>NW_027555847.1:163243985-163843985 GCF_003287225.1 Phascolarctos cinereus | reverse complement strand
CCAACGTCATGTAGTGAGAGGATGGTTATAAGGACTAGGAAGAGCTTGGGGAACATCGGTGTATAGCTGACATAAAAAATGGGGGTAACTGTGAAAATATTAAATAAACATCATATATTGCAGGTGCCAGAAATGTATGGATTTTGGGGTCTTGGATGAAAGAGGAGGATAAGGGGAAGCAAAGACTAATCTCAACTTAGGAAGGGAAAAATCTAGAGTGACAGATGATATGCCAACATTCAGGGCAAACTCAAGAAATAATTGAATTCCTGCCTCTGAGAAGGGATAGGTCAAAATTAAAACAAACAAACAAAAAAAACAGGATTCTAATTCTATTGGACCTACTGTGGAATCTCTCTTTTTTAAATCTTAGTGATTATCTCTGAGACTAAAAAAATTTCAGCTCAACTATTTACCTTCTTTGTTAATATATCATTAAAAAAAACAATAAAGGAAAGAACATGGGACTTGGAGTTAGAAAAGCTGTGTCTAAATTCTGGCTCCAACCCTTTCTAGCCATATGACCCTGGAAAACTACTTTTAGCTCTCTTAATCTTCATTTCCTAACCTGTCAAATGGAGATAATGATATTTGCAGAATCTGCCTCATAGTATTGTTGTGAGAAAATTGCTTTGTAAACCATGATACATAAATAATACCTAGCATTTATATATCTCCTCAAGATTTGTGAAGTGCTCTGCATATCTCATTCCATCCTCACAACAACCTTGGGAGGCAGGCTCATTATTATTTCCATTTTTAAAATGAGGAAACTGAGGTTGAGAAAAGTTAAGTAACTTACTGAGCGTCATACAGCTGGTAACTGCCAAAGCCAGGATTCAAACTCATGTCTTCCTGACCCCAAGGCCTACACTCTCTTCACTATAGTGTCTAGTTGCCTTTAACAACTCGATAACGACGAACTATTGTGCTCACTAACACCTTAATTCACTGCCTCTTGGTGATTTGGAGTTAACGCTAGCTCAAGTGCCACACTTGAGGACCTAGAGGGCCACATGTGGCCTCAAGGCTGCAGGTTCCCCACCCTGCCTAGAGCCTTCACAACTATATCAAAGTCTTGACAAGTCCCATTAAGTTGCAAATTAGGCTCCAGCTCTGGGCAATGTGAGCTTGGACCATAGCAGAGCATAGCTCAAGTATGAAAGCCACCTTGGCCTAGAAGGTGTCAAGGCACAGAGATCAGCTCTTTGGTCCAAGAGCACATGAAGGAACCTCTTGTCCGAGGTCAATCAGCCAACATTTAGTAAGTAACCATTATGTGTCAGGCATTGTGCTAGATACCTGGAAGGAGTACAATAAAATAAAACCAATACAGTCTCTGTCTTCAAGGAGCTCATGGGCTTTGCCCATATCCAAAGGCTTTGTTTGAACGGCCCAGCTAAAATTTGGAGAGCTTAGTTACTAGGGGATGACAGACAGGCAGGTAGGCAGTGGTGGACATAGTACCAGGCCTGGAGTTAGGAAAACCTATGTTCAAATTTGGCTTCAGATACTTACTAGCTGTGTGACCCTGGGCAAGTCATTTCACCTCTAATAGCCTCAATTTCCTCATCTGTAAAATTGGGATAATAATAGCACCTATCTCCCATGGTTGTTGTGAGGGTCACAAGATAAATGTAAAGTGCCTGCCACAGTACCTGCTCTATATAGTGCTATGTATTTACAGAATAAGATAGGTATGTGTATATATGTATGTATGTATGTGTATATGTATATAGTATATATATATATATATATATATATATATAGATATATATATATATATATATATATGCATGTGTGTACATATATTTTAGGCCACAGCTACTCAGGACAGTAAGGTATAGAGGGTTTGCTCTAAATATCCATAGTAAAGCAAAGAAGATTTTTGGAAGTACTTGAAGAATGATGCTGATAATTAAACAGAGACCACTGCTTAACATTTTCTGGTGTTATCTTGTATACTCTAATTTTCCTAGGCTTGCTATCACTCAGTCATAAAGTTTTAGAGTCACAAGGGGCCTCAGTGGTCATCTAGCCCTACATATGCTTGAAAAATAACCACCCCCACAGAATACCTGACAAGTGGTCAACCACGTTCTCCTTTAAGAACCCCTAGTATTAGAGGTACAGGAACCCACTGTCTCCTGAGACTGCACAATCCATTTTGGGGCAGCTCTAGCTATTGGGAACAACTTTTCCCAACATTAAGCATGAATTTCCTTCTTTGAAAATTTCTCCCATTAGTTCTAGTTCTGCTCTTGAAGGCCAATGACACCAAATCTAACACCTGTTCCACATGATAGTCTTTCAAGTGTTTGAGGACAGGTATGAACGATATTCTCCCCCAATTTATCTTTTTCCCAGCCTATGAATTTCAAGTTTTTCCCAACAGATCCTCCTATAGCATGGACTTGAGACCTATCACCATCTCAGGTGCCCTCCTTTTGACATTTTCCCACTTATAATAATATAATAACAGCTATCATTTATTAAGTGTCTACTATATGCGAGGCCCTATGATCCTAACAACATTTCTGGGAGGAAGGTGCTATTATTATTCCCATTTTACAGTTGAGGAAACAGAATCAGGCAGAAGTTAAGTGACTTGCCCAAAGTCAGAAAGCTAGTGTCACAGGCTGGATTGAACTATGGTCTTCCTGAATCCAGGCCCAGTGTTTTATCCATTGTACCACTTAGCTTATCAATGCCCATCCTAAAATGTAGTGCTATAAACTGAACACAGTACTGTAGGTGTGGTCTAACCAGGTCAGAATACATCCATGTTATAATCACATTAGTCCTGGAAATTTGGCTATAAGTAATAATTGTCATTCATCTTTCGTTTTTGAAGAGGACCAATAACATTACGGGTGATGTCTTGACTTGACTTGGATTTAAGTGAGGCAGAACTTTCACTCTCTTTTCCTGAGTCATTAAAGCCCCAGCACAAAATCCAGACTGGTGATACAGTGGGTGACTCTGGTGTCTTTGACATCTGACCAAGCTCTAAGTACTCCAACAGCACTTACTTCCTCTGCCTTCATGGCCATTGGAACAAATTGGTCTCTTCTACTCATTCTGCCAGGGGAAGTCTTCACATGCTTGGGGTAGACATCCCCCTAAATCACCCATGAGTTTGAGGCCTGTCAGTTACCCTCATCCTGGTTTAGCCCATCTATTGAGATGATTTTACTGAGTTGTGTCACTGTGTATTCTACAGCTTCTTGGGGTAACAGGTGAGAACAATAAAATAAAATAAAGCAGAGAGCAACAAGGGAAATTATGGATCTGATTTCCACTAGGACAATTGGTAGGGTTAATCTATTCCTAATTTCCACTAATGGGTATAATAGATAGGCTTATCTAACAGATCTGCATCTTTTTTACCCATTCTGAGGGGGTGAAAGGATAGTTTTAAAAGCTTGGCTTTGTTAATAACTTGCTCTGAGATTGGGGGAAATATAAGTTGACCATTTTTTGGTGTGGTGTTAGTTCATCTCATCGAAAATGCAATCTAAAAACTGAATCATATACAGTGGAAAAAGGGAAAGACCTTCTGTGGTATCTTCCTACTTTCCTCAAGACCCAGTTTAGAAGAAACATAGACAGAAACACTTCATAGAATTGATGATACACAGCAATGTTTCTTGGAGTCATCCTGTCTGATTTCCTAGAGTGATTATGAGCCCCAAATCACAGAAGCAGTAAGCAACAGATGTGAACTGGGATCCCCCAATTCAGAATCTAGCCTTCTTATGGTTATATCACACTGTTGGCTAAATCTTCAAAGCCAAGCAGCCTATGAATGGCAGAGAATTCCCCATGTTCACATCCTTTTCATTCTATAATTATTCATATATAACCTCACAAAATATATTAAGAGAAACGGAGGCAAATGGGAAATAATACACGTGTGTATGTATGTATACATATATGCATGTACAGATATGTGTATGTGTGTATACATACATACATATGTATGTGCACACATATACATCACTTCCATTTGTCAGTCTTTGGAAACCATGATCTATATCAGCCTAAAGATGGTTATTGGAACAGAGCACATACACTTACATTAGAGAAATGATTTCTATCGGGGTGGGGTATACAGACCACTGGTCCACAGTATGGACACCAAGCCAGATGAACAAAACAGCTATAACTTATATTCTTAGAGAGCTGCCTGGGGACAATGAAATGTTAAGTGTCCTGTCTGATGCCACAGGATTAGTATACGTCAGAAGCAAGACTTGAGGCTAGGTTTTCCTGACCCCAAAGTCTGTCCTTTTTCCACTATGCCAGGCTACCTTTCTGGAAATGTCCTGAATATTAAGTAGCATTTAACTTTTCCCTAGATGCAAATGTAAATGCTCGCAAAATGTAAATTCATGCAAAATAGAAAAAAAATTGGGACACAATAAGAACTTTATAGAGTGAACTGACACTAGTTTAAGCATGGTGCCTATATTGCAGCCCCAATAGTAAATTTACAGGCTTATTTGGAAGGGAAAATAATCCCTTTAGATCTATTTCAAAACCAAACAGGGAAACACTAGATGCCACTTAATATTCATGGACATTTGCACTACTCCGAAGGATTAGCATTGCACCTGATTTATCCCATGAGGCCCATGTAGTCTGGCTCATCACATTCTTCTTTCATGAAGTTACCATCACTGAACTTTCACCCATAGGGCACATCTGTCAGTCACTGATAAAACAAAACTTTAGGAGACATACTTGACAATGGTCATTTCAGGCTATTTGCAGGAATGTGGATCACAGGGCCCCCAGAAACAATTATGAGATCCACAAGTACTAGTGATGAGGGGTGATTACAGTACTAGAAGCATCTTTTAGTAAGCCCTATCATGTGCCAGGCCATAAGAACAAAAAAGCAAAAACCAAATACTTCCAGTCCTCAACTAGCTTACCTTCTACTGAATTTATGACCCAGGTATCCCCAAATTGTATGAAATGTCTCTGGCCCTGTGTGTATTAAACTAAGCATTACGGAAGAAAATAACCACTCATTGATATAGTGCTTTAAGTTTTATTAAGCATTTGATTCACAACAACCTTGCAAATCTGCTCATGAAAGTGTTATTTTCATTTCATATAGAAACAGTGAAGTGAGGTGGGAAACTTGTGGTAACAGAGCTAATAAATGTTAGAGATAGGGATCAAACTCACATCTCCCAACTCCAAGTTCCAGGTACTCTCTCACCATACCTTAGCTGCTCAATTTATAGGCAAGGAAATGACAACTTAGCACCTCTTCCATTTCTTTCACCATGTTTAAATGTTGAGGTCAGACTCTCCCAACAGCTCAGAGACAAACCTTTTCCTAACCTTTTAATTATATCTGGGGTCTTTGGTAAGAGGGACACATTCAGGCACTTCAGAACTCTCCAAACTATATATGCAGAATGGTACAACTGTGAACCCCAAACTGATAGGACAGAAGATGGGGGAAAAGAATACAGTAGTGATGGGTTAAAATCCAAATATGCTTGATTGTATGCAGAACCACCAAGAGCAAGAAAAAGAGCTACCAGATAATCATTCACTCACTCAGCAAATATTTATTAAGCTCCTACTGTGCAGAATGTATTCTTCTAGGTTTCGAGGGGAATACAAACATGATTATCAGTAAGCCTTCAAGTCCTGGGTAAAATCCTACCTTCTACAAGAAGTCTGTCCTGATCCTCCTTAATGTTACTGCCTTCCCTGTGCTGATTAGCTCCAATTTATCCCTAATGTATCTTGTTTGTACATAGTTCTTTGAATGTTGTTTACCCCATTAGACTCTTTGGGAACAGGGACTCTTTTTTGCCTTTCTTTTATTCCCCCAGTGCTCAACACAGGAACTGGCATGTAAAAGGCAGTTTAATAAATATTTCTTGTTGACTTGACTTTCCATAAAATCAGAGATTTAAAGCCTGAAATGACCTTAGAGGTCATCTGGCTCAACATCTTCATTTTATAGGTGAGGAAACTGAGTCTCAAAGACATCTAACTCATGGAGGAGACCTGAGAGGCTTCTCTAGACCAAAAAGAGGAGAGAACCAGCCATTCCTTACCTGGAAACCTTATTCTTTAATAAAAGAGAATGAAAACAAAAAAGCTTCAAGGGAAACCTAATTCTATTTGGGAGAAAACTAGGAGAAGCACTAGATGCCTGGTTACATAAAACTCAGTTGGTGACAGGCTGGTCTACTCATACTCATGGTGTTTATTTGTCTGGACAAAGGTATTTCTCTCCAATTCTGCACTTTCTAGAAAGGCAGTAGTGTGATGAATTACACCTGAGGTGGCATCACTCTTTCATAAGATCAGAATGAAACTCTTGGCAGGGAAAAGGCTTCTTAATAGCCACTACTCTCCATGATTGCCCTCATCTCTGCAAACGATTGTCTCTAAGAAGGACCAGTGCCAAAGAAAAGCAAAATTTCTCAGCTGCTCTACACAAACCCTCTGAAGACCTCTCTGATGAAGGTTTGACACACTCTCAAAGTAAAACCTATGGGGTCGTATTTGTGAAGTTGAGCATGTGTCAGACAGTTGTAAAGTATTTCCTCTCTCTGGGTCTCAGTTTCCTCTTTTGTAAAATGATGGAATTGGAAGATCTCTGTGGTCCTTTTCAGTTTTAAATTCTGATCCAAATTCCCCTCCGATAGACAATGTGATATAATGGAAACAGTGCCAGGTTAGGAGGCAGAAGACTTGGGTTCAAGCCTCAGCTCTACCCCTTACTATCACTTAAGTCACTTCATTTCTCTGTCCCTCAGTTTGATCCATCTACAAAATAGGAACATCAACACTTCCTTTTTCTACCTCCCAGGTTTGTTATGATACATTCCACACTCAAAATGTTCAGAAGAGAATTTTCCCCCAAAAAACTATCTTTCCTCCACATTTCCTCACTTTAGTTCAGTGCCTCACCTTCCTTCTAGGCACCCAGTTTCATAACTCCAGAATCATCCTTGAACCTTCTTTCTTCCCCAGCAGGCTACTATATTAAATCAATTGTCATGGCTTATCAATTCTACCTCCACAACATCTTATTCCCTTTTATCAACTCACTTAGCCACTAACCCTGTTTAGGCTCTAATTAGCTTTCATTAGGACTACTGTAATAGTCTCCTAACAGGTTTCCCAGATTCCAGTGTAACCCTTTCCAATCCCTCTTCTACACAGAAACAACACTGATATTCCTGAAGCAGACATCTGATCATATTATTCCTTGACTTAAAAATTGTCAGTGGCTCCCTGTTACTGTTAGCATAAAACACAAATTACTCACCCTCACATTTGGTGCCCTCCACAATCTTATTCTCACTTTCCTTCCTAGCCTTTTTTATATTAGTCTCCGTCATACATTTTGTATTCCACTCAAACTGGCTTGCAAAACACTATCTGTATAACACATTCTATCTCTTGCTCCCACACCTTTGCAAAGGCCGTTTCCCTCACCAGAAATGGATTCCTTTCTCATCTAGGTCTCCTAGAACTAGTACCTTCCTTCCTTCAAAACAGCTCAGGTGCCATTTTCTACACAAAAGGTCTTTCCTGAAACCCCTCCCCAGGTTAGTATTTTCTTTCTCTTAACATTTCTTTATATTCAGTTATCTGTATATATATTTAATTGATGTGCACAGAATTTATTGCATCTAAAAACTAGAATAGATATGATGGATAGTTAGGAAGGAGGAAGTCGACATAATCCTTGCCCTCAGAAAGCTTACCTAATGTGGGAGACAGTATGGCTCACCCATCTCATATAGGGGAAAGAACCCTGGATGGACTGAGACACAGAAGAACTGACTTCTAAATTTGACTTCCCCATTTGCTAGCTGGGTGACCTTCAAGCAAGTGATTTCAGCTCCGCGGGCCTCAATTTTACCAAATGTAAAACATGGAGGTTGGACTAGATGTGTTTTAAAGTGCTAATAGGTTCAAGTATTCTAGGACTTTATTCCAATGTTAAATCTTTGGAACATATTATATAACTTACACATAGTAGACACCAAGTAAATATTTGATAATTTGCCCTCCAGTGCTAATCCCATATTTATTTATTTTCTCACACTTTTTTTTTGTTGGTTCTTTCAAGCATGAAACAAGTCGTTACGTTTTCAGTGTTTAAAGCTATTTTTACTAATGGCATCTAAAGTTCTATGGGTGCCATAGTGCATAGAGTGCTGGGCCTGGAGTCAGGAAGGCTCATCTTCCTGAATTCAAACATTTACTAGCTGTGTGATCCTGGGCAAGTCACTTAACCCTGTTTGCCTCAGTTTTGTCATCTGTAAAATGAGCTAGAGAAAGAAATGGCAAACCACTAGTATCTTCGCCAAGAAAAGCAATAAATGGTGTCATAAGGAGTTGCATAGGACTGAAAAACAACATAACAATTGAAAAAAGTTCTACAGCAATCCTTTTTTTTTGGATAGTTTTTTTTTAACATTAATATTTTTGTTTTGAGTTCCCAATTCTTTTCCTCCTTCTAACCTTTTCCCTCCCATTGAGAAGGCAAACAATATAGTACCCATTATACATGTAAAGTTATGAAAAAACATTTCCATTTTGCCATGCTGGAAAAAAACCAAACAAACAAGAAAAATAAAGTGAAAAAAATGTTTCAAATGAACTAAGAATTTATCAGTTCTTTCTCTGGAGGTAGAAAACATTTTTAATCATGAATCCTTTGGAATTGTTTGGGATCATTGTTTTGTTGAGAGCAGCTAAGTCTTTCACAGTTGATGATCGTCATAGTATTACAGTTACTGTGTATAATGTTCTCTTGGTTCTGCGCACTTCACTTTATATCAGTTCGTGTAAGTCTTTCCAGGTTTTTCAGGAACCATCCCGTTCATCATTTCTTATACTACGATAGTATTCTATCATAATCATATATCACAGCTTGTTTGTCCATTTCTCAATTTCCAGGTCTTTGCCACCACAAAAAGAGCTCATATAAAAATTTTATACACACACACACACACATACACACAAATATATATTTATTTAAGAAAGTATCGACCAGGTCTCTCCTTCAACAACACATTTCTATTTGAACAAGGAATTGTTGGTCATTCATTCCACTGTTTCTGGCAAAATGATTTGTTTCCATAGGCTCAAGAACGCAGCCCACATTCATTAAACTAATGCATTTGAAGGTTATTTTATTTTAGGTGAGGAAATAATATGAACAGGAAAGTTCAATGATAAGAGTCTTTATCTTTCATATGGTCCTGATCTAGTCACCTCATAGAAAAGGAGGCTCATTCTAACTGCCTGAATTTCAAACAAACTCAGGCCATATCCAATTTTTCCCTGTATTACTCTTCAATGAAGAGATACTACTTGAGGGAGGGAAGAGGAGAGGGAGAAGAGGAAGGTTCCATTGTGCTTCTTGAAAACAACATTCTTACCCTTAAATGTCCTCATTCAATCCTCTAGCTAACCCCCATGATTTAGCTTGTTACTCACTAGTCTGCTCACCTCTTCCAAGCAAAATGACTCAGTGACTGACCTTCCTCGGTCCATCTCACTCCTATGTCTCCAGACATTCTGCCAAGCTGTGAGCATCTATCCCAGAATGCCTTAACCCACTTCCCTAAAAACTTCCTCCTCCATCAAGCCTTATCCAACCAATCCAAAGAAGGATGAGTAAACCTGTAACTGTGGTGGGCTGACTGAGGCTTTGACCCAGAGCATTATCATTTAGGAGGCACAGACATTTAAGACATACTCCCTCAGTTGCACAGAAGCAATATAATAACTAACACTCCTTTCTATTCAACTGGGCGGTGGATAGAGCATTGGGCCTAGAGTAAGGAAGACTTAAGTTCAAATCTGGCCTTAAACGCTTACTAGCTGTGTGACCTTGGGCAAGTCACTTGCCTATTTGCCTCAATTTCCTCATCTGTAGAAAATGAATTGGAGAAGGAAATAACAAACTGCTTGAGTATTTTTGCCAAGAAAACCCCAAATGGGTCACAAAGAGTTGGGCATAACTAAAACGACTGTGAATCAACAATTCAATTGCATTTGTATTCATTACATTTTTTCATGTCATGAATTGGTTTGAGAAGTGTTTCCTACTCTCTGGACACATTTGTGCTGCTTACTCCAAGGACCACAATCTCTAGTTATAGTTCTGGTAGTGAGAATTACTTTTAACATAAAACTCCTTTCATTCCCTTTTCTTTCATTATCCCCTAAATGTATTCACCCCTTATTGGTTTTCATAAAACATACATTAATTGAACGGATAGAATATTTATTGAAAATAATATCAAATTACATGAGTATAACTATCATTCTCATCTTTATAGGTTCACAAGGGTTCATGTGTTTTCATTAGCAGAAGCATAAAATAATGAGATAAAAGGTCTTATAGGTCATCTAAGCCTCCCTCTTACTTTTAAGAGTTATTAGCACAGAAAACAGAAAGAAGATATTCTAAAACTTTTCCTTAAAATCTTGTTCAAAATCATTAAAGACTTTGAATAAGGACTCAGAGACATGGGACAAATTTTAAATTCCACTCCTAATAACACAAAAGCAGTGGCTCTTTTAAAAAATAATTAATTTTTAGTTTTCAACATTCACTTCCATAAGATTTTATATTTTAAATTTTCTCCACTTTCCTCTCCTCCCCCCTCCCTAAGATGGCATGCAATTTGATATAGGCTTTATGGAAAATATAATTAATGCTATAATCTCTATGATTTCATCAAGTTCAACAAGTATGCATGTAAGTGGATGGGGATCTTTAATTTAGAAGGGCACATAAATATCACTCAGGATAAAATGGGTAAGTTTAAAGAAAAGGCAACTGAGGTGACTTGCCAAAGGTCACACACCTAGTGAGTAGCAGAGTTGAGTTTGGCCAGTGAATTGTAAGATCACAGAGCTAGAGCTGTGAAGGTCCTTAGGAGTAATTTATCCATCTCTGTTTTACAAATGATAATGGAGTCATCCTATGCATCTGGGTGTAACATACGGATAGAGCACCCAGATAATTTTAAAAACCAATAAAGCAATAACTTCCTAGTTTTATTCTTTTCTTAGAAAGGGAAGCGCATTTTTGTGATATATGTCCCTTTACATAAATAGTTTCTATGGGAGGAGTCCTTCATCTGAATATATATCATTTGTTATAACCCTCATGGCTAGTATTGACTAAGTTCTGTATTATTACTAAATAATGTAATCTCTTTAACACAGAAGCTATGGCATAAATCTGGCTAGGTGGTGGGCTTTTGTTTATTTGTTTTGTTTTAACAAGCTGATGAATTGAGAGTTTAAACAGATGCCTTTCTGGGAATATAAATAAATCTAACAAACAAAGACTGTAAAATCTTATTTGTTTGGACTTGACTAACTGGGAATACATTTCAACCATGTCGAATTATCACAAAGTCCAAGTTAGTCATCTCTCTCTCTCTCTCTCTCTCTCTCTCTCTCTCTCTCTCTCTCTCTCTCTCTCTCTCTCTCTCTCTCTCCCCTCTCCTTCTTACCCTACCCACATATATGTATATGTTTACATGTATCTGTATCTGCTCCTGTATCTCTATATCTCTCTGTACCCTAACCTGTTTGAGTTATCTGTAAGGAGAAGAATTCCCAAGAATATTACTTGGGTGAACAAGATTGCAGGAGATAGACATGTTTATTCTATATATAAAAATACATTATTTTTCCAGGACTACAGAAAAGTGAAAATTGTCATTGAATGCAAAAATGTTGCTAATTACAGAGTTGTATCTGTTCATTAAGATATGCTGTATAGGAGCATTACTTAGAAAGTATGCTTGAAAACAATCAAACTGTAATTCTTGAAAACCTTTCTATAATTCAAAATTTTAAAAATCTCAGACTAACCCCACTCCATTCAGATCAATTAAGTTTTATTATGTATACCAAAATTAATGCTCAACATTATCTACCCTATTTTAATTCGAATTTCTTGTGAGTTGGGAATGTGTCATATCTCCAGAAATGTGCCTTCCATACTTCATAAAAGGTGGCACGATGGATAAGAATGCCAGACAAGGAGTCACAAAGATATCATCTGAGTTCAAATCCAGCTTCAGACACTTACTAGCTGTGTGACCCCAGGCAAGTCACTCAATCACTTGTTTGCCTCACTTCCTCATCTGTTAAAAGAGTTGGAGAAGGAAATGGCAAACCATTCCAGTATCTTCAGCAAGAAAACACCAAATGGGGCCGCGAAGAGTTCGACATTACTGAAAAATGACTGAACAACACTTCATATATGTCAATAGGATTGAAATGGATTTTCTGTTTAATGTGCAATAGAAAGTCGATAATTTCAATGAAAGAAAACTATGGCCTTAAAAATAAACATAATAAAGAGTGGATACATACAAAATATCTTTATAATTGTTTTTACTAATCATTCTAATCATTATTTTCTGCTGCTACCTGATGTTTTTCTTTGCCAGAAATAAAGCCTTTGAGCTACAATCTCCCTGTTGTCTACTTACTTCACAGTACAAGTTCAGTTATCTTTATGTATTCACTCTTCTAGGCCATAAGGTGGTATTAGAAATGGAGGCAGACACTTTTTTTTTTTGGCTGGGCAAAATAGAGCACCAAAGCAATCAGATATTGCTGTTGATAGATATGCATAATAAAGGCAAGAACGTTGGCCAGGTGTTTAGAGAAAAAAATCCTTGCCTTCTAAGTTTACCTTTTGTTTTTTTTAATTCACTTGTAAGCTAAAACTTAGAGGATCTTGGGAATACCCAAATCCAAATTAGAGAGTTGTCTGTTACAGAGGTTTTTTTATACCCAGGTTAGAGAGAGGAATCCAAAAGACTTAATATTAATCTCGAGGCAATATAACCAAAGACATAGCTCCTGCCCTTATTGGGACAGGTTCTCTTTACCACACTATGGCAAATTGGAGCTCATGTCACCAGAGGTGGGAGTAAGAGGGAAGATGAGCTTAGCTGCTAAAAAAAAAAAAGCAGAAAACAGTGGCTTCAATTCCCTTTTCAATTCAGCAAGTAGTTATTAAATACTTTCCATGTATGCTCTATGCTAAATACTAGGGATGCAAAGAAAGAAATGAAACAAGAAATCTCTTCCCATGAGTATACAGTATTCTACTGGAGCATACAACATACACACAGAGTACTAAAAACACAATTATTTGAAAAGGAGAGGATTAGGAAAAAATTCCCATGAGAAGTGGTATCTGAGCTGAGCTTGAAATAAGTGAAGGCTTCAAAGAAGTGAAGGTGAGTTGAGAGTACATTTCTGACACAGGGGGACAGCCTGTACAAAGGTGTGGAGGCGAGAGATGGAATTCCAAATTAGAGAATGGCAAATAGGCAAGTTTCACCAGATCATGTAGGTCCTAGAGAAGAATAGTGTTAGACTAAGCCTACGAAGGTAAGGGTGGAACCACAATGTGAAGGTCCTCAAATGCTTTGCTGTGTGTGTAAGCATGTAGACGTAGATATAGATATGGCATCTAGGTAGTGCAATTGACAGTGCACTGAGCTTGGAATCAGAAAGATTTATCCTCATGAGTTCAAATCTGGCCTCAGACACTAGTTATGTGACCTTGGGCAAATCACTGAACACTGTTTTCCTCAGTTTCCTCATCTGTAAAATGAGCTGGAGATGAATATGGCAAAGCAGTCCAGCATCTTTGCCAAGAAAACCTCAGATAGGGTCAGGAAGAGTTGGATACAACTGAAAAAACTCAACAGGTGTGTGTGTGTGTCTGTCTGTCTGTCTTTCTGTGTGTACATGCGCACATATGCTGAAAAAGAGTACATGTAGGGGAAGGTATCGTTTCCTACTGCTAGTTATTAAGCTCATCTCTTTTTGGCCACACAAATTCCAATCTGCCAGCATAGTAGGGAGAACATCTCCCTGATAAGAACAAGTGAACAATTCTTTAATCACATGCATGTATATGCACACATGTGTACATGCACATACACACATATGTGCACATACACATATACATACATTTTCCTCAGAGGCAAAAGGAAGACACTGAAGATTGTTTTCTAATTTGACATTAAGTCTCATTCTTGGACAGAGTTCTGGACTTTGAGTTAAGTATACCTAAAACCCATTTCTAATACTTATTAACTCTAACACTTGTAACACTCATTAGACTATAGGCAAGTCATCTCACTTCTCTGGGCTTCAGTTTCATCATCCGTAAAAATGGGAGTAATAGTATCTGTATTACCTACTTCATAGGTTATTGTGAGGCTCAAATTAGAATGTCTAGAATGTGCCTTACAAGTTAGAAATTACTTATAATGCCAGATATCACTGTTTTTGTTTTTCTGGATATCCAGCTGAAGAAACTGGGAAAGCAAGATATTATCATCACATAAAAACATCTAAAAATTTCAAAGTAAATAAGCAAAACAATTTAAGTCTGAAATAGAATCTTTAATTTTTCTTAGATGTGTGTTTTTAAATGTGTGTGTGCACACACATAACTTGTGTGAATGTACACGCACCTGCTTGCTTTATCCCTTCTATTCTGGGACCAGTAACCCTTTCAAATACTTCAGTTTAATGCATGCAACCTAAACTTCTCTTCCAGCTCTGAATATACTACCCTGTGATGTAAATTTGTATAGCATATAGATATGTGATCACACAATCCATAGTAGCTGATGATACCAGTCAATTAAAAACACAAAGGCCCATGCAATTAGAGTCAGGATTAAGAATCTGGGCATATTATGTAAGTCATTAAAGTCATGCCCTCTGAACATTACTCTCTCCCATCCCCTAACACACATGCACACACCCAGCATTCAGAGTATTTGTACTTTCATTGTGACACACACACCTTAGCACAAAATAAACAACTAAGTAGGTGCCCTGGGGAGTGATTTCTTTGGCATCAAAGAGAGTCGCATGTATAAAAAGAAACAATGAAAAAATCATTCATGCCCCTTCTGCATGTTCTACATAGGCAGTTCCACATCTCATCTATCTCCAAACTTGGCTCTAAACCCAACCGTGTCATTAGTTGCTTGGTTCCATAACAAGGACAACCATTTCTTGGTTCTGTCTCACATCCCTACCAAATGGTCAACATTCAAATAATACTGACCAATCCAAAGCATTCTTTGGATAAGCTTAAAAAGGTAGATAAATCCATTCCCCCCCCCCATTTCAAAGTCCCAATAAAAGTTTCAACCCACATCTAGATGCAGGCTATTAAAAGAAAGATGACTTGGAAGTTTCCAAAACGCTTTACATTGGTGAGTCCTTGAAGATGTCCTATGCCCCAAAGGCTCAATATTGTAATGAAAACAAAAATGAAATCCCTATTTTTATAGCATCTGGAAGACACCCCCTCATGTGTGAGTTCCCAAAAAGTTACATCTAGGTACTTTTGTTCAATACTCATGGAAAACTAAAGCTCAGGAATTCATACTAATGTGTTTGCTTTTAGCAGCCAGTTAGAGGAGGGAAGGAAACATTCATTTATTAAGTACCTACTATGTGCCAGGCACTGTGCTTTACAAATAGCTCATCTGATCTTCACAAAGACCCTAAGAGATAAATGCTATTGTTTCCTCCATTTTATAGTTGAAGAAACTGAGGCAGACAAAGGTTAAGTGACTTGCCCAGGGTCACACAGCTACTAATTGTCTGAAGCCAAATTTGAACTCAGGACTTTCTGATGCCAGGCCCAGAACTCTATCCATTGCACCAACTACCTGCCTTTGAACACATTAGTTCAAAACAAAAGACATTTATTTAATCAATTTGCATAGCAAATAAAATGTCAGGAAATGATCACTTCCCTATGTCCAAATGGCTTACAACTTCACATTGGTTACTCTACCACCTATGAGGGTAAGGCACATAAGCATAGAACACACATGACCAGGAAATCTATATATATAGGTCACATAGACAGGGAACATGTGAGATCAGGGAAAATTAATGAACTTACTCTAGTAATTAACATGCCTAGATCACAACATCACATGTCTGAAGGCATACACGTCCAAGAACCCATGCAAATGTCAGGAATTGGTGTGGTCATGGTGCATGGATGGAAAGCATATGTAGGGATATATATGTAACATATGTAGGGATACATGTGGATCTCTAACATTATTGAACTGTTGATGTCCTCTGTTTAATGTTATCATGCTACTCTCTGTTGGGCATCCTATCATCTCCGCTGGGTCAAGTTTCCACCCTGCAATATATCATCTATGCTGAGCATAGCTGCTTGTGGTCGCATGGCCATTAAGATACTCTTGGCTACTAACTTCTGGGCTTCTTGACTATAAGGCTGTATGGTGCTCTTCATTCCCATTTTCTAAGATGTGGTAGCAAAACAGTCTCTCTCAGAAAGAGGAAGGTTATTGTTTATTTGTTTTTTAATGAACAGATAAAGTGATGAGCCCCCATACCAAGCCAAAAAACTGACCAATCCAACCGAATACCCTAGGATAAAACTCAGTCTATTCTTTCCAGTGCCTTTGCCTGTAACATTTGAGGTGCATATTTCCAGACAATTCTCTGACTTAGGACTCAAAAATTCCTGGTTTAATCCCTGATGTTGTGAGCCCATGGCTTCCAAACCCATTGCAGGGACTGTACAGGAAAACCCTCAAGGAGCTGTGTGGAACTTGTGCAGGGTGAAGGAAAGCCTTATTCCTAAGATCCTCTCTTCTTTTCATATGAATGAATTACTTGAAATAGGTAGAGTCTACGTTACAGGCCTTAATTATGTGTGTGTGTGTGTGTGTGTGTGTGTGTATGTGTGTGTGTACACACACACACACACACACACGTCAAATGTCAGAGGTTATGTTGTTGATATATATATATATATGTACACACACACGTATTACATACACACACATACACATACATTTATATACATATATATGTTATATATATATACATATATATGTGTATATATAATAATATATATATATATATATAATTATATATATATATATATATATATATATATATACATATATATATACCAATAACAAAACCTCTGAGATTTGTGTTATATTTTGGCCAGCACAAAACTTTGATTCTCTTCCCATACTTACAATGGAGTAGGGGGAGAGGAGGGGAAAGTGGCACATAAATAAACATAGAGAACAGCCTGTTCTCTAAGAAAAGAAATTGTTTAATATTTACTGCAACATGATTCCTCCAAAATTAAGTTTTAAAAAGAAACGGTGAATATTATACAAGCTATCAAATTCCCTGAAGGGATGTACACACTACTTCTCTTTCCCAACTCAATTAGCTGGTTCAGTTTGAACACATCCCATTCCTGGAGTTATTTTTGCCTTACCTCCAACCTTAAAATCTGCTCACCCTTGGCCTGTACAGAATTAATAAGTCATCCTATTATCTTCCATTGTTATAATATTTTCATCTGGTCAGTCTATATAATATGTACATGGTAACCAAATTTGTGCCTAAGACCTCAAATTGTGACTTAGATGCCCCAAAGCAAGTATAAGGATCAAAGTAGTGCCTAATTTTGAGTCACAGACAATTTTATGCTAAATAGTGTGGGATATTTTTTGAGGGGTGTAACATGTTGATTCTACCTTTATCCACAGTCATGTACCTATTTAGCTCATTTAACGTATCCCATTTATGTTTTCTGAATCTCAGTCTAAACTGCAAAAATCATACTTCTTACTAAGTCACTTAACAGAGGGAAAAGACATGATTTTAAATATTTCCTGTGTACATTATGTAACTGTATGAAGAGTATTCAGGAGAATCCTTGATCAGTTTTGATGAGTGGTCCTCAGTCATTTTATGAGGTCTTCAGCTATGGTCCTTGCTGAAGGCATCTGAAGGGTAGCTCCCCAAAGGGTACACTTGCACAGTGACATTTTATTAATTGGATTTCAGAAATTGAGATCATGCCCCGATGACTGGTTTTCTGCTCCTCACCACCAGCAGAAAATAGAAAATTGCAGGAGAAGCATATGGCAAGCAATCCATGCTTCCCTGGGTGAATCTAAGAGGAGAATCCACATACCTCCCATTCCTAGATGCTGCCTTCATTTTGTTTCTTTTTCTGATCAAAAGTCAGAGACAGGAATTTCTGAAAGTGTTTTTTTTTCCCTATGCAAATTTGAGAATTCCCAAGAAATGGAGAGTCTAGCACCAGTTTCTTAGAGGAAGAAGTGTTCTTAGTGTATGCTTCTTGGTAAAGAAAGAGGGAGGTATTTTTCAATTCTTTTGGCTTAAATTAAAAATCAGGGGGAACTGGTAGAAATAGAAGCCTTATGCACCCAGGCACTCACCCTGAAGCTGAGAGACAGAAGAGAACATTGGAGTGCGAGCAACATCAGGAAATCTCAACCTTGCTAACTGAGAGGGCATGGTTGATATGAAGGTGTTCTTTAGTTCAGCAAGCTTACAAGGATGTTTATCTTCCTAGGGTGGGGAGTGGGAATGGGATCTAAATAGATAGAATGATACTCTGAGGCCTCAGAAGACTGTAGAGGACTCTACAGGAAAGAAGAACTCATCAGAATTGTAGAGGGCTGCCTTATTAGAAACATCAAAGTTCAGTTCCCCACTGGGGGAAGTTAATGGGGTTATTTTAGGACTTTATATTTCTATATTTACCCAAGAGCTATCACCAATTGTATCCTATGCTTGATCTGTGGAGTGGAATGAAAATTATTTAATAACCAATATCTATATTGTACGTTCATACCTGTGTGAGAGTTAGGGACCCTGTTATACATATTTCAGGAAATTTACGTAAGAGCTTGATTTTAGCTTTTGTTTTGCAGATGCTCATGGATTATCTCCAGATAGAGCAATGAGCCAAAGAGAGAAACACATACTCTTGGGGATCAGCCCGAGAATCAGACATGGTCTATATGAGCTTGGGGTCTTTGGGGAACTTCTCAGACATGCATTATGGAACTAAAGCATTAGGACCAAATGAGATAATGGATGTAAAATACTGCATTACTGTAAATATCTCTACAAATGTAAGATATAACTATTACAATTATGAGAGCTCTTATCAATAGTGCTTCCTCTTCAGTCTTGTTCTGATGCCTGATTGTGATGTGGAGATGACCAGAGATTCTCACTGACTACACTAGAAAACACTACCAAGCTTGAAAGACTTAGAGTATGGGTCCAAGGATGGATCTGTATGTGAAATGTCTGTGGACCAGACTAGTTAAATTTAGAGAGGTTTATTACCATTGGCCATAGGATGAAAAGTTTCTTAGTCAATGCAACTCTTCAAGAGAATGTACTAAGTCACAAAAGTTTTACAATCTGTATTCATGGAGGAATTCCCAGAAAGGATGAAACCCCAGATCCATAATGCATTTGTAATACTTTTAAAACTTTCAATTTGAATAACTGGAATGCTTATCCTCTATATATGAAAAATGGAACATATAATCAATTGGCTGTTGGATCTAATATAAGCATATGTACATGTGTATGCAGGCATATACGCATATATAAATATATCAATATACATATGCATTCATGGATACACACATATGTATGCCCTATATCTCAAAAATCAGAATGCAGATTTAAACTTAGGTTTAAAACAGCATTAATACTTTTGAGATTTTGTATGTGTGTATATATATATGTATGTATACAAACATATACACATATACAGGAACATATATATATATATGTATATATATATGCATATATATACATATATATATATATATATATTTTTTTTTTCTGTACATACATGCCCACATAATGAGAAGCAGCATGGAACAGAAGATAGATACCCTCAAAGCCAAAAAGAGATGGTTTCAAGTTATATGTCTTACATACACTGGGCAAGTCACTTAATTTCTTAGTATTCTAGGAAAACAAGATTCTCGGTTGCAGAGAAAGTGTTAACATGCATTGGTAGAAGTTTTCTTATCTAGAAACTTCCTGAATCATGAAATCACAGGTTCAGTCCCCATCACTATACATCTGGGTATATACACACATGTAAACATACATGCATGTACAAATACCCATACACATACAATGCTATGTACCCTTTTGGAATATTAAAAAAAAATGAAATAGACAAGCTATTTTGTTATTGCTTATCTAGGACCTTGGTTCCTTTGTTGCCCAGTATTCAAAAAGTAAGAGTGTCATCAGGATTCTACTATGCTAAGATAGTTCACTAAGCAGGCTAGTCCACCTCATACATATTGTCTGACAGGAGACTGTGTTCTCTAAAATGCCAATGATGTCCGACTCCCATCCTTTTTTATTAAAAAGGTTGACATCAACAATAGCTTTTCTTTCCAAGCACAAGTCCCTCTGTCCTAACACTTAGGAAAATGGTTATTTTAAAGGAAACCTGGGATACTTAGGCTCTAAATTCGTTCTGAGCTGCTGCAGAATGGAGTTCTCTGTTCAGGCTGCAGATTGAATTCCAGTCCCCTAAGTATAATAGGGAACACAATCTAATCACAGATGCTCAATAAGCTATGGTGCCAATAACTCTTCTTTATGTTTGCACTCTTCCTCGTATTTATCATTGATTATTTTCATTATCTGGGCCATGCAAATATTTTAGTTCCTTTGGAAAAAAAATTTGATTAGTTAAAAAATTGCAGAATTAAGCCAAAATAGCATTCTTTCTCTCTACAGGATAAAAAGCCACTCCTCACACAGGGACAGATATGCACCAGCTCTGAATGGAGGCAGCTGTTATATCCGTCAAATATACCATCTGCATAGACCGATGGCTTGGCATAAGCTAATATTTGAAGAGTTAGTTCTGTGCGCTTTGTATGCATGGTAGCTGTGGCAGAAAGGGTAGAAGGGTATAATGAAATGAATGACTGAGCAAGCGCAGTGAGTTCAATCTAGGTAATTACAATAGATTCTTCAGAGACTGTGGTTCTACTCGATTCATTCTCAGTCATGTAGCATCCTCAGAAGAATACTACTGTTAAAAAGATGTAACTTTATATCAGATAATCACTTGAGAAAGAGCCCTGGACTTATTTCCAGGAAAGATCTAGGTTCAACCCAGACCTCTGACACTTATTAGCTATGTCCATGGGTTGGTTATTTCTCCTCTCTGACTCCCAGCTTCATCATCCATTAAAAAAGAAGATAATAATGCTTACTGTCACAGGGTTACTGTGACAGTCAAATGAGAAAAAAAATACACAAAGCATTCTGCAGATCTTAAAGAGCTCTATACATATCATCTATCACGTAGAGTAACCCAAATTTTGCACAATTTCCCCACTGCCATCCATCTTGCTCTTTTTGTCTTATTCAGTTCTGGGGCCAGCTTGTTTGGGGGAGCCCCCAGTTATCTCCTCTCTTGGTAATATTGTAGATAACATCTGACATCTCGAATCTATACCTTCCGGTCCACTACTCCCTCACAATGTCATCACTAACATTTGATACCTTCCAGCATTTTAAACAGCAAAATGGCAAAATAACCTATGCCTCCTTCCCACGACCTTCCACAAAAACAGAACAAAAGACTTCTGCTTTGAGTCACAGGATTGGGGCGGGGAGAGGTGTCAACTTTCTACTACAAAGATCAGGGGTCTTTAAGTTCAATACTACGGACTCTGAAGAACAAAAATGATTTGTTTCTATTTAAGTGAGGTCCAATATACCTGCTTCCAAAAATGATTCCTCACAACATGAATCATCACTGTATCATCTCCAAAAATGTGGAGATAAGGAGTTCATGTATATAGCAGTGTGTGTTCTGGTTTTGCTAGATGTAATAAGCTGTGATTCTAGAGTTTGGATCTTTTATTTTATTTCATTTTCTCTCTTTCCTATTGGTTGTCAAAAGTGTACCTTCTAGAGGCTATTTCCAACTTTTCCTTTCTCTATTTCTTGCTGACTGGTGACAAGACAATAGCAACCAGGCTATGCTCAGGATCTTTTCCCTTCCAACTGTCAATGAGAGAGTAGCAACATCCAGTCTTGTGTCTTTCTGTTCCTATCTCTCTCACCAGTTATCAATTATAAGCCACTGTAACACTCATTATAGGAATATTTTGTGATTTGTATGTTTAGGATTATTGATAAAGATAGCTATAGGGATTTCATTGGTATAGAGAGCTCTTGGGTGAGGAAATTCCCTCTGCCAAGGTAGGTCACTATCTCCTATGCAGTTTATGGTTTTAAAGTATTTACTAGAGCACTGAAAGATTAAATGATTTGCTTATGGTCACAAAGCCTGTATGTGTGAGAAATATCACTTCAACCTAGGTTTTCCTGGCTTTGAGGGTAGCTCTGCATGTACTATCCCACACCACCTCAATATTATGGTTAAAGATTCTATTTTAACTATATAGAAGTAATTATTGATAGATCTCTATTCAGTTGAGAAATGACTCTCTTGATTAACCAACCATGTGCTTGGTAGTTCAAATTTAATTGATTGGTATCTTCATTACTAAATTAAGAATTCCTTTATATTCTATATTTTGATGATACCAATTATATAATCTCTTACTAGAGCAAAATTAAATTGTTATTTTATGGAGTTCAGCTTTTTAAGTATTCTCAGAATACTTAAAAAGATCCTGGAGCCCAGGTATCCCAACAGATTTGAGAATGCCATAGACTTAACATCTGGTGAAATTTGGTGGCTCTATCTTCCTTTCTTAGGCTTATTAACTAGTTCATTTTCCATCTTCAGTGTCTGGCCAAGATACCCAGACTCATATATGTAGTGATGAACTCAATGGGGGTGCCTATCCAATTTCTTATCATAGTCTGGACAACAGTCATTCTTCATCCAAATAGTTTTCCTATGTGTGTGTTTTTTTTTTTGGCCAATTTCTTTTGAGTAGCTGTGAATCTCACCAATGAGGATCATTATTTTATGGCTTAATGTTGACAGCCAAATACGATTCAGCATTGTGAGATCGTCACTATCTATAATAAATCCTTCTTGCATATGGATAATGCACAGGGATACTCTATTTGTGAATTATCTAAAGGAGAATAAAGAGATATATGTTAGGCATAAGTAGGCAGTAGCATGTTTCTAGTGCTGATATGTGCTGAAGAATTTGAATAAGAGATACCATCTGGGACTATATATGTAAACTGAGGTCATTTTATGATTTGAAAGGATAACAAGTTGATGATCTAATAGATGGGTATCTGATGTGCTATACTGTTACCAATGAAATATGAAAAGGCCTAAAAGTACTCTGGCACATTACATAGATTCTCTATAGAAGACATGGGAAGTTGTGCACAAGAAACTTACAGGATGAGAAGTCACAGATAGAATAAAGTCTGCACTATGAGAAGGACAATTCCACATTGATGAAATCACTGAAGCATTTAAGTATAATTATAATGCAAGACATAACCTATTCCTTAATAGCATAGATCAGTATAGATGCTCTCTCTAGTTCTTTCTTGATTTTATATATATGCATACATGCACATACATATATATGTGTATAATACACTCTTTTCTCCTTACCATGTGTATATATGTATGTATGTGTAATATATATATATATGCATATATATACATACATACATACATATATGTATATATACATATGTATATACACACACATATATATATATTTACTATATATATATATATTTACATGTAGTGAGGAGGAAAGAGTGCCATTTCTATATGTTTCAGAGTTTTGATGAAAAAAAAGAAACAACAGATGACTTTGACTCTCTGTTTTGTTGGATAGCTAAAGCTTGGGTTGGCTGATGTGGCTTAGATAGCTGGAAGACCTGTTAAGAACTCTTCCACATATATGATTCTCTAAGTCCACTTATGGTGAAGAGCTATATGGGGATTAACTACACAAGAAAGAAGACACAAACTAGGCTCAGCTTGGTGTGCATTCTATGGAACAGTTGGTTCCTCTTGTGAACTGGTGAAACTTGATTTCCCTAGAATGGAGCAGGTACTGGTTATGTGGGATCATAGGTTCATAGGTTAAGGGTACTTAGTGTTCCTATTTTTCAATGCTTTCATTTTCCAACTAAGGAAACTGAGACTCAGAGAGCTGAAGAGACTTTCTCTAGACCATCCAGGTAGTAAATAGCAGAGCTAGGACTACAAGTCAAGTCCTCTCTAAATCCATCACCCTTTCTACTATGTCAAACTGTGCCTTCACCAAATGCAGTCCAGCTCCAATGTGTCATTATAAAAAGGGAAAATTTAAAAAGAGAAAAGAAGAAAAACGGATTTCCCTCTATCCATTACACATTTACTTGGAATTCAAGTTACCACTGTAATTTACATTACACCTTCTAGAAGGCACGATTTGGAACACTGAATGATGCATGTCCACTTATGTTCCTTTATTCCCCTCTGGAAGCCCTGAGAATCCTCTGTGATTTGTACATGGGTCAATAAACAAATTCTGTGCACTGCTAAACAACCTATTCAAATAGCCATGCACCAATCACTTAAAATAATTAGGAACTGATAAAATGACCATATGTAGTCATTATAAATAATTACATTAAACAGCTATGAAAATTCCTCTTTCCTCCAACCCCTACACAAATCCTGAAGGGAATGTGACAATCAGGAAGGCAGCAGTTAATTAAAACCAACTTCAAACATACTGAGTCTCTCTATTAAGGAAAGAAAACTTGGGTTTCAGTGAATGGTGCTTAATGCTATTATGTGGCAATATCTGTGCACGAGGTTTGTGTCTTGTGCTTTAAACAACAACAACAACCCCAATAAGGAATAAAAGTTGCTTGTGTATCCAACACAAACACACAGGAATTTCATAAGATGGCAAAGGGGAAAAGGAATATTCTTAGAGCATCTGCTCTTTGGTGAGCCATTTACCACCCAGTCTCCTGCTTCTTAAACCTGCAGTTCTGTTGTTGTGAGTGTTAGCTGGCAATATGTTGACTTATGTTTGAGTTGAAATTTGCTAGCATGCTTCATTAGCTAACCAACAAAGCAATCCGGTGGGGTTATTGAATCATACACTGTTTGCAATATTACTACCCTCTCATTTTTATTTCAGTCTGTGATTTCTCCTCTGGACTACTGCACAAGAGGGAGATATCTATTTTGTCTCCTTAAAAAAAAAATCATTCCCAAGAGCGATACAAAACTACCAATTTAATATACCACCTCTCTTTTATCAGCTAAAAGAAAAAAAAAACAAAAAACCCCATCAACCTTACATAAATCTAATAACAGACCATGGAAACTAATTTAAGTTGGTGTAAGCTGACTGTTTTAATTTAATATATTTTAAGTCAACAGCAGTGTGAAAGATAAGCCACTGATTGCACTTTTTTATTTTCTATAGGGCAGTTGTTTTTGCTCCAATTGTCTTTTTTCAATCTGGGAGCTAGGCTTCCAGACTTCCTTGTAAAACACAGACAGTTTTGCATCTGACAAGAGGGCAGAGAGTTCAAGATCATTTTTGAAAGAATGAGGAAGTGAGTAGAAGGGAAACATCAGAGATTAGATGCACTTTCAGGCAACTCTTGGACATGACCACAAGACTGAAAAGATTCTAGGGGTGAAAAGGCAGCCCAAGGGCATACATACAGTACAGATAATGGAATTTCCCATAGGCCCTATAGGCCTATGGTCCTAGAATTCATCAATTGGAAAGAACTTAGAGAGCCTATCTATTCTCAATGGCTGAGACTCAAAGGGGAAATAAAAATCCTTTCTGACGTCTCTGATTCTCATTGTCTAATTCCACAGCATCACACATCTCATTCTCAAAGGAATTCTATTTCAGAAGTACTGGCAGTCACCAATTCTAAGCCACAGACATAGTTTTGACAAGATTTGATTGTTTTGTTTATTTATTTTGTTTGCTTTGTAAATTAAATCCTTCTTAAATACTCCAGAAAAGATTTATATTTAAATAGTCCTCTGTGAAATCCTTTTGTGAAGCAAAGTATCCACTGGAATTAAAATAATCAACCCTCAATTTGTCTTCTTTCTAAGTTATGTGTGATACTTGGGAATTTGCAGTCCTTCTCTAGGCCTCAGTTTTACACAATAGTTAATTTCTGCCCTGTTATTAGTCCCTTCTTTTTTACAGATATTCATCACTACCTGCCTAAAACATTGAAATAACTCCTAACCCATATTATACCTCCACTTTTTCACAGGTAACTCTGATGCCAAATATATCTTCATTATGCATATGTTCAGAGCTGTGTTGGTAAATAACAACCAGGTTTCTTCTAAATACACCCCCCCACCAAAGAACCTATGACTTTTGAAATTAATTGAATTATTAACATTTTCTCCATCACTTTCTTAACTCTAGACCAGGCCTGCAGAACATTTGCCCCACAAAAGGATTTTGGGCAGCCTGTGAAAGGATTTTGGGCTTCTCAAAAAATGTAGGGGATGTAAAACAGGCCTGCACAACATACTACCTGAGGGCTGCTTTGGCCTCAGCCTGAGGGCTATATGTTGTGTAGGCCTGCTCTAGACAACTTAAAAAAAACCCAATAAATTAAACACTACTTGTACTGCTTACACATTCCTAAGGTGTAAATGTTCATACTGAAAATTTAACAATTGGCTCTTCTAAGCTGTAGGAGCTAGTTCCAGCATACCTCTGCATATCCCTGCATATATCTATCTGATCATGTCATTTCTTGGCTTATTGTATTTCAATAGTTTCTTATTGCCTGCATGTCAGATTCAAATTCCTTTATCTGGTGGTCAAGGTCCCCCATAATGTAATACCACTCTACCTCTCCACTATTTTTGAATATGCCCTAGACTCTAGCCATACTGGATTACTAATCAAGTAATGTCCTCCCAAGTTCTAGCAGAATTATAGATTGATTTCAAGTCTTATGAATCAGTTTTCCACTAGTACTTTTCTGTCTCTGTGCTCATGTTTGGAAGTACCACCTCCTCCAGGAATCCTTCTTTGATCTCCTTAGTCATTGATCACCTTTCATCCTCCAGATTTCACAAAGGCCTTTGTTGATATCTCCCTAAAGGCATAAAAGAATGGTGATTTTGGAGCCAGAAGTTCTAAGTTCAAAACTCACTTCTGACATTTATAGCCTGTATGTCTGTGAGCAAGTCACCTAACCTCCTTGGGGCTCAGTTTCCTCATTGATAAAGTGGAAAGCTTGAACTAGATAGTTGGCCTTTGAAGTACCTTCCAGATCTAGGTTTGAGAGGCAGTAATGTTTAAAGGTAGAGTGGATTAAAAAAAAAAGGATATGTAGTCTTGGAAGCCCAAGTTCTAGTCCTATATCAAACACTTACTAGTTGAGTTACTCGGGAAAATTTACAAACTTCCATGGGTCTCATTAACATCATTTATAAAATAAGACTAGTGACCTACAAGGTCCCATACAACTCTAAATCAATGATCTTATGATAACACACTTACCATATGTTATTTCATAATACATGTATTTTATTTGTGTGCATGTCACACCTGACCTTTTTCTACTCTCCCCCTCTACACACAAGACTGAGCTCTAAGAAGACAGTGAGTTATCAAGTCTTATCTAAAGTTCTAAGCTTTTAAATAATGATAGTTGAAATGAATAGCTAGAATGAGATTGGACTACAAATCAGAGGTTCCCAGCCTCTTTTATGTCATGGACCCTTTGGCAGTGGGGTGAAATTTGTGGACCCATTTTCTTTTTTTTTTTTTTAATTTTCATTTTTTAATTTTTTTTCCATATGTTTTTGAGTTGAAAATTTTTCTCCCTTTTCCTCCCCCCCCACCCTCCCCACGATGGCTCACAATCTGACATAGGCTTTACATTTATATACCCATTAAACATATTTTCACATTAGTGAAGTTGTAAGTAAAAATTAAAACCAATAGGAGGAACCATCAGAAAGATGAAACAAAACTCAACAGAAGGTAAAAATAAGTGATAGCGATTCGACTTATATAGTTCTTTCTTTGGATGTGGACAGCATTTTCTATCCAGAGGCCTCTGGAGATGTCTTAGATCCTCGTAATGCTGAGAAGGGTTCAGTTTAACATTCTTAGTCATTGCATAACGTGGCTGTTATTGTGTACAAAGTCCTCTTGGTTCTGCTCACTTCACTCAGCATCAGACCATATAAGTCTTTCCAGGTTTTTCTGAAGTCAGTGTGGACCCATTTTCTAAGCAATGTTTTAAATGCACAAAATAAAATACATAGAAAACCACTTAAAGTGAAATACAGTTATCAAATCTTTTTTTTTTCTTTTAAGAATCCATGCTAGCCCAAGAACCCCTGAATTAGATGATATCTGTAGAGGCTAGGTAGCTCAGTAGATGGAACACTGGGACTGGAATCAGGAAGGTCTGAGTTCAATTCTTGTCTCAGACACTTATTAGCTGTGTGACCCCGAGCAAGTCATTTAACTTATCTTGGTTCTTATTTATTAGAGAAGGAAATGGCAAAACATTCCAGTATCTTTGACAGGAAAATCCCTTGGACAGTACTGGCATTCTGCAGTGGTCCATGGGGTCACAAAGGGTCAGACATGACTGAACAACAACAAGGTTCTTTCTGGCTTTCAAGTTTTGTGATAAATTTGAGTTTAAGTCAGTAGAGGCTAATCTATTTCTTTTTCTTCTTCTCTTTTGCAATCTAACAAACATTTATTAAGATCCTACTATGCAGAAGGCATGGGCTAGGCATAAAAGAAACAGAGAAAGATTCTGACCTCCAGAGGCTTACTTACTATTGGGCATAATGCAACATGTATAAGGATAAGTAAACAAATATGAATTAATTTGAGGAGGGAGAGAATATTGATGATTTGGGAGCATCATGGGATGGTGCTAGAACTGAGCCTTGAATGGAAACCAGTGGAAGAGATATAATCCATGAATCAGAGGAAACGGATAACCATGTCAAATACTACACAAAGGTGAGTGAGAATGACAGAGAAAAGGTAGTCAGATTAATAAATTCAGAGATAATTGCAAACCTTTGAGAAAGCAGTTCCTTCAGAAAGGTGGGGCTCTATGGCAGATGACAAAGAGGTAACATGCAGAAGCAGTGAATATAGATTCTTTCTAGGAATTTAGCAATAAAGAGGAAGAGACAAATGGGACATTAAGTTAAGGGGATAACGATATCAAGTGAAGGGTTTTTAAAATATATATATTTTTATTTTTGATGGTTAAATTATTTTTAAACTTTTTTTAAATTTAATTTTTTGAATACCCAAGGTTATTTGTAACTAATAAGACAGAAGACAGTAGAAAGGAACAAAATGAAGGTAAGAAAGAAAAAGAATATGCTATGGTTCAAGTTCCCAAAGGAGACATGAGAGGAGGAAATCAAGATACTTCCTGCCCTGGAAGAGCTCAGAAGACTAAACATCATTGACTGGGGAAATGGTAAGGCCATCATCAGAAAGAGGACTAAGTTTTGGAGGAATCTGATGACATCAATTTTGGACTTACTGAGTTGGAGGTTCCAGTGTGTAATCAATTATAGAAATGTTTAGTAGTCAGGAGAAAATTAATGACTAGAGCTCCATGGAGAGATTGGGTTGGATATACAGTTTGGGGAATCATAAGATTATATGATCACAGAATGAGACTTGACTGAGACCTTAGGTCATTTCAGTTGTGTCTTACTTTCTGTGACCCCATTTTGGTCTTTCTTGGCAAAGATACTGGAATGATTTGCCACCTCCTTCTCCAACTCATTTAACAGATAAAGAACAGAGGCAAACAGGGTTAAAGTGACTTACCCAGGATCATAAAGATAGTAGGTATCTGAAGCTGGCTTTAAACTCATGAAGATGAGTTTTCCTGCCCCCAGGCCTGACATTCTATCCACTGTGTCACGTAGCTGCCCTAACATGGATTTTAGAAGCCATCTAGTCAAATCTCCTCCTTTTCAGATGAGGAACTGGGGCCTAGATATGTTAAGTGACTTGCCCAAGGGCAAAAAGGTAGTGACAGAGCAGGGATTTAACCCATGTCCTCTGCCTATAAATATAGCTTTTTTTTTTGCTTTACTACATTGCTTCCCATTATCCACATAGATGATAATTCAAATCATAGAAGCAGATGAGAGATTACAAAGAGAGAAAGTGAAATGGAAAAAAAAAGAGAAGAGACAAAAGAAGAGCTTTGAGAGTAGAGAGGAGAAAGATTAACTAGTGATGGATACCAAGACGCATGCAACTGATAGGCTGGAAGAAAACCAAGAAATAGATATTTCACAAGAGAAAAGTTGGAGGAGGAAAGTAGTCAATAATATGCAACGGTGGAGAAAGAATTAGTAGAACGAGGAGTGGGAAAAGGCCATTGAATTTTGAACCAGTGAACTTTGAATGAGTGATTCCATTTGAGTGGTAGGGATGAAAGACAGAATATAAGCTTTTGAAAAATAGGTGGCTGTATAATAAAAACTCTCTCTACATAATATATGTATACATACACATATATTAGTTTTTATGAATTCATATACATACTACATAGATTTTCTACATATGCATGGATGCATGTATACGTGTACGTATGTATGAAACCTACCCCTCAATGATGTTCTACTTCAATCCCACATCATGGCATGGAGGTGATAATATATTTTTAAAGACCACACCAACAGACTACAAGTTCTGGTAGGTTCTACCAAGATAGGCAGTCTTTGAATGAGGGCCTGCCAACAGACTGTCATCTGAACACCAGCCTAGTTAATTTGGAGAGCCTTTTCATCAGATGGTTGGCCATTTACTGATGACTGTGTGTGTGTGTGTGTGTGTGTGTGTGTGTGTGTGTGTGTGTGTGTGTGTGTGTTGGGCAAAGTTACTCCTGAAACTATTTACTTAAGGTGGGGAGAAAAGGGGTCACCATCAAGATTAGTCAGGGAAGCACATAAAACAGCAAAGTCATGCAGCTTCCTAAGTATGGAAGCAAGTAAAAACTATGCCTAGAGGGGGCCTTTTCTGTACCTAATGACCCATTAAATTCAAACCACAAATAACCTATTTGTTTAAAAATTATTTCACTTTTAACTGACATGCATCATCTATTTTTAAGCCTCCAAATTAAAATGTTTGAATATTTAAAGTTAATCAAATTAGGTCTGGAGAATGACATTCAGTCTTGTACAGCCAGGCTGGGTACTTGAGTTACATCTGACAGATTAAATCAGAATTACTAAACAACAGATGTACAGGATCAGAGCTCATTTTTGTTCATGGAAAATCTATGTGGAAAACTACTGAGTGACAGTCTTGGCATGCATGGTAAAAACCATCAAAAATAGCTGAAGTCAAGTCAGCATAGATAGTTTCATTTCTGGGACTGTCTTTCCAACACTGACAGGTTTAACATGGCAGTACTAGACAGCAGAGATAGCAGATGGTGATATTGCAGAAGGTGAATCCTCAAAAGTAAGGAATAATGCAATGAAGAACATTGGAATCCTGCAATCATCACCAATTGGATGTTTTTTGAAAGAGCTAACGATCATAGATGTAGAGGAAAATGGAAGGTCATCTAGGTAGTGAGACTCAGAGGTGGTAATTGAACCCATATCTTCAGACTCATAAGCTCTTGCATATAGAGTTGGAAGGGACCTTAGTGGACATGCAACCCAATTTTCAAATTTTACAGATGAGGAAACTGACATCCAGGGAGGTTAAACTAATTGCCTACAATCACACAGATAGTAAAATCAGAGGTAGACTTTTTTTTTTTGCACTTCCAAGATTATATTTCTCTTTTTTACTAGCAAGAAAAGAGTCTTTCATCACAATTAATATAAGAATTAATGTTTTTTTCAATCAAGAAATATTCTGTAATCAACAACTGACTTACTGAAAAAACAAACTCTATAAGTTCTTGCCTGAGCCAAAGGCCCACATCCACAATTCCCTATTAATTGTGTCATACCCAAAGTCCTGGAGGCCATCTCAAAGTCAGCATGTCCGAAACAGAACTATTACCATTGCCCCCAATAACTCACCTCCCCTTCCAAACATCCCTATCACTGTTAAGGGCACCACGTACCACTATCCTTCAAGTGACCCACATTTACTTCCTCAATGTCACCCTCAGTTTCTCACTCTCATCTCACAATTGAAAGTTTCCACATTTGTCCTCCCTATCTCTATAAGATCTCTCCCATCCATTCCCTCCTCTCTACTCATACAGCCCTCTGCCTGGTATAGGTCAATAGCCTTCTCATTGATGTTCCTGACTGAAGTCTTTCTTCACTCCAATCTAGCCTCCACACCACTGACAGTCATTTCCTAAACTACAGATCAGATCACGTTACTTTCCTCCCTTACCTCTCAACAAAATCCAAGGGCTTCCTATTATCTCTGGAACAAATATAAATTCCTTTGTTTGGTACTTAAAATTCTTTAAAACCTGTTTCCTTTCTACTTTTAAAGCCTTTTAAAAACCACTTTCTCCCCCTCCTTCAACTGTGCATTCCAGTCATACCATCTTATTCTTTGCTCCACATATAAAATGTTCCATCTCTCATCTTTGTTCCTTTCCACTAGCTGTGAACCATGCCTAGAATGCACTCCCTCCTCACTTTTACCTCTTAGAGTCCCTGTTTTCCTACAAGATTCAGTTCTACTTTCTTCAGAAAATCCCCTAGTCACTAGGGGACCCCCTTCCAAAACTAACTTGTTTTTGTTTTATATATATTCTATAGACATTCAAAAAGGTACATGTTGTTTTCCTATTAGAATGTAAGCTCTTGTAGGACAGGGCCAATATTACTTCTGTCTTAATATATCTCCTGTGATGAATGCAGGGACTAATATGTGGCCAACGTTTAATAATTTTTTATTTACTAATTATCAGCAGCTCAATAGATAGTTAGACCAGAGTTCCAATCTTTAATTGCATTTTCCCCAATTGCACGTAATGTTTTCAACATTCATCTTTGTAAGATTTTGAGCTCCAATTTTTTCTCTCCTTCCTTTCCCTCCCCTCCTCTCCAAGACAGCAAGCAATCTGATACATATCATTGAGTACAATGATATTAAACATATGTCCACATTAGTCATGTTGTTAAAGAAGACAGAACAAAAGGGAAAAACCAAGAGAAAGAAAAAAACACCCAAACAAGTGAAAATAGTATACTTTGATCTACATTCAGACTCCATAGTTCTTTCCTCTGGATGTGGTTAGCATTTTCCATCACGAGTTCCTTGGAATTATCTTAGATCATTGCATTGCTGAGAAGAACTAAGTCTATCACAGCTGATCATCAGAAAATGTTGCTGTTACTATGTGCAATATTCTCCTGGTTCTGCTTACTTCACTCAGCATCAGTTCGTGTAAGTCTTTCCAGGTTTTTTCTGAAATCTTCCTGCTTATCATTTCTTATAGCACAATAGTATTCCATTATATTCATTTACCACAACTTGTTCAGACATTTCCCAATTGATAAACATCCCCTCAATTTCTAATTCTTTGTCACCATGAAAAGAGCTATTATAATTGTTTTTGTACATGTGGATCCTTTTCCTTTTTTTATGATCTCTTTGGGATACAGACCTAGTACTAGCACTGCTGGATCAAAGGGTGTGCATGGTTTTATGGCTCTTTGGCATAGTTCCAAATTGCAGAGTTCTAATCCTGCTCCAGACACTTAGTAGACGTGGGACCCCATGCAAGTCGCTAACCATCTACCTTCTCCACTTTCTTCAACATTATATAAGTGGGATAATACCATCTCCCAGAGTTGTTACGAGGATAAAATGAAATAAAAATTTTAAACTTTGCAAATCTTGAAGTATCATATTAATGTTAGTGATTATATAATATTATCTATTATTACTATTTATGTATAAAGTTCTGGTACCATCTCCATACTTTATTAACAATTAGAAATGAGTTTAAAATGTCAAGGAATCCCAAACTAGTAGTTATTTTTCTGTACACTGTTTGTACACTAATGGTCTCTCCATACCCTCCATCTTTTGATAGAGTTTTGCCTCTTGGGGGCTCAAAACATGAAAGCTCCTTCCTAAAGATACATGTTGGATGGATGGAGTAGCAGAAGCTGAAGTTTCTAGATGTGAGGCAAGTCCCTCTATGCCATTTTCTGTATTGGGGCAGTATACTTTGGGAAACATACAGTGACTTATACCACATTTATAAACTTTGCCTACTGCTGTTCCATCCAACAAAGATCTTTGGGAAGGGACTTTCTCCTCTTGAGCTCCTAAGAGCCAAATATCCATTTACAGAACCCCCCCAAATTGAGTAGCAACTTAGAGATTTCCTTAGCTGGGGGGTGCTGGATCCCAAGGCAGTTAACTTTCCTTTCTTTGGGTTTCAGATTTTCTCATCTATCCAGTCTCATGAATGGTGAGAACATTCTTTGCAACTCAGCATAACAGTAACTTCTCCCTTTTCTCTCTTTTCTTCTGGGGGCCTGTGATTTATCTCTTCTTGCAAGCAGCCATTAGAGTCAATTTTAGATCACCTTGCATTTTTCCTGTAAATGCTGGGTACAAGCCATTTGGAAGCTCCTCCATCAATGCTAATGTAGTTATCAAGAGAAATCCCAAACCCTGGCAAAAGAGCTAAGGCTGGCTGTAAATGTGAGTTACAGCTCAGTCCAATGTGCTTGGCTATTTGTCTTCCTCAAGTGCTGTACTGTGCACTTAATACTCTCTATATATTGGCAATCCCCAAGTATTTGCCAAGTGTCCCAATGGACACTAAATATCCATTCAGATAGGTAGGGTAGAACAGAAAGCAGGTACCTCTCATGAGGTATCTGATCTGATAGTCAAGAGGGTCAGACTGGGGTCAGTAGAGAATATTGGAAAGAGTAATGAATTGGGCCAACTGGTGATACACGCCTTTAATTTCAGCTACCAGGGAGTTTGATGCTAGGCAATCTCTTGAGTTCAGGAGTTCTGAGCTGTAAGAGACATTCAGGTGTCCCCACTAAGTTTGACATAAATATGGTGACTTCTGGGGAGTGAGAGGCCACTGTTTAAGGATAGACAAACTGGCCCAGGATAGAAACAGATTTTCAAAGCTCCTGTGCCCATCAGTACTGAGATTGAGTCTGAGTAGCTCCCATATTTCCAGTCTAGGGAGACAGAGAGATCTAATCTTATTTAAAAAAAAAAAAAAGGTCTAGCTTTGGGTCTGACATTAATCACCTTTATTTCTCTCAACCTCAGTTTATGTGTAAAATGAGGGGGTTAGACTAGATCAGGGGTTCTTAACCATTTTGTGTCATGGATGGATCCCTTTGGCAGTGTGGCAAAGCCATGGACCCCTTTCTCAGAGTAAGTTTTTTTTTTATTAAAAATATAATAAAAATAAATGTTAAATTTTAGTTGGAAGTTAGTGAAAATAAAGATCTATTTTATCATCCAATTTTATAGACCCCCTGAAATCTATCCATAAACTCCTCCTTAGGGGTATCCATTGACCCCATTTTAAGAACCCTGGATTTAAATTATTTTTTATTATGCTTTCCATTTCTGATATTCTACAATCTGCCTCAGAGAGCGCAGCATACCACTTCAGATTATAGGAGTCAAGACATCATCCCATGATGTCACCAGTCCTCTTGGAAAATGAAGGACAAACAACAACAATGGGGATCGTTGGAAACAAAAACCACTTGAGATATACATCTAAACTACAGAATATCTATGTGAGGAGGGCAGAAACCTCCAGTATCCATACTAATTATAGCAGTGGGATTGATTTACACAGCTGCTAGCCAATTCTACAGTTCTTTTCTGTCATTCATAACAGTCTCCCTCCTTATCTCTGTCTCTTGGTTTCCTTCATGTTCCAGCCAACATCCCACCTTCAAGAAGTCTTTTTCAGTCTCCCTTAGTGGTAGTCCCTTTCCTCTAAGACTGTCTCCAATGTATCCTGTTTCATATCTTGTTTATACATAGTTTCTTGTACACCCTCTCTACCATTAGCTTCTAATCTCCTTGACTATCTCTATAACCTCAACACTTAGCACAGTTCCTAGCACATAATGGGCACTTTATAAATGATTTTTAAATTGCTGACTTATTACAGCCCACTGTGAAGCAAATATACTCTTCAATATGATAAAAATTTAACTTTTATCATGTACGTTTTCTGTGTCAGATACTATTCCAGGGACTAGGCACAGAAAAACAAAAAAAGAAATAATAACTGCTCTTAAGAGGCTCGCATCCTGGTAAAGGGATGCAATATTTAAAAATCTATAATGAAATCAAAAATAATTTCATGAGGAAGCACTATCATCTGTGGGAGGGATTGGGGATCAGTAAAAGCCTTATGAAGAGAGTAGCAACTAACTTATACTGTGGGTGAATGAATGAATGAAGCATTTATTAAACACTATCTGTTAAAACAGTGAGGATCTAAATAGACCAGTAAAGCAGTTTCTGCTGTCAAGGAGCTAACATTCTAATAAGGAGAAATAACATCTGGGAGGTTTCATATGCAAGTCCAATGGAAAGATTCCATGGTCCTTTAGGGTACAGGAGCAAAAATAACAGTAATTTATCTTCTATCACCTTATTTCCATTGATAAAATCATGTGTGTTTTTAGGGATTTTGAGTGTAGAAGCAAGGAAGAAGAACATTTTGGGGGGGGGGCTGACCACCTGTATAAACAAGCTTATGTTGGAGATGGAATGTCACATATTGACATGACAAAAAACAAAACAAAACATAACAAAACAAAAACCCTGTGGTTTATATTCACCAGATGCATGACTGAATAGGACTACATCCACTTCATCAAATATCTGGGGCAACATAGCTCAAATGTGAAGTGATAGCCTATGCTGGTATATAATGCTAAATTGGGGTCACAAGTTAGGGCAAAAAGAAAAAGGGAATGGACTAGTGGCCAGGAATACTAAGGGCCACCCAGGTCTTTACACCAAATCAGAACCTCTCATCCAAGGCTTATCTTGCTAGAAATATTTTCTTCCCACACATTCTGGCATTTTCACAGTATTGACTTTTACCTCTGAGACAGAAATCAAGGATGAACCGAGAGACCTAATGCCAGAGTTTCCACAGCAAAAGCTAGCCAATTTCCTCAGAAAATGTGTGCTCATCTGAGTTTGGAAAAAGATACCTGATGGTCAGTATGTTTGTTATCTTTGGGAAAGAATCACAGACCAAGCAATTCTCTTCTAGTTCTTCTGAAATATCCTGTCTCTGGGTCACATTTCTGCTTTGATTTCACAGTGATGACCACATACGTCAGTGACAGGATCCAATGTTTTCTAGACAAGAGTGCCTCCTCTATCTGCTGCTGTGGGTGTGTGTTCACTTTCAGAGAATCATTTAAATCAAGTCTATTTCTTAGTCTCCAATTGCCAGGAACACCAGGTGGGGGCACTCGCTATAAATCTATGCAGAAAGGTCCCAGATATGAAAATATGGAATTTGGAGACCTATTCTCTAGAGATAAGCCCCTTTATTGACTTACATATCAGGGCAGCCCCCAATTGGGAAACCTATAGAATCCTGCTAGCGATTATTTTCTCAAGCACCAGGGAAATGACAGCTTCTTCTCTATGGAATATTTTAATCCTGGCCTGGATAGCTCTATGCAGATAAAAATTATTTTGAAATTTCTCGGGGGTAGGGAAGTGGGCTATCTAATAGCTGTTTATATGGAAGTAGAATGTTTCTTTTGTCTTGAAAATTGATGAGATTTTATCAGTGGAAATGACATTAAAGAAGAGGTATTGCCATCTGCTTTGCTGCAGCACACTAAGAACCATGGAATCTTCCCATCTGACTTGCCACCGAAATCTTCCACATATATCATCTCCCCCACTCGACTGTAGGCTCCTTGAGAGAAGGGAATATTTTATTTTTCTATTTCTATTTCTTCAGGACTTTGCACAAAATAGATGTTGATAATTTGTTCATTTCTGTCCACCAGTGAAAAAGCTGCCCTTCAACTTCCCATCATCTCCCTATGTACATGTTGTCTCCGCATTAGAAAGTAGACCCCTTTAGGGCATAGCACTTAGCATAGTGCCAGACACACAGTAAACTTAACAAATGCTTGTTGATTGATTGAATAATTGAGTCTGTTAAACTTCAGATACCTAATCTATGTAAGAAGAGTCCATTTCTGAGGGGAGGTTGAGTGCCTGAGGTCTGACTCTAATTTAATACAGGTGAAAATAATTCTACAATGTCTATTCTTCTTCACCCCCTCAAACAACTTAACTTAAGAGTAGAACTGGGCCAGTGGATAGAGCACCGGCCTTGCATTCAGGAGGACCTGAGTTCAAATTTGACCTCAGACACATAACACTTAACTAGCTGTGTGACCCTGAGCAAGTCACTTAACCCCATTGCCTAAAATTACAACAACAAAAAAGACTAGACCTGGGCCCCAAACCAAATGAGCTCGTTAAATTGACTGTCCTTAGGCAACCTTGTGGTTTGTTTCCATGTTTGTCTTTTTAGCGCTAGCTGATGAAGCCATCTTTTTCCTGCAGCCACCCCAATGCTTCCCGGAGTCATTGCTGAAGTGAACAGTAGCATTGACTCCTGTTCCCCAAGTCTTGTCAAAGCATGGGGCCTGGAGTAAATGTTCTGATATTCTCTGCTTCAGCTTAGTATATGGCAAGAAGAAAGCTTCTTACTGAAAGTCTGAGATACACAATCTCTTGGTTTGTTCACTTGACTACATTTTCTCAAATTACTGTGGTTATCTCTTACACGTCACAGGGTTTAGGCGCGCAGCACCCCTACGATCTGGAAAATCCGTGCAAAATTTTTGGCCCTTTTTTTGTGCCACAGAAGTCTGACTTTTTTTTCTTTTTCTTTTATGAGGTGTTATAGTAGCTTATTGTAAAATTTGGGTTAAGTATTTTGTCATAGGTTCTGTGTCGTCTGCTGGTCTTCAGGTGTCACCTACAGCTTCTGCAAAACTCCCACAAAATTCCTATCTATCTATCTATCTATCTATCTATCTATCTATCTATCTATCTATCTATCTATCTATCTATCTATCTATTTATCTATCTATCTATGACAATTGGGGTTAAGTGACTCGCCCAGGGTCACACAGCTAGTAAGTGTCAAGTGTTTGGTCTGAGGCCAGATTTGAACTCAGGTCCTCCTGACTTCAGGGCCAGTGCTCTCTCCACTGTGCCACCTAGCTGTCCCTCCTATTTAATTTTTTATGCCAACCCACAATATATTGAAACCACGATGGGGAAAGTTGCAATGAGGAAAGGATAACTGTATTCTAGAAAGCATTTGTATTCACACAAACTGGGAGAAGGGGAAAGAAGTAAGGAGCAAGAAAGAAAAGAAAGGGAGGAAGGAGGAGCAAAGATAAAGGAGAAAGAAGGAGAGGAAGAAGACTTAAAAAGGAGAAGGAAAGTAGGAGAGGAAGGGGAGTGAGTAAGGAGGAAAGAGGAATGAGGAAAGGGAAAATAGGCAGGAAGTGGGCAGAGGGAGAAGGAAAAAGAGGGAAGAAGGCAGAGGGAAGAGGAAAGAGGAGGCGGCAGAAGAAGAAGAGAGAAGAAAGGAGAGGAGAAAGGGGCAGGGAAGGAAGAAGAGTCAAGCAAGAAGTGATGAATGGGGAAAAGGAGCAGCAAAGAAAGAAGCATTCATCTCCCAGAAGGGAATTAGGGAGGAAAATGCTGGGGTTTTGGCTATCTTCTCTTTATCTATTTACCCAGAAGCTAGGACTCTGTCTAATAACACCTTTTATACAGGGCTTAGCACAGCATCACATAAAATTGGATGCTTAAAAAGTGTCTTTATCATAATGAAGACAGTATCCACAGATACTCATTCTACTGCATAAGTTTAATATATTTCAAACCAATTCCCATATTTACTTTACTCAGTAGGGGTAAAATCAATATCACTGGCAGTTAGGAGTTTATCAAGGTAAGAAAGAAACCTCATTTAAGCACTTAATGCAAGATCACTGATGCTACTGAGAAACAACTAAACAAAAGCTGTTACAAAGTAACTCTAAGCCAACTTCGCTCCTTTCTTCTCTTCTCCCTATGAGCAAATCACTCCTCGGCAGGCCAGAATTTTGAATTTTAATTAGCATTTACTCTAAAGACAGTTGATAGAATCTACATCCACACATGGAAAAAGTCCAGTGAAGAGTGTTATTGGTTGAACCATCAACAATTCATTCGTTTGTGCTATTTGTTAATTTTTTTTTTGGAAAAATTTGTCTAAGTACTTAAAAACTTTCAAAACAGGACATTCAATCATTTAAAAACATTCTTGAGATATAATCAAATCATAAGAAAATGGAAGTCCTCTTTTCTTTTGCCTCCTTATTCACAGTATCTTATACATGGTAGGCACTGAATAGATGTCTTAAACCCAAATTCAAATAGTTTCTAACTGCTTCTAAATGGACTCAAACATATTTTAGTCTCAGCTAAAAAATTCATTGTCTATGGAGTTAAAATTATACCTACACTTTTGAAAATTAGGTTTTTTTTGAGGTATATCCAATATATCTTCTATGGAAATGACAAGGATTTATCCAGCACACTACGAACTCTTCGAAAGAAAATATTCTTGCATCTGAGTTTTAAACTGATTTCTAGTCTACTGTTCAAACACTGACTGAAGAAGGACTTTTGGAAAGCTCTGTGTGTGTGTGTGTGTGTGTGTGTATGTGCGTGTGTGTGTGTGAATATGAAGACAAGTCAACTTGGGGCAACATGTAGTTCAATCTTAATGCCTTCAAAGAAAAGTCAGTGCAAAAAGTGAAAATTAAACTTGAAGACTGGTATACAAGGTACAAAACGCAAAGCATCCCTTGTGCTTCTTTATCATACTCAACTGCTGGTTAAACATTTATCAAATCTGCCCGTTGTGAACATCAAGCTCTAGCAACATGCATAAGATTAAAACATCAAGTCCCAAAGATTTAAGAAATTGTCCAAGAAACTATTTCTTTTTTTAGCTGAAGAACTTGTGAATTTTCCGCTATTCTAGTCTCATCTTTTCTTTTTTTTTTTCCCTTTCCAGAAAATGTGAGAAGAATACCAGATAGGTCTAGAAAGGTCTAGAGTTCCCCACAGGGATATAAATTACAAAATGGAATATAGAGACCTTTCTAATAAAAACATTAATTTTTTTTAAGCACTGAATTTATGGCTGGCTGAAAATGGACACTGGGTTCTATCTTTTCTGGTTCCTCTGGAGTTTTATGGGGAAGCTAAATTCAAAGGTTTGGTGGATTCATTCCTTAAAATAGAGATATAAACACATTAAAATAATAAGTTGTTGATGTAACTGTAGCTTATTAAGAAATAATGTTATGTTCAAGTTAGAATATGACTATTTCTTTGAATTCATATTATGGATGATGATAGTGATGATCTTGATAGCAATAACTGACTTTCATATAGAACTTTAAGGTTTACAGTTAACAAACCCTAACTACATCCTTATCAAATATGTTTGGCAAGTGAGTGGGGTTGGGCGTGGCAGTAGGAAAGAACTCAAGAAACTTTTATGTGGGCAACAACAACAACAACAACAAAAAACAGAGAAAAGTACAGGCGTATTTGCCTAAGATCATTAGTTGATTCAGTGAAAATGGAGGTGTTAATAATAGCATGTATTTATATATTAGTTTAAGGTTGGTAAAATATTTCACACACATGATGCCATTTGGTCCTCATGGTAACCCTGTGAGGGAGGTGCTATTATTCTCCATCTAACAGATTAGGAAACTGAGGCTCAGAGAAACAAAGTGACTTGTCTACCCTACTGTCTAGTCTACCCTTGCTCAGTCTAATGGCTAAATAGAGAGGCATGATTCAAACCCAGGTCTTGTTCACTACAAGTTATCTGCTTAGCGAGGCTACCTCTATTAAGTGAAAGGCCACCATATACCAAGGCAAATAGCTACAGAGAAATAGTTTTGTAGCTACAGGCTGAAATTCTTAGTTGACAGATGACAATCTATAAAGCTATGAGAGGCAGCTGCCTAGCTAGTATATTGAGAGATTATCTTGGAATCAATTAGACCTGGGTTCAAATTCTGCCTCTAATATATATTATATCATTCATATTGCAGTGTAATCCTGGACAATCCACATAAAGTCTCAGTGACCCCAGGAAATTCTCTAAGACAGGACTTCTGAAACAGGTGTACATATAGGACTTAATGGATCTGTGAACTTGGATGAGAAAAAAAATAAACCCTCATTTCAACATAATGGGTTTCTTCTGTAACTCTATGTATTTTATGCATTTAAAAACATTATTCTATGAAGGGGTCCATAATCTTCATTAAAGTGCAAACATAGAAAATATTAAGAACCCACAGGGGCAGCTAGGTGGTGCAGTGGATAGAGCATTGGCCCTGGAGTCAGGAGGATCTGAGTTCAAATTCGACCTCAGACACTTACCAGGAGTGTAACTCTGGGCAAGTCATTTAAGCCCAATTGCTTCCTCCACTTCCCTCCCCCTCCCTCCCCAAAATGCCAAGACTATAAGGTTCAGAGCAAGTACTTCTCTGCCTTGGTAGAAAGAGTTTCCTCATTGGGATTTCACTATACCAAGTAACTGGTCCAAATTGGCCCCCAAAATTCCCAAGTGTATAACAAAAGGTAGACTTACTTCTGCAAAAATAGGTTGGATAAATGATCCTGGTACCAGGCTAGTAGGTTGAACTTCCAACAACATCTATTACACTATGTTACCGAGCACATATTGAGGGCCTTGAAGGAGTTTAGCAGTGTGCTGGGAGCTGTGACAGATATAAAAGTACCCAAGATGGCATCTTAGTTCTTGTTCAGTTTAGCTTCTAGTGGGAAAATCAAGACATGTATCAAGGCAAAACAACAGAGAATATCAAGAGTTCAAATTTCTGGGATAAGTGCCAAATAAGTGCCAAATTTCTGAGCAAAGATACTAACCACTATAGCAATTCTAATAAGAGAGAGAGAGAGAGAGAATGCCTCAGCTTGGCATTAAAGGCCCACATTCTTGTACCATCCCAGATTTCCAGCATTATTTAACATGACTCCTCTCCACACACTCTCCCATCATTCTCTCCCCATCCCAGTGATCCTGAACTCTCTGCTGACATTATTAGTCATTAGCCCTTCTCAGCTCCCCTCCCTGCCCAGTGACCTCATATTCCCATTTGCCTCAACCTAGCCCCACCAATGTTGCACTCTTAAGCTATCCTGTTGTGCTCGCTGGAGTGCCTGCTCCATAGTTAAACTAGTTTTTGTCTTAAATCTGATTCTTTCTTCATCTCACCATTTTCTTGCACCTATTGAGACCTGGCTTCCTCCTGACAACACAGCTTCCTTGGCTATTCTTTCTAGCACTAACTGTACTTTCTTCTTTCTCTCTCTCTCTCTCTCTCTCTCTTCTCTCTTTCTTTTCTCTCTCTCTCTCTCTCTCTCTCTCTCTCTCTCTCTCTCTCTCTCTCTCTCTCTCTCTCTCTCTCTCTCTCTCTCTCTCTCTCTCTCTCTCTCTCTTCCTTTCTCTCTTTCTTTTTTTTGAGGCATTTGGGGTTAAGTTACTTGCCTAGGTTCACACAGCTAGTTAGATGTCTGAGGCTGAATTTGAACTCAGGTACTTCTGACTTCAGGGCCAGTTGCTCCATCTACTGTGCCACCTAGCTGCCCATGCACTTTCACTCATACCTCCCTCCTCCAACTCAATGGTTGTGGTGGGGGAATTGGAATGCTCTTTGTTCCCCATTCCCTAAGTTCAAACTCTACCATCATCACTCAATAACATCTTTTCTTTTGAGGTTCAAATCCACTTCAGACACTTACTAGCTCTAGCACAACCCTGGGCAAATCACTTAACTCCCTACAACTTCAGTTTCCTAATCTGTAAAATGGGGTTAAGAATAACTCACAGAGTTGTTAAGAAAATCAAATGAGATAACTTGTGTTAATCATTTTGCAAACCTTAAAGTGCTATATAAATGTTAGCTATTAGTTTTCCTCCCCCTTCTCCTCCTCCTCCCATCATTAGGGTGGGGAAGGGAGAGTAGAGATTAGAAAAGCCTCATGTAGAAGGTGAGACTTGAAACAAGTTTAAAGGAAACTAGGACTTCTAAGAGGTTGAGGTAAGGAAGAAGTGTATTACAAATATGGGAGAGCTAGTACAAAGACACAGATGGGAGATGGAATTGTTCATACGAGGAACCGTAAAGGCAAGTTTAGGTGGATGGCAGTCTGTGTGTGGGTAAGAGAGAGAGAGAGAGATAGACAGAGAGAGAGAGAGAGAGAGAGAGAGAGAGAGAGAGAGAGAGAGAGAGAGAGAGAGAGAGAGAGAGAGAGAGAGAGAGAGAGAGAGAGAGAGAGAGAGAGAGAGAGAGAGAGAGAGAGAGAGAGAGAGAGAGAGAGAGAGAGAGAGAGAGATGGGAGTAATAAGTAACATGGCTGGAAAGGTTGGTTAGGTCCTGCCCCATCTTAAAGGCCAAACAGAGGAAGCTGCATTTATTTAATCCTTGAAGCAATAATAGGGAGCCACTTTTATTGGGCATGGAAGTAATTTGATTAGACTTGTGCTTTAAGAAAACAGTATAAAAGTAAGCTAGGTCTCTTACCTCAAAAACTTGTAATTTAGCCTGGGGAAATAACACACATCCATGAACAGGTCAAGAAAAATAGTAAAAGGCAATTTGGGAAGGGAGACAGGCACATCCAGAGATATCTAGGTGGCACAATGGAATCAAGCCTATGATTTGGAATCAAGAAGCCTTGAGTTCAAATCCTGTCTTCCACACTTACTAGATGTGTGACTCACGGCAAGTCACTTAAACTCTTTCACCTTCAGTTTACTCTGTGGCTAATAATACTTTTACCCAAATCAGGATCAGATGACAAGAATTTGTGTGGCTAATAGTGTGTGGAGTCCAGAATGGAAAGGGGCAAGACAAGGCAGGGAGAGTAATCAAAAGTCCATTGAAAAAGAGGTAATATGAACCTGAATGAGGGAGGATGTTGTATGAATGGAGAATAAAAGGTCCCAAAGAATTTTCCAATATTTGCATGGGATTTTATTAATACTCTCCTAACAATGTCATTATGTAATAATGACTGCTGATGGCCAAGTAGAGCATCACAGATAGAGTGATGAAAATGGGCAATAAGGAAGCCTGGGTTTGATTCCTTTTGAATTATTTTTTTCTCTATGTATCTCTGAGGAAGTCAATGTATTTCCCCAAGCCTCAGTTTCCTTATCTGTAAAATGGGGGATAATTACAGCACCAACTTCAAGGGTCTGTAGTGAGGCTCAAATGATATAATGCCTGTAAAAACTTAGTAAATCTTAAAGCCTTTATGTATGTGAGCTATTTTATACTATGCTATCCTGAGCTGCGCTACACAGGACAGGCCTCCATGCTCTTTTTCACTTAAATCAAAAATCACGTCAATACCTAGCACATTTCAAAGGATGAGATAATACAAGCTGAGTACAAAGCTAGGTCTGTTTTTATTTAAGAAAACTGATATTTGCAGAAATTAAAATGGGCCATATGTACTGTTGATTTCACAGCCACAGTAATAGAAGTTGCAGGAGGTCCCATGTGGTAGGTAACTGGTTATGCTATTGACATTACTTCTAATTTGGTTTCATCTGTTCAGGCAGGTTTATCACTGCAGTGCCCCTTGGTAACAGGAATGTACAAAATCCCAGAGCTATGGAAGATAGATGTATTGCCGCAGTGTTGCAGTGACAATACATGAGAGTCGATTGTAGACCGAGCACCTACAGAATTAACAAAAATAAGAAACACGAATGACACCCAGGGTTTTGATAAATCTGCAAACTGCTTAGAGAGAAGCATACTCCTTAGGCAAGACATGACCCTATCTCTGCATTTTCAAAGCTTATTTCAGTTTTTATTGCAATCAGCTAAAGAACTGTTCAACCCCATTTTCGCACAGCTTCCTTTCCAAAAAGTATCATTGTGTTTAAATTTTTTAAAATTCTCTTAAAATATGAACTATTTTATTTATTTTATACCTAATACATATATATTATTTATTAACTGTTGATCGCTTTAAAACAAATCATGTAAGAAAATTTGCTGCTACATAGTAAAACTGAATTTTTAAGCCCATAAACTTCATTTCTGGTTAGTTGTATTATTTATATGAGAATTGAAAAGAGGATCTAACTAATATTTTGCCAACAAAGCAATTAAATCCGAATCACTACTAACGTCATTCAGAAATATGGAATTTAACTTCAGATTTACTACTGCAATACTGTGCAGTTTTTTTCTTTCACACATCTTTGTCCTCACTACTGTTATTATACTCTATATCTATAGTTAGTCTCTATGATTGGAGTAATAAGTAACATAGCTGGAAAGGTAGGTTAGGTCCTGAGCCACCTTAAAGGCCAAGCAGAGGAAGTTGCATTTGTCTCTATGACTACTATACTCACTACCTGTAATTTACCACCTTTCTAATACTTCATAGGTTTATAAGTTAATATGCGGAAGAATCTCAAGTCAAAATAACCTACTTAAGTGAAAAAATAATAATAATGATTTAGGACATAGTTACAAATGCACAGCAGAGATTAGTGAAGTACAAAAGGAATTTCCACCTAAAACAATGGTGACAAATGATTGTCATATTTGTATATGTGGGAGTCGGGGGTAGGGAGGAAATAGCATACCAGCACAGGGTAGTGGAAAGAATACTGGGCTGAAAGTCTGAGGATCTGGACCCAAATCTTAGGTCAGCCCTGACCTTAGGGAAATTATTCAACCACTGAGGTCCTTACTCTCCTTATCTATTAAATGAAGGACTGGATTAAATCTTTACTACAGTGTCTTCTAGCTCTAAGCCTAGATTCTTAGGTTAAAAAATGGCTTTATTGAGATATGGTCATGATTCACAATTTGTGTGTGTGTGTGTGCGTGTGTGTGCGCGCGCACACGCGTGCATACATGCTTGTCTTTGTTTGTAGGAATATATGTGTTTGAGTTGTGGCAGGGGTATATGTACATGAAGAAATGAAACTGTATGCTAAAGAAGAGAAAGGAGTAGAGTGAGACTTTGAACACCTGAATTCTAGTTTTGGCTCCAACACAAGCAACCATGTGACTGTCACTTCACATCCCCAATGTTCGTAACTGCTAATTGAGGAAGCTACAAGGTCAAATGGCCTCTAAGATCCTTTCTAGAGATATCATTCTATGATTCTAAGTTAGGGGTTCATATACTGGGATGTATCAGCTTATTGTTTTAATATGTTGATAACTGTATTCCAAGATAATTAATTTCCTATTGTGATCCTGTGTATTTTGTGTCACATTTTTAGCAACATTATTCAAATTCAAGTTGAGCCAACACCTTCCTGACTCCTGCTTTCTATATACCATTCCACACTGCCTGTTGTGTCCCCAAATTTCACCAGATAGCCAAATCAGTCCACTGCATACAACAAAGGTTAAGAACCTCTATTCTAAGGTTTTATATATATATATATATATATATATATATATATATTATATATATATATATATATATATATATATATATATATATATATATATATATATATATATATACCACACACACACACACACACACACACACACACACACACACACACACACACCCATCTGGAGTTGTGATTTCATTTATGTAAAGAACTGAAGATGAGGATACTCCCTCTTCCAATTTAGAGTAACTTAGAGACTCGGAGACTCTCTTGAGGGCACTAAGAAGTTGTATCCTGCCTCACAGTCACATAAGATGGAATGAATCAGAGATAATAATGCCAAGTAAACTCAGTCTTCCTCACTCCAACTCTCTACCCACTACTCACAATGCTTTTTCTGGTACTTTCCCTAAAATATGGAACTTTGGCCATTTTAAGAAATACAAGCTATATTTACAAGATGGAACAAAATAGAAAATTAAGGTTATTATCAGCATGATTCAAGTTTGGCCTTGGAAGGAGGTTGGGGAAGTTTATTTTCAAACTGTTTCTTCACTGAAAAAGTATTTTGGGGCCTATATTATAGTAAAAAGAGGCCCTGAGAAAAGAGATTCTAAGTTCAAGTCTAAGCTCTAAAAGTTCCTAATTATGTGATTCTGGGCAAGTCATAGATTATATGATCATGGAATGTTAAAACTAGAGGAAATATTAGACACCATCCTGTGACAATTAAAAAAATCTGAGAGACAGTTTCCGGGTAATTCAATCATTTTATTAATAAGGCCAGCATGTTCTTAATAAAAGGATGGTCATTTGGTCATCTCTCTCAGACCAAAAGATCCCTGATGGTGGTGGGCACACAGTTTATATGCCCTTTGAAGAGTAGTTGTTCCTGAGGGGTACCAATCAACTCTGACTGGTTAACACAATGGGAGGTGTTAACACAATGAGGGGCTTGGAGTATGTGACTTAGATCACTCATATCTTGGCCAAAGAGACATCAATTTCCATGTCACCTGTCTCGACACAAGGGAGAATCAACATTTTCCTAGATTTTGTCTGAGCAAACACAATTAGTAGAAATATACCCATTAGCCCAAACTTAGGATTTCTTTTACTGGCCTGGGTAAATCTTTAAGAGAGATTTTCCAAACTGGTTGGTTTCTGGATGAGGAAGTAGAAAAGGGGAAAAACCTTGGTCCTAATAAAATAATTAGTTATTAAATACAAGAGAGAGGGGCAGCTAGGTGGCACAGTGGATAAAGCTCCGGCCTTGGAGTCAGGAGCATGTGAGTTTAAATCCAGTCTCAAACACATGACACTTACTGGCTGTGTGATCCTGGGCAAGTCACTTAACCCTGACTGCTTCACCAAAAAACAAACAAACAAAAAATACAAGAGAGAAATATTTACTTCTTACAATCCGTTCTACCTTCCTTATTTTACAGATGAAGCAACTGAGGCAAACAGGGTTAAGTGACTTACCCAGGATCACACAGCTAGTAAGTGTCTAAAGCCAGATTTGAACTCATGAAGATGGATCTTCCTGACTCCAGCTCCAACACTTTATCCACTGCACTACCTACCCGCTTGGAGGAAACATTAGACATTATCTATTCTACTTCTCTCATTTTACTGATGAGGAAACTGAGGCTCAGAGAGATTAAGGAACTTGCTTAAGATTACCATACACAGTGTGTGTCAGGAAGGATTTGAACCCAGGCGCCCTGACTCCAAATCCAGCACTTTTTCCACCATATCATTTCAACTGTCAGAGCTACCATCTATAAAATGGGACTGTGAAATACTGGCATTAGCAACTTCACAGCTTTGTAGGGAAACTTTTTTTTTTTTGGTTAACCATCAAGTGATATGTAAACCTGAATTTTTTTCTTCTTCTTCTTCATCATCATCATCACCATCAACATCATGCAGACTGTGTGATCACATTTACCAGATCAAACTATTCACTTCGTCATGTTTGTATGCTTGTGTGCTGTAGCCAGAACAGAAACATCAGTTTGTACACTTCCTTCATGCTGATACATGTCTTAAGAATTTAGATTTAACAAAGAGCAAGAACATGTCTATCCTAAAAAGACTTTTTTTAAACCAACTCAAAGACCCAGAAAAATTTCCAGTTTGGGCTTCAATAGTCTTCCTAGAAGGCTGTTTTCCATTCCTGATAACCTGGTGTCTTGCCAGTAGCAGGAATTTTGTGTGGTTTACAATTATGGAATCGACAAGGAATTAGGAAATAAAATAAACGTTTACATATTACATAGGGGGAAAGAAGCCTAAAGTTTCATTATCTTCTTGTCTCTGAGGATCTAATTAAAATCTCAGAATAAACTTAGAGGATTGTTGGAAGGGTGGGCATGCGTACATGCAGGCACTCAGCAAGATACTTCTCCAGTCGGCTCCCACCTCCCAAGTAGCAGAATGCTGCATTGCTGCATAAATAAATCATTTGGAAAGCTCACTGTTTGAACACAATCGATAGCTCCTTCGCACTGGGGTCAGACATCGTATATCCACAGCCTGGCCTAACCAGCAGTTGTATATAAAATATGATATTAAAGAGAGCTTCCAACCAGCCTGTTTCCACTTTGGGGAGAAACCCATCTTATCAATCATTCATCCCTTTTTGCACACTCCATCATCACACATAGGCTTGCAACATTTTGGGAAGTTAATAGCACTGATATGAAGCTTGGCCCTCAGGAAAGTAGAAATGCATGTCACTGAAGCCATGAGCTATCTAACAATTTTTCTAGTGTGTACTTAGCTGGGATTTATTGACCAGATCAGATAGCAGAAGGTCCTATTTCTTTTAAACAGTTTTGGCTAGTCCTGTATGGGTTATCTGTATTTTTCAGTTCTTTTGTTTAATGAATGTTTTATTGATGCTTTTAAAAAAATCACTGTCACTTCCCAATGGTTCCTCTCACACAAAAATTAGACTCCTTCCCTTGTAACAAAGAATAGTCTTTTTTCCCCAATTATTTCCTTTTATTTTCAATTATATCCCCTGCTTCCTCTACCTAGTAAGTCTTCTCTTACAGTAAAGGGGGGGGGGACAGTTCAGCAAAACTAAACAATATTAACATCAAAGTGCAACAGTATTACATACACCTCTGTAAAGTGTCCCCATCTCTGTAAAGAAGAGAGAGATACAAAAGTTTTCATCTCTGTCCTGAGGCCAAGCACTACACAGTATTCACTTTAAGGCTTTTTGTTTGTTTGTTTATTTGTTTTTCTCTTTTTACACTGTTGTAGTCATTGTGCCTATTGTTCTCCTGGTCCTTCTTACTTCATTCTACATCAGTTCATATAAATCTTCTCATGCTTTTCAGAATTATACTTATTCATTTTTTCTTGAAGATTTACAAAATTCCATTATATTTATATACCACAAATTGTTTAGCTGTTCCTCAGTTGATGGGCATCTATTTTGTTTCAAATTATTTATTATCACAAAGTGTGGCTATGAATATTTTGGTATAGACGAACCTTTCTGTTTTTGACATCTTTGTGAAATATACCTAACTACAGAGTCTCTGGGTCACAAAGAATTACAGTTAAGGAAAATAAACCAAGATGTTGGTCATGTCTCACAATATATGCCTCATTTTGAACCTTTGGTCGAAAATTTCTCTGCAGCAAGGATGGAAGCATCATCGTTAGTTCACTGAAGTCACAACTGGTCAGTAAATTAATAGAGTTCTAATGTCTTTCTATGTTGCTTTTATTTATATTACTATGATCACTGGGCAAATTGTTCTCCTAAGTTTGTTTTATTTTGCTTAAGTTTATACAAGTCTTCTCATATTTCCCTAATTTTGTCATATTTGTTTTCTTTTAGGATACAATAATATTTCATTATGGTTATATACGAGTTTGTTCAGTCATTCTCCCATCAATGGCTACCAAGTTTGTTTTCAGTTCTTAGCTACCAGAATTCATACTGTTCAGTTCCATTTTAGTACCTGCACATATTTCATATGTATATATATATATACACATACACACATACATAAGCAGAGGTACATATATATTCTTGGTTTCATATATTTCTTTCAATTTCCTATAAATTTTGGACATCAGGACTTTTAAAGACATTTTCTGTAAAGATATATTTCCCTCAATTTAAAGGCTTCTCTTTTGATTGAATCTATGAATTAACTGTATGAAGCTTTTTAATTAAAAAAAATGAAAATTGCTCCTTTTATATTTTATGATCACTTCTATTCCTATTTGGTTAAAGAATTCTCCCATTAGCCATAATTGTACTCTTTTTTCATGTTCTAATAATTTATATTTAGGTCATACATCCATTTGCAGTTTATTGTGGTGTATAGTATAATGTTTTGGTTTAAATCAAATTTTGCCAATACTTCAAAGAAAATTATAGACAGACGGAAAGAAAAGATGTCCAAAGCGCAAAGTACATCTTATTGACAAACCAACTAGAAGAATCTGTCAAATATAGAACCTAGGTCCAGTACTATTATTTCTCCAGGTATGTAAATGAAAGACTCAAGCAACAAGAGCTCAAGGATACTACCACATGCTTTCCTTAAAAAAAAAAAAAAGTTGATGCTTTTGTTTTTACATGAGTCATTTCTAGAGAAACAATCCATTCCCTTCAAAATTTTGAACACTTCCTTGTAACAAAGAAACACAATGAAGTAAAGTCACCTGACAGAGTAACATCTGACAGTGTATACAACATTCTGCCCTAATAGCTTCCATCTTTTTACAATAAGAAGAGAATTCAAGGTCTTATTTCCTTTTAACAAATTGGTGATATTTTATAATGTCATAATCACTGTGTGTATTGTTCTTTGCGTTCTGCTTATTTCACTCCCCATCAGTACCTAAAAATCTTCCTATGCTTTTTTCTGAATTTCTCAAGTCCAAATAAGTTCCTCCCCAATGTCAAATTGTATTCATGTGCCATAGTTGTTGTTTTTTTCAATCATTCTCCAGTCTTTTTTGTTTCTGGTTCTTTCCTACCAAAAATGTGCTGCTATATAGTTTATCACATTGTAGTCCATAGAGAAAGTATTTATTATCATTTATTCTATATGTTACATGTATTTATTGTTTCTTAACATATGAACTTTTTTGTAAAGGTACTGTAAGTTTATTTTTTAATATTCCCATTAATATACCCTCCTAAGTAAGCCAAATCTCCCCCCTAAAAGAAAAACAGTTGACTTCTATTTCTTCCTTCTTGTTTATCTTTGTATTACATTCTTCTAGGTCTGAGAGAAGGGAATATTACTCTCTTATTACCGTTACTATCAATGTCTTCTTTATAATTCACCTAGGTTTTCTTTAAGTTCTTAGATGCTATACATTTGGTGCATATACATTTCAATGTTATTTTTCATTGTAATTTTCTTGTGTATCTCTCAATATTATTTTTCTTCATATTGTCTTACATGAAATCATGGTTGAAACTCCTGCTTATTTTAGAGTTGCCTGAAGCATAAATTATACATCTTGTCCCACCTCCTCATTTTTATTTTGTACATCTATAAGTTTTCATTGTAATTCCTGTATGCAGTAAATCTAAGGATTTAAAAAAATCCATTCCTTCCTACTTAAGCCAGCATTTGATTTCTGAGATTTATTTTACTTACACTAACTTGATTATGGCCCCTTCCCTTCCATTACTGTCTAATCCAAAATACCTCAACTTTGTTTTTATTCTTCCCTCCCCCTCCCTCTCTGCCACTTTCTCTTTTTACTTTTCTCATTCTCAACTTAGAGGAGTCTATTATCTAATTTTCACTGGCCTATGCTCACTATCCCTCTCAATCACTCCTTATTTCCAGTGGGCTTCATTTGTAACATCCTTTTCTAGGATTCTTTTTTCCCCTCTGCTATTCTCGTTCTTACTATTTACCATTCTTGGTTCCTCTAGAATCTACTCAGAAATGTTAAACTTTGATAGATGTAGCATAGTACATTGGGAAATGCTCTGTAACAGAAGTCTTGGGAGTCCAAAGCTTTGAGTTTTTGCATTTTCCTTTTCCCTCACTGCTTGTCCTTTTGGATGGCATGCTATCCTCTTTTCTGAACCTACAGTTCCTGTTCCATCTTCATCTAGCTGTGTTCCCAGGAGATCTGTAGGGATGATCATATGATACTTTTCCCTTCCTAATAGGATTATGACTCTATTTCTTCTTGTTCAATGATACGGCACTTTTTTTTTGGTTCTGCTGGTTTATTTTTGCTGCTGAGTCAGTTTTTTTTAATCTCCCTTTATCTTTTATCTCTTTGGTCAATCCTCTGATTTTCCTGTGCCTTGTCTTAAATAATCAAACCTATGTCTTCTGTAGGTCCAGTGTTGTTCTCCCACTTCCCAGACCTTATTCTTCTCCTCTGTTCTCTCAGACCACTAGAGATAGACAAGATCTGTTGCACTCAAGGGGGTGTGGGTGACCTATTGGGACACTGCTGTAGAAAGACTCAGAGGTCTCTGTGTTTGAGCTTATTTTCTATTTATTCCCAGCCCCATTATTCTGGGCTTTACTCTTATCTCTGTTCCTGACTTTTTAAAATTCCTAGCCTGATCAGTGAGGAATGGATTGGAAAAGCCTCCCCCTTGGACATTATTAACGGTAAATTGAGAAGCTTTTGCAGTCAGGACTCTTTTTCCTCCCACTCTTCATCCACGAGTTGTTTACTCCTGTATATTATTAAACAGTAGTAGAAAGGACACCTCCTTGGTCCCCTCTCTCCTGCACATTCTTCTCCTTACTATCCCCTCTCCCAAGCTTTATGCTCCTCCAGAGTCTCCCCCTTTCCCTCCTCTACAGCCTCAGCTCTAGTCTGATGTATAGCCCTGCATGTACCTTTGGAGAGGGGTTCCCTATGGACGTTAACAAGGCATTAACTTCAGACTTTAGGCCTATAATGAGAAATACCATGGAAGATGCAGGGCTAAATAGACTTAATATATGGGTGGAAATTTCATAGCAACAAACGGCTGATAACCTTTAGTTATATAAATAACTGATTTTTGTGATTTTTTTCCTGTAAGAATTACCTTTATTTTTTAATTTTTTTAAATTTTTTGGTCTTTGAGTTTCTTCTTCCTGTCCTTGCCCACTTTGCTACATTTAGAGATGCTTTTCTTATTTACTCATGGTGGTGGCTACCTCTGAAAGCAACTGGGTGGGCCCAGCATCAGGGAAACCTAAGTTTAAATCCTATATGAGACATTTACCAGCTTGTGTGACCCTGGGAAAGTACTTTAATCTTTGCCTCAGTATCCTCAACTATAAAATGGAGATAATTATAGGACTTTCCTCCCAAGGTTGTTGTAAGGATAAAATGAGATTAAATTTGCAAAGCACTTAGCATAGTGCTTGACACATACAGCAGATGGTTAATAAATGCTTATTTCCTTCCTCCCTCTGACTGTGCCATCTTCCCACAATTTCTCCCATGGTTTTTTTTTTGGATTTGTTTGTTTGTTTTTTTCCTGAAGCATATTACATTGCAGCATCTACATTGGATTGCAACTTGAAATGTATTTTTTTAAAATATAAATTGATTTATTTTCAGTTTTCATTATTTACTTCCACAAGATTTTGAGTTCCAAATTTTCACCCCATCTCACCCCTCCCTCCCACCCCAAGATCACATGCATTCTGAATATCCCTTCCCCTAGTCTGTCCTCTCTTTTATCTCTTCCCCACTTCTCTTATCCCCTTCCCCTTCTATTTTCCTATAGGGCAGGATAGACTTCTGTACCCCATTTCCTGTATTTCTTATTTCCTAGTAGCATGTGAAAACATTTTTTTCAAACATATGTTTTTAAAACTTTAGGTTTCAAATCTTCTCCCTTCCTTCCTCTCGTCCACCCTCATCGAAAAGGCAAGCAACTCAATATAGGTTATACAAGTGCAGTTATGCAAAACACTTCTGTGGTGGACATGTGAAAAACTAACTCTATTTCCCTTAATCCTATCCTGCCCTCCCATTTATTCTATTCTTTCTTTTGACCCTGTCCCTCCTCAGAAGTATTTGCTTCTGATTACACCCTTTCCCAATCTGCCCTCCTCTCTATCATCCCCTGCTCTTTGTCCCCTTCTCCCCCTATTTTCCTGTAGGGTAAGACAGATTTCCATACCCAATTGAATGTGTATGTTATTCCCTCCTTAAGCCAAATCCTATGAGAATAAGATTCACTCATTCCCTCTCACCTTCCCCATTTCCCCTCCACTGTAAGAGCTTTTCTTTTTTGTTTTTTTGTGAGATAATTTACCCAATTCTACCTCTCCCTTTCTTCTTCTATGAATATAATCCTCTCTCATTCCTTAATTTTATTCTCCAGATATGACCCCTTAATCTTCAACTCACCCTGTGCCCTCTATCTATCTATCTATCTATCTATCTATCTATCTATACATACATATAACTTTTTTCTTCCAACTACCCTAATACTGACAAAGGTCTCATGAGTTATAAATATCATCTTTCCATGCAGGAATGTAAACAGTTCAATCTTAATAAGTCTCTTATGATTTCTCTTTCCTGTTTACCTCTTCATGTTCCACTTGAGTCCTGTATTTGAAAGTCAAATTTTCTATTCAGCTCTGGTCTTTTCATCAAGAATGCTTGAAAGTCCTCTATTTCACTGAATGACTATTTTTTCCCCTGAAGGATTATACTCAGTTTTGCTGGGTAGGTGATTTTTGGCTGTAATCCTATCTCCTTTGCCCTTCGGAATATTATATTCCATGCCCTGCGGTCCTTTAATGTAGAAGCTGCTAAATCTTGTGTTATCCTGATTGTGTTTCCACAGTACTTGAATTGTTTCCTTCTGGCAGCTTGCAATATTTTCTCCTTGACCTGGGAACTCTGGAATTTGACTACAATATTCCTAGGAGTTTTCCTTTGAGGATCTCTTTCAGGAGGAGATTGGTGGATTCTGAAATGTATTTTCTAATGCCTGCTCACTAATACCATGTTAACAAAACCAAGAACTTACTTGAATTTTTCTTTGCAGGATTTTAGTCCCTCTTTTTAATGTGATTTAGGAGACTAAGAGTCAGAAACCACAGGCTGTAGCCCACCTTTGCCATAAAACTATTGTGTCACCTGGGACAAATCACACAAACCTTTAAGAGCCCCAGTTTCTCCATATATAATATGAGGATGCTGGATTAGACTGTAGCACTGGCAGTCTATGATTCTAAAAATTCCAAAGTACCTCTGAACTAGCCATCCTCGCAGCTTCACAATCTGCCTCTACAGTGAAGAAATTCAAGGCATCAGTTTCCTGTATCACTTAACTCAAGGTATAGCTTTTTAATAAGGAAACTTTATAGCTTCAGGCAAAGCATTATTGCTGAGGAAAATCAGAGACTATCCATCAAAATAAGCCTGCTGCTATCACTGCATTTCTTAAAGTAACATGCAAAAAATGAACTGAGTGATATGGTTTCATTAGTAGCAACAGAAATCACATTATATGCCAAAACTCCCATGGAGCCATGAACACGGTGAGGCTTCGCACAGTACCTGACACAAAGTAAACACTTAATAAATGTTTATTGGCTGACTGACTGATGCAGGTATTCTCTGCAACCAAATAATCCATGAAATATTACCTTCATTATTATAAATATTAATTTATAATACATAATACTGAAAATGATTTCTCTGCTTATTTTACAGAGAAAAAAGAAACCAGTCAAACTAGCATAAATTTAACTTGTATCAACAACACATACAAAAAAACCAAACAAAATCTAAATGAAGATAAGCAAATACTAAAGTATAGTCGTGGGCAGTCACAGAATGTTAGAACTGAAAAGGAGCATTAGAGGTTAGTTAAATCCCCATTTTTATAAATGAAGAAAATGAGTTCCTGAGAGGTGAACAGATTTGATCAAGACCACACAACTAGTGAGGTTTTATGGCATAGCATAGGAGTTCTTAACCAGTGGTCTGTGAACTGCTTTTTTTTTTTAAGAAAATGCTTTGATATTATTTCAATTAATTAGATATTGTTGAGAACCTATTATATATATTCCCTTATGCATTTAAAACATTATTTGGAGAAGGGGTCTATAGATTTCACAAGATTGCACAAGAAGTCCATGACACACAGAAAAGTGAAGAATACTTTTTATGTTGCAGAACCCTGACTTTGGGATGAGAGTAATACAGTTCAAATCCTAGCTCTGTGACCTTTGTGACCTTGGGAAAATCCTTTAATCTCTCTTGACTTCAGTCTCCTCACATAAAACAAAGAAACTAAATTGAAGATCTCCAAAGTTCCTTCTCCTTCTATATCCTTTTAGCCTTAGAACAGATCTAGAAAAAAAAGTCTCAGGTCTTTAGACTACCATTTTGGTGAATGTTTAGGGGAAGGTGGGGCTCCAATAGAAGAGTGGTTTTGAAGAATAGATAGTAACTATGTAACTCCAACTCAGACACTGAATCCTTTCTGCATTAAGTATCTCTTCTCATGCTGCATAGCATGGTAAGCATCTGAAGGTGCTTATGAGAGTTGGTGTATTCACCCTTACTTATTTCTGGGCCTTCAGTGATGCAGTAGCTTACCACATAGTAGTTCATTTTCACAATACCCCTTGAAGGCCCAGGTAATACTCTGGATGTAAAAGTAGACTATATACCCATTACTACCAATGTCTGAGTACTGATGCCTTTATAAGCTCAGAGAAGACAATTCAGATCATAGTACTCAATGTTCAGTCACTCGGAGAATTATTTGTGCTGAAGGATGATGAAAAAGTTTCACCATGCCCTGAGCTAGTTCCAAAGTAGGCTGGAGTGGAAGGAACTTTCCTTATTTGAGATTATTTAACTACTCTCTCCCACATGCCCCAAACAGGAGCTCAGCAGGTAGCTTCTAGGCCTGCATTCTCCAACTTGAATATATTTGGGATTTACTATAGCAGCACATGGGGTAACTGTTGATATAGTAACTTCTATTATATAGAATGGAATGGCTAGGTGGTACAGTGGATAAAGTGGTAAGTCAGGAAGACTCATTTTTGTGAGTTTAGATCTGTTTTTTTTGTTTTGTTTTTCTTTTGCTTTTTGCTGGGCAATTGGAGTTAAGTGACTTGCCCAGGGTTACACAGCTACTACATGTTGTGTGTTGTGAAATCTGGCCTCAGATATTTATTAGCTGTGTGACCTTGAGCAAGTCACTTAACTCTATCTGCCTCAGTTTCCTCATCTGTAAAATGAGCTGGAGAAAGAAAAGGCAAGCCACTCTAGTAACTTTGCCAAGAAAACCTCAAATGGGGTCATGGAGAGTCAACTGAAATCACTGAACAATAACAACAGAATATGGAGCATATAGAGACTATGAGAATATCTTTTTCTTACACTGCCAAATTGGTTTTCCATTCTGGATCAGTTCATGTCCAGTTCATGGCAGTTTACTTTCTACCTCCTCCTAGTAACTCTATAGTGATCCTCCAATACATCATTTTCTGATTTGGGGAAAACAAAAAAACAAAAGCTCTTTTAATCTATTTGGCATTTTTTCCCCTTGTCTCCTTTATTCCCTAGAAATAGGCGATCTATGTTATGCAAACTATTCTAGGCTCATTCTTCCCAGATCTCAGAGAGGGGCTGGGAAAGGCCCCTTTGATTGAGAAGTTCTCCAGGGTGGTAGGAAACAGCTACTAGTATCTAAGGAGAAGAAACTCAAACAGCAATGAGGACTCCCAACCCGTACTGAGAAAAAAGAACAGTGGCAACCAAAGGCCAGCAACAGAAGGAAAATTAAAAGGGCATGGAGCTTTGCAGAACCAATATGGCGGAACAAACCCTAGCCTTTCTTTTTATTAAGGTTACACCTACGGTAATACTACACAGGACCAACTCTACATGTTTCTGAGGAAAGGAGGCAATCCACAGAGGAGAGAGATGTGGGGGAGAGAGAGGGAGAGAGAGAGAAAGTGAGAGAGACAGAGACACAGAGAGAGAGAGCTGTTTGCTTTTGTGGATTCAAAACAAAATTGTTTTTTTTTCTCCGTTCTTTAATGTATAGATAAAGATGTTCTGTGTTTTGAAGCCTTGTGAGCCTGAGTGTTTGTAAGAGGAGCTAGTGACTTACTGCCAAGGAATGTTAAATACTCAGTTTTGTGTTGTGTGTGTGTTTATTGTTGTTGTTGTTGTTGTTATACTTGGGCTGGGGGAATGAACAATAAACACGAGAGGTTCCCAAATTTACCCAGTTCCTTCGGTCAGGATGTAGCCTCTGTGGCAAGGGTTCTAGACACAATAGGGACCTTTATTCCTTTCTCTGAATGATGCTTTGTAGCTTGTACCAATTCAAACTACCAATAAGCATTATTCAGCAGCTTTTATGCACCAGGAACTTGGGATATAAATACAATAAATTAAACAATCCCTACTTGTAACTGTACTTTACAAAGAGGATTCATTTAACCCCGAATTCTGCACTGAGCAGTGTCACTCTCTTCAGAGTGACAGTAATAGCCTTTTCTTTGAACAAAGAAGTGATGTCTCTCTCTCTCTCTCTCTCTCTCTCTCTCTCTCTCTCTCTCTCTCTCTCTATATATATATATATATATATATATATATATACATACATATATGTATGTATGTATATATATATATACATATATGTATGTATGTATACATGTGTATATATATATGTGTGTGTGTATACATACACACACACACACACACACGCACACGCACACACACACACATGTATAAAATTTAAATGGTAAGAGTTTAGGGAAGATACAGAGGGAAGGGAAGGAAACTGCCGGGGTTAAAAAAGGGTACAGGGACCATAACAGTTAGAAGACCAAGGTGGCAATTTACTAATGAACTTCAAATTTATGAAAGAGATTACTCCACAGAGGACAAAGAAGAGCTACTCTCTAACCCTTCTGAGAAGAGAGCTTCAGTTACAATAGACAAGCCAGGAAGATTATGCAATCTCCTTCTCTGGAGAGCTTTTAAAACAAGAAAGCTCTATCGGCTTGGGTTGATTTATTTGCAGTCCTACCAAAAGGCAGGGGAATGGACTAAACGACCACAAAAAGGTACTTTTCAAAAGTGGATTAAATTGTGTAAGTGCCTTTTAGAGACAGGTGAACCTTGATTTGCAAAATTCCAGCATTTGAAACATGAAATATATCAGCTACAGTGGTGGGGTGGGGTGGGGAGGAGAGGGATCTTTCTAGTTTTCAAAGGCATTGATCATAGTACTCCTTTAAATCATAAATTTCCCATGTGTATTTAAAGCATAGTATGATTTGAGGGAAAAAATTAAATTTATACTGAACTTGGCAGGAGTATGTTGATGGTAGAAAGTGAGAGATGTCTCAGCAATTGAGAACATAAATCTACTGTCACAAAATCCAGGATAGGTTTTCTATATGCCTCGCACATATCTATTAATAGAGGTCTACAAGAATATTTACAATACTAAAAACTTCAAAAGACATTTTAAGCTTCAGTTCAGGCCCTTGTTTCCCTTCCCTTCTTACTGACAGACTATGTTGCCTCCAGCTCTGATTTCTAATTTTTTTCCTTCATTAAAAGTCCTGTCAACCTTCACAGGAATAGAGTTGTTCCTTTAAAAATACCCATCTCATAAAAGGCCCGTGCCCTGTGGTTATAAGATAAATAAGAATGGCTTATAAAATCCCTCTCCAAATAACAGAGTTATGAAAAATAAACCTGAACTTTGATTTCAAATGACTCCAAACAAATCATCTTCATCCTGGAGGTGAGCACATCTGGTACGAGTGTTCTGCAGCATCATCTCTCAGTGAATACCCTACACGTTGTTGGTATATGCATTTAAAATACATCTCTCATTATCTGACCCTTCAGCTCATAAATCATCAACAAAAATCATGCCATCCCCAACTTTCTGAAAAAATTTTAGGTAAGAATGCTACCATCTAAGTTTAAACCAGAAATGTTGGAACCAAGGAAAAGTGGCATGCTCTGATGAGCAGGGGTGTGATGGAGAGACAAAGACCCTGCAACACTGATGTGAGGCTGCTGCTGGGGAACCTGCCACATGGAGAGGGAATGGGACTGGGTAGAGAGGATCTTATTCCATCTGGTGGCTTTCTATTTTAATGAATTCTTCTTGCTAACTAGGTGCAAAACGTGCTCTTTCTCTCTCTCTGTCTCTCCCCTCTTACCTCTTCCCTCTCCCTTCCCCTCTCCCTCTCTCCATTTCTCTATCTTTCTGTCTGCCTTTTCCCTCTCTCTCTTTTCCTCTATCTCTCTTCTCTCCTTTCTCCTTTCCACTTCCCACTTTCCCTTTCTCTGTCTCTGTCTCTTCCCCATCTCTCTCCTCTTCTCTTTCCCTCTCCCTCTCTCCCTTTCTCTATGCCTCTGTATCTCCTCCCTCCTCTCCCTCTCCTCTCCTCTGCCTCTCCTCTCCTCTCCCCTTTTCTATCTCTTATCTCCTCTCCCCTCCTTTTTCTTCTTCTTCTTCTTCTTCTTCTTCTTCTTCTTCTTCTTCTTCTTCTTCTTCTTCTTCTTCTTCTTCTTCTTCTTCTTCTTCTTCTGTCTTTGTCTGTCTCTGTCTGTCTGTCTCTGTCTGTCTGTCTCCCTTTCTCTCTCTGTCTCTGCTACTGAAGGATTTTAACACTTTCTAGATTGAGTGCCTTCAGGCAAAGGCTTGTCACCTTGCCCTAGTTAAGCCTCTAGCCTTTTAGGGGAAAAAAATTGCTGAATTTAATTAGAATTAAAATTGACATAGGCAATAGCAGGACATTAGGAGAGGTCCTAGACAAATCAGTGTCTAGAGAAAGAAGAATTTTATTTGAAAAAAATATTATTGATGATCCCCAGGACAGACTTTTCTTGCAGGTTCTACATAAACTCATCACTGAGAGGGCTCATTATTAGATGATAAGTGATCTAGCAAACCTGTTAAGGAAGTTAACATTTGAGTATATTATAGTTATATATATAGTTATACATCCTGTCCCTGAGACTGGCCAAAAACATGACATAAAGTATTTTAAAACAAAACACTGATTTTGAAGTCAGAAGGTTTGCAAGGACATGACCTTGGAAAACTCATGCTACTAGATTCATCCATTGTATAATAGAGAGACTATTTGCAATATTTAACTGTACTTCATGGGGTTGTTGTGAAGATTAAATCAGGGACCACATGTGAAAGTGTTTTATAAACTATAAACCAATATATAAATATCAGCAATTGTTACCATCCTCAAGATATCAAAGGCCGTTTTCTCTTTGAGCACAAGTTCTCAAGGCCATTAGAGTGACAAGAGGTGGATGAACCAAATATGAGTGCCCTGAAAGGAAAGAGACCCATTTGCTCTCAAAATTCAAGATTCATACTGTGGATAACTTTGTCATGGTACCTTCAGGCCAAAACATGAGTGAAGGGAACTTAAATTCTTAGTTCAAAGCAACAGCCAAGTTTGAAATATAGAAGGCTTTCAGGATCTCGACTCAGCCTGAAAAGTCTACAAAGAATCTGAATGGTCTGCTCAGTACACACAGAAATCAATTACACATCAAAGATAAAAATCATTTAAAAACATCAAAATAGGGTGAGTTGCATTTGGGGTTTCAGATGATAGATGTTGGGGAATACCCTCGCATGATCCTTCAAAGTCCTCTTCTTGCTTGAGTATAAAATAGGACAAAATATAGGGTGGGAATAAAGAATTTGGTTGAATCTTCAGTTTCATTCTTTTTCAGCCTTTGCCACTAGATGATCTCTGGCCCTATCTATTGCTGATTTGGGGTTAAAATTACACAGGCATAACATAGGGCAACTTTGCTGAATTGAGTACTTGACTCTAAGATCTCCTATGCTACTTTGGTTGTTGAATCTAATTTGTGCCCAAATACATGGTAGTACAGGTCATATGAAAATTAATGAAGATTAGAATTATTAGACTCCCAGAAAGTATAAGAAATAACTTTTGGTATTTTTTTTAATGACATTTGAATTTAGCTCAATTGCTATGAAATGAAACACAATAGGGATCCTTTTAATTCTATCCAATGGCCTTCTTCCTAATTCTTTTTTCAATCCTCCTGCATAATTTTTGGTATAACTGTGCTAATGAAGGCCAGATAGTCTCTAGCTAGAAAATATGATGCCTGGGCTAGAACAAACAGATTGCCAGAAATGTAAATATTGCTCAGTATCTCTCCTAGACCCTACCTCTTTAAACTCACTTTCATTTCAGTATCTCTCCTAGAACCTACCTCTTTAAATCCAATATTGCTACCACTAACATATGATCATCTTAAATTCTCAAAGAGGAATGTCTAATATAATTTAAGAATATTCTGGAATTTTTAAGTATAGGAGCATTTTTCCAACAAAACTGTTAAATGAATACCAGGTGCTATAGTAACATATTACAAATATATCAGTATGCAAGGCTTCAAGTTTGCCCCTCTAAAGATTTTTAAGTATACCAAAGAACAATTTCCTAGAATAGAATGGGACCTGGAGGAAGAGAGACAAGAGACTATATGAAAGGCTCTATTAGATTCGGAGTGAAGAGAAACCCTCTCAAAGCAAGAGATATGAAAAGACTTCATTTACTTTTTTCATCAACTTCCTCTTATGAAGTATTGAAAGCTCATGTAGGAGAAAAATCCTTTATATGTAACAAATGTGGGACAATCTTCAGCCACTGCTCAAAACTTTATCTACATTATAGTTTATAGAAGAGAGAAACCATATGAACAGAGAAAAACCTTTTGTTAGAGCATACACTTTGTTAGACATCAGAGAACTCATATTGAAGAGAAACCCTATAAATGTGATGAATGTGGGAAAGCCTTCAGTCAAACTTGAACTTTGCTAAACATTAGAGAACATAAAATTAAATGAAACACTATGAATGTAATGCATAGGCCAAAAATCTTTATTTATTCTGAAGCTTTATTCAAAATCAGAAAACTTATTAGAGAGAAAATATACATATATATGTACTTAGATGTGTATATATATATGAATACACACATATACATATATTTATATATGTATGTGCACATATATGTCTTTGTATATATGTGATATATGTCTTTGTATATATGTGATATATGTGATTGGTATAAATATATACACACATATATACATGCATATACGTGTGTGTGTGTGTGTGTGTGTACTTCTCCCTTGGCATCAGGAACTTACTACTGGGGAGTAAATCTCAGAGTACAATAAATGAAGGTAATGGTACAGTACACAGAGTGTTTTAAGTAGAGTCAGAAAGACCTTAGTCTAAATCTAGCCTCATACTCTTACTAGTTCTTTGGCCCTGGGCAAACCACTTAACCTCATTTTGCTTCAGTTGCCTCAACTGTAAAGTGGGTACCTTTACACTTACCTCACAGGGTCATTGTGATGATCAAATGGGATAATATTTGTAAAATGTGCTTAGCATAGAGCTTGGTGCATGTAGTAGGTACCATATAAATGCTTATTCCCTTCCTATTCCTTTACTTTCCACTCCCTCTGATAATCCTTAGTAAAATGTAAGCTGCTCTTTGAGGGCATGGGCTGTTTTATTTTTTGTCTGTGTTCTTGTTTCCTAGCAAAGTCCATACAACTACAAAACACATAATAAGAATTTGTTGAATTGTAATAGGAGCTTTAATTTTATACTTGTGCTGAGAAACAAAAGAAACACAACACAGAATTTTTTCCTCTTGAAAATGTAATCTTCTACTAGAGTTTAATTATGAAGCTTCAAGATGGCATAAAGTTGACCCTAGGTATTCAAAAACTATATACAGGCTGGCAGAACACAAACTACCAGGTTCTCCCAACTTCAAGAATTTTATTTTTTTAAATGTAGACCTAGTGACAAACTCTTACCCGAGGACCAGCCTAGCAATGACAAAAAGACTCATCACTGAGCACAGGCCACTAGGTGATTGATTTTTTGGGGGGCACAACAACTAATTAAGACTATTAACTTGGGTAAGGGTTGCAATTTTCACTGCAGCAGGGTGTACTTGCATGGATTAAAGCACACAGCTTTTCTAGTATTCTAACTATTAAAGAATAATGCTTCACAAAAAGAAATATCACTTTTTAATACCCTTTCACCAAGAGCCAAAGAGATCAACTCTAAAAAAAATAATAACCTCAACTCTGGTGCTGCAATGAGAACACAACCAAAGACGATGGTTTCTATTTCTACTTGGATAAGGTCAATGTTTAAGAGTCAAGAGAAATGGATATCATAGCTTCCTGGGGGGCAGACTTCCTGTGGAGTATGACAACCCTTCCACTTTTCCATTTTTCTCTTGATATTCATCACAGTTAGTCTGCCATAAGATTTATACTCAGCTAAAGCAGAAAAAGAAAAAAGAAAAGAAAACAAACAAACATCATTTGTTGGGTACATCAAAGTAGGAATTTCTTTTGTGTATGGCATGGACTAGATGGACTTTGAGATGCCTTCCAACTCTCAGAATCTGTGATTCTGTGATAACCAATTGTGATATCTTGGTCAAAGAGTACATGGGATAATTCCCATAAACATGCCTATGACTTCATGCTCCCATGAACATGCTCGATATAACTCCATGGGAGCTTAAAAGCACAAAGCTTGAGGGAAGACTTCTGGGCAACGCATCCTATTCTCTGCTGCTGAACCATTTACTGCTCTTAGCCCAGAATAAGTGGTGTCATATTCAGTTACCACTACAGCTATTGTCATGAAAATAAGATATTAGAATTAACATATCCAAATGTGTGACCTTTGTGATATTTGGAACTTAGATTGACTGCTGAATTTCACCTTTCCCTCATGGGTCACTTGGGCAGAGAAACATGGTAAAATCAAAATAGATTTCAGATCATATTTATGGATGAGTAATAAGGTCAACCAAGTACAGTTTATCATTCTTCACAGAATACAGACAACATTAACACCCTGAAAACTCATTTTCATGATGGCTGCTGTAAGAAAACTTACAAATCTAACATTTTCACTACAGTCTTCATTTCCCATCATGATCTGTGATCCCCAGACACTTTCCAGTTTTTGAAAAGGAAATATAAGGAGAAAAAATGAAACTAGCCCTTTGTTCCAGAAATACATCTTTTTTGCTTTTGTTTTTAATATCTGTCTTTGAGGTTGATTTACTTTAAAAAAATTTTTCTTTACAGAATCATAGAGTTATAGATTTAAAGCTAAAAGGGATCTTAGAGGCTCTCAAATCTACCTTACTCATTTTACAAATGAGGGAAAAGACTGGAGCAGCCAAGTGACATGCTTGTAAACATCTGAGTCAGGATTTGAACTTATACCTTCCTGATCCAAGCGCAGTGCGCTATCCATTGCACCACCTCATTTGCATAGTTAGGTGTGCAAAGAGGGATTTATTTGTAATCAGTTGAACTATTACATGGTTTACAATTAAAAATTCCTAGGGGGCAAGTGCTGTACATTTTATTAATGTCTGCATCTCTCCAAATGACCGCACAAGGTCTTTCATATGATACAAGCTCATGGATCTTTGTGGAATTAATTAATAGATTCCTCTGGGAAAGCAGCACGACTTAGTGGACAGAGTACTGAACTTGCCATCTCATAGATATGGATCAAATCCCACCTATGACACTTATTACCTGTGTGATTATGGATGGGTGTTTTAATTTCTCTGAGCTTTAGTTTCTTCAGATTAAGAACAGAGATATTAATACCCAACGTAGCTTCCTCACAACACTGTGGTAAGACACAAATGAAATAACTTAATAATGATAATAATAATAGCAGACAGAATTTATTTAGTGCCTTAAGGTTTACAAAATTCCTTACATATTATTTATCTCATTTGCTTATTACATATATTTGATGTGTAAAAGTGCTTTGCAAACTTTTAAAGTACTATATACCTATTAGTTATTATTATTATTGTGGGAATAAAATATAATTTCCATTAGACCTTGTCTAGTTGTTTCCACAGACTAAACTCCTAGGCTAATTGTAAGGAGAGATTTTAAATGTCTTCCCTTGAACATATAGCATAGTCAATCATATAAGTGTTTGGTGAGTGATGGGAAAGGACATTTGATGGGAAACAGCATTTGGTGTGCTTGGCCAAGTATAAATTGCCTGAGGCATATCAAAGAGGTGCAGAAACTGAATCTTAACATAGACAGTGATGTGAAGCTTAAGTTACAGTTTCAGTTTAGGACAATGGTTTATCTCCTTCATGGTCTCTAAATTCATAAGCTATGGTGACTTAATTTGTATTGATCAGACAATTGCTATATCCTTGTTGCAGACTCGAGAATTTCTATTTTACATTCTGATTTTCTTCTGTTAATGTCAATTGTTTTAAATGACATTAGAATTGAAAATAATGACTTACGAACTCAAATAATTTGATTAAATTACTTTTTGATTAAAATCTACATCAATTGATCAAGTTTAGATATTTAATCATCATATTAGTGAAGTTATGCAACAAGAATTGGGATGAACAAATATTACCCAAAATTTTAAAATTGGGGCAAGAATTGGCTGACTTTAGACCAACAAATTTAAATTTTGAATCAAGAAAGGGTAAGTTTGACAGTATCTCTGTGACCCTGGACAAGTCAATTAATGTCTTTAAGCTTTAGTTTCCTGATCTCTCTTATGTTCAACATTTATCAGGGCAGCTACGTGGAATAGTAGATAGAGTACTGGCCCTGAAGTCAGGAGTACTTGAGTTCAAATCCAGCCTCAGACCAAACACTTGACACTTACTAGCTGTGTGATCCTGGGCAAGTCACTTAACCCCAATTGCCTAAAAACAAACAAACAAACAAACAAACATTTATCTCATGAGGTTTATAGTGAGGAAAATACTTTGAAGGCATTAAATTGTACTCAAATGTTACTAATATTAGACTTGTAGGCCTAACATATTCCATAAAAATAGTTTATTTAAATTTCATCATATGACAAAATATATCAAAAAATGTAGGCTAGATGAATAATCATTCATTATTCATTTAACACACATTTATAAACTACCTACTATGTGTTGAGAACACTACTAGACACTGGGGAGCATAGGAGTTAAGGTTGAGAGTGAGGTTGAAGACTAACTAGGTCATTCTATTACAGAAGAGGAAAGTGAGGCCTAATGATAATTAAACTATGGGCCTAGGGTGAGAAATATACTTAAGCAGCAGAACTAGAACCCAAACACAGTTCATCTGATTGTAAATCCTCTGTTCTTTCCATTTTATTACATTTCCTCATAAAAACTGAGACTTGACACATGTCCTGCATCCAGTAATCAGAGAATAAGACACAAGTTTGAAAACCACAATACACAATCTCCTAAGTATGTTAAAGACTTTCAAAATGAAGTGTTACATTATGTATATTTATATTGTTGTATTTAGTCCCAAGAAATATACACACACACACACACACACACAATGTATTCCGCCCCCTAGAGTAAGGGCCTTAACCCAACGTCTAGCTGTCAGAACCACAATCTTCTTAGCTCTTGGTACTGATTAAGAAGATTCCTTTCCCTCAATTACCTCGTCTGAAATTTATTGGACATTTTGCCTCTTTACTTTTAAAATAATGTGCTGACCTACCTTTAATGGTTTGATCAAAGTCCTGGTGATGAATATTTTTAAAACACTGTCAGAAGCTGTTGTGCTGAATTATAATAATAGTTCGAAGTAATCGATAGATAATTTAATTGTAAAATGTAAAGCTATAAACTTTAATGCTCTGAATTATTATTATTATTAATTGGAAGAGTGACACAGTAGACATTAAGAGGAACTGCGAATGGAGCTGAATTGCTAAAGCCCCTACTTTGTGCAGGGGACTATGTAAAATGTGAAGCTACTATCAAAGGTAAACATGACAGACTCGGCCCTCATGAAACTTACAGCCTGCTAGGGGATGATACGTATACCTATACACAAACTTATCCAAAAACGTTATGTAACATCTAAGGTTAGGGGGAGAAACAAAAACAAGCAAGCAAAAATGTCTTTTGATGGAAGGCTGCAGTGAGGAAAATCAATGGAAGAATTCTTGGTATAGACAGAATTTCAGAGAGGCTTTCAACAGGCAAAACTGGGAATAGAATTGAACATTCCTCCTCACCTAAGTAAAGGAAAAAGGAAATTCGAGAGATGAACAGGGGATGGCAAAGAATTCCATTTGGCTTGAAACCAGGGTCCTAAGTGAAAGGGAATGATTATGAGATGAACTGGAGAGGCCATACTGGGAAACCTCATTATAGCAAGGTTTTGGCAATATCCCATAGGGACAAAGACCCTGAGAGTCACTTAGAGCGCACCTTTCCAAAGCGACAGCAAGCTAATTATTTGGAATTAAACACATATTATATATGGTCCTGTACCAAGCTATCATTCAAATTCTCGTGCAAAACCTCAAAACAAAATCAGAAGACAAAGAGGGAAATGTGTCATCCAAACGACCGCTCCATCCCCTTTACCTCAGCGGTATTATCCTCTATCTCACAAATGTGAATCAGGGAGACAGCGTCTGCAGTGTGTCAACATGGTAGTCTGCTGAATGTCAAGTGATTCAGGAGACCTTGCAGCACTTCTTTCTAGGATGACTGCTACCTTTTTTCACATGCTGTAAAGTCCAGGGTCACTATCTGAAAGTGCCCTTTGAAAAGCCCCAAAGTTTCATCCATCTAATAACAACCACTACTAATAACAGCAATAACAAAAGAGCCATTAAGACGAAGGAAACTCCCATTTTCATTCAGGTGTCAAATGAAAAAAAAAAATGATTAATCTACACTTAGGGCACCTCTCTGTGACACCAGAACAATAAAAATTGCTCTTCAGAACGGCGCCAATTCCCCCTCTCCTCTAAATGCCATTGTCAAGGCTGGCTAAGCCAGGAAGATGAGAGAAATAAAAATAGGAGGTAATACATGGGTACTGAGCTTAGAGTCAGAAGACCTGTATTGGGATCTTGGCCGAAGTCAATTGAACAAAAATTCATTGAGTTCCTACCATGTGGTAGTCAGTGTCCTAGAGTATTGGGGACGCGAAGTAAAAAATAACTGTGTCTGCCTTAAAGGAGCTTGTAATCTAACACACACTTATTTGTTGTGTAACTGGAGGCATACTTACCTTCTCAGAGCCTCAGTTTCCTCATCTGTAAAATGGGGATAATACCAGCATGACTAACTCAAAATATCCTAGTAAGGTTCAAATGAGATAATGAAGGTGAAATATGCCATAATGGAAAAACACCATGACAAGTTATTATTTTTAATTAAGAAAAGGAGGAGGAAGAAGTGTGAGGGGCACCGTGCTATTAAATGCATACATGCTACAGCCCAAGAGGCTACTTGTCATAGACATTTAGTATGAGACTGCTGTCCCTATTCTCCATATAATCAAGAACAGTGATTACAATGAGACAGTGTGAGGGCAGAAAAAAAGTATCATTAGAGTAACTCCCATCACAGTAATCTAAGAACATGGAAATCTCTACACCAAAGTAGCTGACGTGTCTAGATATAAAGCTGATTGTACAAAGAGTCAATTTTCATGTTGGGTCCAAGTTAAAAAAAAAAAGCTATGACAATTTTTTTCCTTCCTTCTAAATTTATTTCCCATGATTAGAAGGCTCTCTCTCCTAAACTCACCTTTTCGGAATCCATCGATTCCTTTAAGACTCAACTCAAATGTGTCTTTCAGGATAGTCATGCTCTGTCCCCACCCTCCTCCCATCTCCAGTTGCTAAGTCATTCCCTCTAATAGACCTTTAGTCTATTCCAAGGGTGGGGAACCTGTGGCCCTGTAGGTCCTCAAGTGCAGCACTCTGACTAAATCCAAACTTCACAGAACAAATCCCCTTAACAAAAGGATTTATTCTGTAAAACTTGGACTCTGACAAAAGGTCACATGGAAGACCTAGAAGACCACCTGTGGCCTTAAGGCCATAGGTTCCCCACCCCAGTCTACTCTGTATTATCTTCCACATACTGATCTATGTGTATGTTGCCTCCCAATTAGAACATAAACTGATAGAGGTAGGACCTGTTTGGGGTATTTAAAGTTCCTCTACATAGTACCTGGCAGATAGTAAGTACTTACAAAATACTCACTGATTTAAAAAAAATACTTATAAAAAAGGTAACCAGCCATTAAGAGATAGCACAGATTCAATGGAGTTAAGCTTAGAAAGCAAATCAGGGCAGGCCATTTACCCGTGACCAAGAACAATACATCCTTCCTTTCCTTTGCAGTCTGCCTTCCCTCTTTCACCCTTCAGAAGAATCTACACTCTCAAGCTTAGATGTCTGAATTTTTTGTATCTCATTAAAGGACATTGAGATCTCCAGAAGAGCAATAGATGAATTCTTGGTAGAGTTTAGAGCATTTCTTTTTCCTCTTCTTTTTCTTAAAGTATGATCATGCTCTGCTTTGTTCTGAATGTTTTCCGAATCACTTGAAAGTGTTCCAGACTGGACTCTGATGTCAATTAATCAGTGACAATAGTCTGTCTAACACTGCTACAAACTGTGTTCAATTGTAATTTGTCAACCACAGCTCCTATTGGTGTGACAAATGGCTTTGGTCTGGTTAATCTTTTGAACATAATAGTATTCTGCTACTTTGATAAATCTATTATACTGTAGTTTACATATGCTCTGGGGGGGAATTTTATTATGCCATTTTATACCAAATTATCACTGTTTTCCTTTCAAAAGCAAGTATGGGACTAATGAGGATGCAGGCCTTCTTCCCAATATCACGATGGCTCAGCTCACCTCATATCTAAACCATGCAGGTGCCTTTTTTCATTCCTTTTTCCTCTTAAAAGGAGGACTAGTAGGAAAATATATCCTCATGGAACAGTGGAAAAGAACAGTAAATTTGGAGTCAGAGAATCTTCATTCAAATCTCGCCTCTTTTATTGACAATCTTTGTAATCTTGGGCAATTCACATCATCTCTCTGGGCCTTGGTCTCCTCATTTGTAAAAATAATGATTCCACATCCACAGAAAGAACCATGGAGTCTGAATGCAGATCGAAACATTTCATTTTTTTGTTCTTTCTCATGGTTTTTTTCATTTGTTCTGATTCTTCTTTCACAACATGACTAATGTGAAATGTGTTTAATATGATTGTACGTGTATAGCCTATATCAGATTACTTGATATCTTGGGGAGTGGGGAAGAGAAAAGAGGGGGAAATTTTGGAACTCACAATCTTATAAAAGTGAATGTTGAAAACTAAAAATAAATAAATAAATATTTTTTAAAAAGTAAAAATAAGGATCCAAAATATGGTGTTTTCCAAGGTCCCTTCCACCTCTAAAATGATAATTCTATGATGTCTCCTTTGCCATTCACTACAAGGGATAGGTATAAACCAAAGCATGCATTTGTGAAGTAGAATTGGACTACAGATAGATAATGAGAATGATGAGTGTCTACATAGATAAATCTCAGAATCTAAGGATGAGCTTAGAAAACATCTAACCCAACCTCTTCTCATTTTACAAATGAAGAAGTAGAAGTGCAGAGAGGTGAGTGACTTGCCTAAGGTGGTAATCAAGATATCTAGGATTTGAACACAAGTCCCCTCCCTCTAAATTCAGTGTTCTTTCTGGGGTCTTCATACTCTGTCTTTATTTTTCACCCCAAACAATACCTCCTCCTAATTGTTGACCAGTTAATTCTGGATCAGCCCATGTGGAGATGTTAGGGACAAGGTAGCCACTAAATACTTCATTTTCCCCCCTTTAGACTTAAGGGTTTTTAGCTTAATTTAGGAAAACATGTGACTTACTAGTAGAAAGTACAGTGTAGCTTTAAAAAACATGGTGGAACCCATCTATAAAATCATGGCCTAAAGGCCAGCTCTAAGGTTAACCAACTGTGGTCAGGCTTTTGTGGGTTGTTACTGTTTTATTTCTGTATACATGACTATATATCATATAATATGCTATATAATCCTCTCCCTACAACTAATAGTGTTTAATGATAAAGAATGTATTCAGTTTCGGGACTTCCCAGTGTAGGAATTCCCTTTGTCAAAACAGACAGCAATCTGTCCATGACTTAGATTTTTTTTTTAAACTAGATTTATGATTTCATTGGTATAGAGAACTCCCAGTAAAGAAATTCACTCTATTAATGCAGGTTGGCATTTGTTCTGCATTGCACAGTCTTAGGATAGGAATTCTTAACCATTGCAATGTCATGGACCTCTTTCGAAGCCTATGAACCCTTTCTTAGAACAATGTTTTTAAATACAAAAAATAAAATACATTAGATTGCAAAGGAAATCTACTATATTTAAATTCAGTTATCAAAATACATATTTTTTAAAGTTCATGGGCCTCAGGATAAGAACATGTGTTTTAGAGCATTGTTTGTCACTAAGAAGTTAAGTGATTTGCCCAGAGTCACACAGACATTGAACCCTGGTCTTTCTGATTGGAAGACAAAAGCCCAATCCACACTATGCAGTTTTGGACTTAGTACACAAATCCTGGAAATTGCAAACTGCCTCTCATTTAGTAGATGACTTTGGCTAGTGCTTGAGGTACACAGAGGTTCACTGGCCCAACTGTCAGAGTTTAAACCAAGTCTTGTTAACTCTGGGCCCAGGATGTCATAGCTAATGTTACATTTGAATCTGGGTCTTTCTGTCTCCAAACCTAGGATAGTAACCCTACTTCTTTATCTCTATACCATGGATCACTGTCCCTCTTCTATAATAGAAATGAAGAATTATAGGATCATAGACTAAGAACTAGAAGGTTCCCAAGTGGCTAGGAAGTCCAAATTCTTCATTTTATAGATGACAAAACTGAGGCACTAAGTGATTGTGACTTACTCAGGGTCACACAGTTGATAAGTGTCTGGAATGGGACTTGAGCCCAAGTCTCCCAGATTCCAAGTTTAGAGCCTTATCTGCTACAGCAGAGGTTCTTAACTCTCTCTGTGTGTGAGTATATGTGTGTGTGTGTGTGTGTGTGTGTGTATGTGTATGTATACAAACACATTTGTTTTCTCATCTAGGTTCATGGCCCCTCTGAAATCATGGACTCCTTGGATTTTAGGTTAGGAACCTCTGCCTATAACATGCTACCTCTCTCTAACTAAAGTCATGCTAATGTACTTTTTAAGGAAAATGAGAATCAATTCATGTGGTACATTAGTCTTTTCTTAGAAGTGAGAGTTGGGATGCATATAGTAGATCCCAAATAACGTACAGACCACTATGGGAACCCCTTGTTTAATAAAAGATTTAGAGCCCTCACTTGCTAATGGAAAAGTTTAGGTTTTGGAACATTCATGCTGCTAACTCCAAAAGCCTTGCGGAAACAGTTTTCTGCCAAAAGAGCCAGAGATTTCCCGGGTGTCCACTCCCTAGGAGACACCTTATTGTGCATTGTCATCTAAACAAGGCTGATGTGATTGCAGAAGTGGACACTTATTGAACTTTCGATTCCTGACCTCAGCTAACAATTTGAAACAGGCTGTAAATTGTCCCTTTCAGTCTTAACACACAGGATGTTTCTACTTGGGGAAAGTGCACAGGCTGCAGATTTCAGCAATACATTCTCAAAAAGTCAATTTCACCTTTTGGCAGCTCTGAAAGAATCGAGATTACTTTAAGGCTAATAGCTCTGAATAAGGCCAATAGTTAACAGAGAGGGGGAAAAAAGGGAGGGGAAAGGAATTGTTTTTAATGATATGAAAGTACAACTACAAGAAAAGAGTTAACTATATACTTTTCCACTTAAAGTAAAAGTGATTAAAAGTTTTTTTTACACTCACAAGTTTTAATTCCTTAAGAAAGGGCTACATTTGCCACACAATGAAAAATTAAAACAACACAACGGCCCACTGACTGCAGTCAATGAAACATCAAAACAGTGGTAAATTTAAGTTATTCTGACAAGTTCTCTCAGTATTAAAACATTCATTTCATGCTTCTCTCACTGAGGGGAAGCAGCCTCAATGTAGAGCCCAGTTCTTCAGCTCTTGGATAACAAAAGGCTTACTCATACATCAAGCAATTGAGGACAACTGGGAGAAGAAGGGAGGAAATATATATTATATAAATACATATACACATATATATGTGCATATATATATATATATATAGTGTGTGTGTGTGTGTATACTCACGCTCATATGACAAAAGAACATAACAATCTGCATCATAACAACAACACATCAATATGTCAAGGATCTGAAATTTTGTCACTGTCTGCACTCCAAAAACCAATGCATATTGCAATCTCCATAACGAGATGATACGTGAAATTTACTGTAGCTAATAGAACAAAACAAATCAAAACATATCTCTTTATAGCTAATCTTGTGATGAAGCTTTCCAAATTTAGCTAAGCTAATTTTAGTACTAAACGCATACAGGTCATCACTGGGCTCATGACTGTAGCATTACCAGATTGGTAACGACCATTCAGACAGAGCTAGTATGGTAAAGTCTTTAGGAACTCAGGGTAAGCCAAATGCCATGGTAAGCATATAATAAAGATAATAATAACCACTTTCACAACAGGAATGGTGGAGCAGGAAAGAGAATTGGATCTGGAATCCAAGGACTTGGGTTATCTTCTGAGTCTGCTACTTGGTAGCTGTGTGACTGTAACAAGTAGTTGAACTATTTCAGGTCTTGGTTTCCCCACCTACAAAATGAGAGGGTTTGACTATATGGTTTCCAAGATCCCTTCTAGCTTTAAAACTACTATCCTATGAAATCTCTGTCATCTTGAGCAAATCCCTTAAAATCTCTGGGCCTCAGTTTCTCTCACCTGCAAATAATGGGCATGGACTAAATACCTTGTAAAGACCCTTCCAGCTCTGAATCTATGAGTGTTTCAACAACAACTTCTTTTTTGCACAGTTATCTTATGGTTATATATTATTTGTAATATATTATTATATATATGGTAATATATATATTATTCTACTTCATCCATACAATAACCCCATGAGGGAGGGGTGGTAGTTTAAGAAATATTAAAGAGAAGATTTAATTCAATGAATATTTGTTAAGTATTGAATATGCTCTAGGCATATGCTAGTTGAGGGTAGAAAAAGCAAAGGAGGAAGAAGAGGAGTTAGAGGAGGAGGAAGATGAAGAAAGGGAAGAGAAGGAGGAACAGGAGAAAGAGAAATAGTCTTTGCCCTCAAGGAGCTTATAGCCTACTGCAGTGATGTACGTGGATAAGTAAATATATAATAGTTAGAAAACAAATATAAAGTAATTTCAGGGGAAGGGGAAGAATACCACCACCAAGAGATGAGGGGGTAGGGGAATCAGGAAAGGCTTCGTGTAGAAGGAGGTACTTAAAGTGAACTTTGAGGTACAGAGGCATCCCAAATGGTGGGGGTAAGGAGGGAGGGCTTTCCTGGCATCACATCACCAACAGTATAGGCACAGTGTCAGGAAGAGGGTTCTATATGTGGGACAGCAAACAGGAGTGACTTTAGGGGACTTGTTCAAGGTCACAGAGTTATCAGTGGCTTAGTAGGGACTAGAACTCTGGTCTTCTGACCTCAAGTCTAGTGATCTTTTCCACTATTCCACAATTAATGATGCAATTATCCTAACCATCCCTCCTCCCGAAAATAGGGCTGCCATCAAAATCCAACAATGGAAAGGTTGTAATGTACTAAAACACGTACTATCACTTTTTCAAATTTCTACAGAGACTTCTGTCTAATCTAGGAGTTTTTGCAGAAATAAGTGTACCTAATCTTGTTGAAGTATTTCAGCCTCTGAATGGAGAGCACAGGCAGAAATGCATTTCTGAAAGCAATCTCAATAAACTGGTTGGGAGTATCTACCTCTGTGTCCAAAGAGAAGAGAGTTTTGGACCCCTCTATGCAAATGTCCCATGGGCAGGTAGGTAGTGCAGTGGAGAGAGTGCTTGGCCTAGAATCAGGAAGACCTGCATTCAAATCCAGCCTCACTTACTATTTGTGTGACCCTGTGCAAGCCACTTAATTCTATTTGCCTCAGTTTCCTCAACTATAAAATGAGCTGGAGAAGGAAATGACAAACAACTCTGGTATCTTTGCTGTCATATATAAAATGTTTGAGAGACATAATTTCTGGGTAAGTAATCTTTTAATAATTTTGAATTTAATAATTTTTAATAATTATTCTAGTAGATAATTAATAAATGCGGTCAGTGGCACTCTCAAATGCCAAAGATGCATCATGGTGGCTTCTTAACATTAATATGCCCTTGGAAGAGTGGGTGTTCAATCAACTGATTGGTTAACAACTAATTAGAGAATTAATATTATAATGAGAGTTGGACCTATTCTAATGAGGGGCTGGGGTACATGACTGATCATTCTGGATCCCAGACTATTCCTGGCTTCGGGCAATGTAGACAAAGGATCTACCCTGCCCCCCTGCCCCCCAAGCCTGAGGAGAACACAATGGGCTTCCCTTCTTGGGTGGGGGCTAAACAAGATTAAGGAGAAAATTAACCCAATCTCATTAACAGCAATGTCCTTCAGATGTTGGCTTGACCTAGTAGAGAATGACCAGGAACTCCCTAATAAGTGGTTATTTAATAATAATTTCTCTCATTGCCAAGAAAACCCCAAATAAGGTCATGAAGAGTCAGACATGACTAAACAAAAGAAATAAATGGAAATGTTCCACTTCACAACCAACTTTTAAATCAAGAAATGTACTATCGTATTATTAATAAAGATTTGTTTTCTTACTTCTAGCATTACGGGGGGTGGGGTGAGGGGGCAGGAACCCAACAATTATGATAAAAATCAGAATTATAAGGGATTGGAAAGAAACATGCATTATCCCCTATTATCCTACCTACTACTGGAGACTAGTTATTCTAAAAATAGTGACCTGTCCCAGTATTGTTTCAATCTGAGCTCCATCAAACATATCTAAAGAACTAATAATAATAATAATAAACAATAACAACAACAACGACTAGCATGTACATAGCACTTTATGGTTTACAAAGCACTTTCCCTAGTACAATTACATGTAGGAGATAGTTTGAGTATTATTATTCCCAGGTAGTGAGATAAAATGATTAGAGAACTGGCCTTGTAGGTGGGGAGATCTGAGTCCATGTTTTGCCTCTGACATCTATTACTTTGTAACCACAGGTAATTCTCTTAAACTCTGGGTGCTCCAGGCAGTTCTGTCTAGATTGACTATTAAGATTATGGATTGCAAGGAAGGGGCTGACCTACACTGGTAGAGAGTGTTTCTTCCTAGATCCAGTTTTGCAGGTAAAGAAACTGAGGTCAGAGATATAAAGTGACTTTTCCATAGGAGCACAGTTATGGAGTGTTAAAACCAGAACTCAGAATCAGGTCCCATTTCTTGAAGTCTATGGCACTAGATGTAAAGGAAGGGGCAATGTGGTGTGTTGAACTAGAAGCCCAGAAGAACAAAGTTCAAATCCCACCTTTGACACTTACTCTCTGGACAACTTGCTTCCTTCTCTGACCCTCAAATCTTTATCTGTCAAATGGGTATAATAGTACCTGTAGTACTTCCCTCACGGGGTGATTATGAGATTTCAAAAGAGAGAATACAAAAGAAAAGCTAAACTTTTAAATGCTACTACTAAACAATAGTATTCACCATCACACAATGCTTCTCTAGTTAATGCTGATAAGATGTGAAATACTAACTGCCTTAATCAAATAAAGCATGGGAGAATTTACTAGTAGAAGATAACTAATGAGTTATTCAACATTCACACCTGAACACTCCATGAAAACTCCCTACATCCTTTGCTCCTGCAGTAATTAAGTATTCAAATCAGTAAACAGCTTGCTGGGAATGATTTTATGACAAATGACCGAAAGCATATCAACCGTAAAACTCAGCCCAGCAAAAATCCCCTAAGCGCAGGAAGCTCAATCAATGTGAAATGGATGGCAACTTCCTGATGGCACCACTCCCTCATTCATTCTAGGCTTTGCATAAATCCACATGGTGAATAGCATGGCTCCAGGATCTTCTGCCCTAAAACAAAGGGAAGAAGGCAGACTCAAAGATTCTCTTGGGACAAAATGATGGGTGCTCACTCCTGCTTCATTCTTTTAAAGGCAATGCAATATTCAGATGAGCTGAACTCATTCTATTAAGACTAAGGCAATTGATATTCAAAGACAGTATAACATGGAAGAATCTGTAAGTTTAAGTACCTGTACATGAGGCAGATAAGTGGCTAGGTGGTATTACTGCAACTCCCGAGTCCCTAAACTAAATCATATCATTACTTCTTGGTAAGAGAACTTTAGACTTTCCCATCATGCTCCACCCATGGATGTCTTTATCCTGCAAGATCACATCAGCCTTGGAACCTCACAAAGCACCTCTGCCTCTGGGGCCCTTCTCATTGCAATGCCGAGTGGAGAGCTTCTCCCAGAACCTCCATTTAAGGAGGGGCCTAGGGCAGTCATCTTTTCATTTCCCACACAACTGTCCTTCTTTGAACTTCTCTATTATCCACCCACTCTAGGCACCTTCCCGTGACCTCTTTCAGTTTCCTTTTGTGTATGGTCTTTGCCAATTAGAGTGGAAGCCTCTTGTGGTAGGGCTATCTTTTTTTTCCCTCCTTATTTATATCCTTAGCACTTGTTACAATACCAGAGATATCATAGGCAATTAATATTTATTGACTGACTGAAATACAAACTCATACCTAAATACCAGAATTAAAAGTAATAGATTCAAGTAGTGCTTCTTTTTTAAATTTTAAAAGCTGTACTTCTTTTGACTTTCTGACTCTTGTATACTCATAGAACCTGAGATGTTGAATTTGGAGTCAAGAAGACCAGGGTTCAGATCCTGTCGCTGGTACTTATGAGCTATGTGGCCCTGGGAAAATTTCTTAACCTCTTAAATTCCTTATGTGCAAAATCAGGATAATACACAGGGAGTACTGTGAGGATTAAGGGAAATAATGTATACATATTGTTTTGCAAACTTTAAAGTACTATATCAATTCACTTGTTGCTGTTTTTATTATTATTACTATTATTACAGCTATAACTTCAATGGATCTGTTTTCATTGATAGAGATAATGTATCTATCTTTGCAATTTCAACTTCTCTACATTCTCTCTTGAGTTCCAGTGTCAAGTCACGAATGGCCTCTTAGCCATCTTTAAACAGATGCCCTATAGACACTTCAGACTCAAGATGTCCAAAACAAAACTCACTATATTTTCCCCAAACCCTCTCCTTTTCTGAACTTCCCAATCACTGTTAAAGAAACCACTGCATTCCCAGTTACTCAAGCTCAGAGTTTCAGTATTATCCTCAGATTCTTCACTTGTACTCACCCCATATTTCCAGTCTGTTGCAAAGTTTTGTCATTTTTATCTTCACAACATTTCTTCTAAACCCTAGTATAAACCTTCATTGTCTGTCACCTTTTTTATTTACAGTCGCCTTCTGGTTGGTCTTCCTGCTTCAAGTCTTTTGCTACTTCAATTCACCTGTCCCTCCACTCAGTTGCCCAAATGATCTTAGTAAAACTCATGTTTGGCCATATCACCTCTCTATTCAATATACTCCAGTGGCTCCCTATTACCTCCAAGATCCAATATAAAATTTCTTGATTTTTTTAAAAAGCTATTCAAAACCTGGCCCTCCCTTTCCTATTTTTCCAGTTGCCTCATTTTTAAAAATTTTTCCCATATTCTCTATAATCCAATAACAATGGCCTTCTTCCTATTACTATCATAAGACTGCAGAACTCCATGCATTTTAATTCATTTATTTATTCATTCAATGAACATTTATTAAGTGCCTGCTATATTCCAGGCACCATCATAAGCTGTTCCTTATTGTTTGAATGGTCTGTCCTGCCACTTCCACCTCCTGAATTTCCTGGCCTCTTTCAAAATTAAGCTCAAATCCCACTTTCTATAGGAACTCTTTCAAGATCTCCTCCACTGTAAGTGCCCTCAATGATTAGCTTCCACTTAAACACTGTATTTATCTTGCATGTGAGCTTTTTAAGGACAGGAACAATCTTTTTCCTTTCTTCATTTCCTTATTGTTTGGTGCCTGGCACACAGTAGGAACTTAATAAATGCTCAATGATTGACTTTCATAATTCTTTTCCATGTCATTTTGTAAATTCTGAATATAAAATTGACCAAAGACACTAAAGGCCTTCTTCTGGTTATTTTCAGTTAGTTGACAAATGCTTTTTAGGTGTGTACTCCATGCTAAAAAATGTGCTAAGTTTTGGGAATAAAAAAAAAAATTAGTCCTTGCTCTCAATGAACTAACAATCTAATGGAGGAGATAATAAATAAACAACTATGTATTAATAAAGTATACATAGGATAAGTTGGAGATAATCAACAGAAGTATAATTCAATGTCTCTTGGGTCGTATGTCTATCATCTCTTACTTTTGCTACCAGCCCTGTTCCTTCTCCCAAATTTTTGTAGATGTCTTTTATACTACTTCTCAATACAAATCTTAACTAGCAATATTCTGTGGCCAATACACATCCACTAGATATAACTGCATTGTCATTTAGATCACCTAAAATTCTTTGAGTTTATGGCATTTCATGACCTGTAGGTACATCATATGGCAATATTATCATTGAAAAGATGTGGCTTTTGAGCAAAAGAGTAGAATTATTAAATGTGATGCAGTTTCCCAAATGTGATCTAGCCTAATCTCCTTCTACAATGTAGTTCTCTCTTTATTTATATTTATATTTGTACTTATGCACATATATTCTGGTACATTAACTCAATGGATGAGCCATACAACTACATCTCAATCTGTACTTGAGGCATTCTTCATCCATTAGGATTAACCATATGGATGGTTATCCAGTGGGGAAAGTGGTATATAATAGTGCTTTTACTCCATTAATTCAGACTAAAACATAATTTTAATTTGAGAACGTCTCAGGTGTAGGATCATAGATTTAGATTTAGAAGGGATCTCAGAGGCCACGTCATCCAACTCATTTTACAGAAAAAGAAACTAAGGTAATCATAGATCACATTTTAAAAATACATACAACTATAGAGACCTCAACCTCAACATTTCCAAATGGACTTTTCAACCTTCCTCTTAACTATTTTCCATTTCTATTGATGGCATGAGATTTCCTTAACTTGCCTAAGTTCATAGCCTTAGAGTCATCCTTGACTATTCCCTCCTCCTCAATGCCCATATTCAATATTTTTAGAAATCTTGTCATTCCTACCTTCATAATATCTCTTACATCTGTCTTCTTCTATCTATTCCTAAAGCCAACAGTTAGTTTAGGCCTTATCACTTCACTTTGTCTAGAACGCTGTAATAACCTATTAATAGTTTCTCTGTTTCCAGTCTCTTTCCTTTCCAATCCATCCTGCACAAAGCTATCAAATTGATATTCCTGAAATATAGATCTGACAATCACTAGGATAAAATACTACTACTAGGAGGAAATATATATTTGCAATCTAAAATTTAAGTCATTTCATAATCTGTTGGTCAACTTCCCAGGCTTATTTCATATGACTCCCTTTTACTAGCTCTTTCTTTGCACACAAAATTCCATCTCCCACATAAAGGCCCACAAGTGGCTCCTCAAGTCTGGAATGAGCTCCCTCTTCCTCTCTACTTTTAATAATCCTTGGTTTCCCTCAAAGTACAGCTCTGGCACCACATCTTACATTAGAACATCCCTTTTTGATCTCCTAATTTATTAATACTCTCCCTACTGAAATTACTTTAAGTTGTATATAATTTGTTTCCTTATTTGTGTGTTTGTATGTATGTATGTATGCATGTATACAGGTATTCATATCTATCATCTACCTATTATCCATCCATCTATCTATCTATCTATCTATCTATCTATCTATCTATCTATCTATCTATATCTATCTATCTATCTATCTATCTATGTAATCTATCGCCACCCAGTTCCTGGAGTATACAAACTGTTTTGGCTTTGCTTTGCATCTCTAGCCCCTAGTACAGTGTTTGGCATCTAGTAGGTACTATATAAATGTTAGTTCAGTTGAATTCATCTTTTCTATTCTTTTATTACCAGTATCAACCTCTGTGGACAAAGATTCTTGTGAAAGCAGAAATGCTGAAGTATGTAACAAATATGTGAAATATTCTGGACATGAACTGGTTATTAAGATGAAAGAAACTATGGAAAACAGGAGGAAGAAAAAAAACAAATGTATGAGAAATTTGTAAAGTTACAATAGATAAGTGGAAATACATAATCTGGGGATTTGTTAACAGGAGAAGCAGAAAAGGAAGGTCATCAAATTAATGCTAGGCACTAGACCCCAGGCAATCCTTCCCCAAAATGCATACATTTATATCTGGTTTTAATATCAGCAATAATATTCTATAAAGTTATCAAATGTTGAAAAGGGGCTCGAAGCTACCAGATGGATCCTCTATAGAAGTTTTATGGAATTACTAAGACAAAATTGCACAAAATTGGAAGGTATAGGTAGGCTGAGATATTCCTCATTTCAGTGATAAGTCATAGATCTATAGACATATCAATGAACTCTTCCTGTTATTAGTAATTATTACAATTATTTCATACTTTCGCCCTTTGTTTTATTTGTGGAAAAAAAATCAAAATTATAACTTGTGGTTTTAAAGAATTTTACATCTTACGAAGCACTTTTCTTACAACTGTTCTGTGGGATAATTAGCACATTATGTTTATTCCATTCTTACAGTAGAGGGTACTGAGTTTCATATTGCTTAAGCGCCTTGACCACAAACACATGGCTACTAAGTGTTGAAATCAGTACTCAAGACCATTTCTTCTTTTTCTTAGCCCAATTCTCTTTCCCCTCTACCACATTTCCCCCCAAACTACAAAATTCTGAAAGTATCAACCATCATCTGCATTCTCTAAATCCTCGATAGTATTCTCCAGGGAGCTACCACTTCTCACTGATTGACTTTAGGGTCCATTTTCTCCACTCTTTCACATGGAACAAGCATATTAATTAGGGTGAGATCATCCTGTTTCATCCAATAATGTCAACATTTTTGGAGGTCTGGAAAGCATCCAAATTTCATTTCAATACATCACTTCAGCATTATAAATGATAAATCAATAGTTTTAATACTTTTCCATTCTAATGTATTCTAGTGGAAGTGAGCCAGTACATCATACAAGAAATATGCAGATTAAAAAGGCCATGTACTTTGAACATAATGGAATGGAAAACACTCTTTTTATGAGCCATTCAGGCAGCGGGTCACCAAAGTAGATGGACACTCAGCTGGAGTTCGAAAAATTAACACTCTTCTGAAGTTGAAACCGGTGGTAACTAGTTAATGAGCCACCTACTCCAACTGGGAAACCGTTAGAGTGCTTGATTGGAGAACAAGGACATAAAACCTCAATTAAAAAAAATACAACACTTTTGGTTAAGATTTGGACTCATGCTGGCATCAGAGAAAGTTTTATATAAACCACCAGTGCTTTTCCTTCGGAGATTCAATTATGTAACTGATATCATAGCAGGGCTCATGACAGTTCTGTTATGAAAATCAGAGCAAGTGGACTGCAATGATCATCCATCCTTCATGTGATCCTGTCTAGCAAATAGAGCAGATCCAAAGCATGCAACTACTGTTTTTAGTTTTATCATCTCACACATTTTTAATGGAAAACATAAGAGAATCATTTAGATCAAGGAAGTAAAGCACAATTACTTGCCTTCCTAGGTGCTTTATACCATAGCAGACAAATGAATGCCCACATTCCTAAGTCAGGAATAAGGTATAGGAGAAAGGGACTAGACCCATTATTTCATTGTTACAGTGAACTCTGGAGTGAGGAAACTCCCTCCAGCAATGCAGGTCAGTACCTTCTCTACAATTTACAATCTCAGAGTATTGCCTTGAACATTGTTTGCTCATGCTCACACAGCCAGTAAATGTCATAGGTGAGGCCTGAAATCAGGTATGTGGAACTTTCAGAAGGGTTTTCAATATCCTATGCCACACTACCAATAGCAAAGACGAAGTCCATAGCCCCACAGTTGTGTTAGAAACAGACCCTTTTCTCCCTGAAACAATGCTCACCTTGGATTATTTCTAGGTCTTCTTCTGCCCCTTACTTGCCTTGTTTTTGTGCTTTTTATTTATGCCATTTATAAAGATACACAGACTGTACTTTGGATGCTATTCAGGTGTCACTAATGCAATTATTTTAATGTTCTTCCATCTCTGATAAGCAGTTATAGGATACCAAGAAATGAAGGCTATGCAATACTACAAAATTAAATCTGCATACAACCCAAGGATTTTTAGTAGCTTGAAAAGTAAGCCATATTGCACAGAATATTGCTTTGTGAGTCTAGTCTCAACAAAATGCACAGGCACCAAAATAGCCATCATTGTGTTTCCATCTCTGAGTCGTTATTAAAACCAAGAAGTGTTGTCAGGCTGCAAGAAATACTCAATACAAATGATTCAACTGTGGTTAAGGAGTTTACCTTTAACAAACGTACTCAAGTATGTCCCATGATTCAATGGCCACCCTGGAAGCTGTTTTCCTTTATCAAGTACACCACTCAATGCTGGACCATAGGCATTTTTTGATAGCAATAACAATGAAAATAATACCAAAAATAACAACCTATATTTAAATATAATCCAAATGTTTTCCATATACTAGACTTCTTGATTATCATAAAACAAACAGTATCTGTCAGGGGGTGGGGAGCAGGGTTGGGGGGAGGGAGAAAGGTATTTTATTAAGCACCTACTCTATGCTAGGCACTGTGTTAAGCAAATATTATATATTAAAATATATCACAAGTTCATTACATGACATATGTTATATAATAATATACATTATAAAATATATAAATATTGTCTTAATTTGAAAGATGGGGAAACTGAGGCTTAAAGAGGTTACATATCATAGCTAGTAAATAGCAGAGTGGGACTTAAACAGCAGGCCTAACTAATGCTGTCCTAAGGCACTAAAACATATGGAGGGAAGGGGGAGGTGTAAGGGTGGGAAATTCTAGGTAGAACCAAGGCATCTCCAAATAAGACACCACCTTCAGATTCCTTAGGCAAGGTACAGCTTTGATTCTATACAAATAGATCAGCTCAAGACTTGATAGTCATAGAATGATCATAACCTAATTCAATGGGACAAAAATTAGAATATCAGTCCCTGGCTGATGCCAATATCAATTTCAAGACTGTCCTTCCAATACAAAACTGTTGCAGGTAAGAACAATGGCCTAAGACCCTACCCCCTTCCTAGCTCTGGGCTCACATACACTGGGTCTGATCCTGGCGGCTGACTTACAAAAGTATTTTTCTCCTTTTGCCTCATAGCTCCCACCTAGGATTTACTCTGGGAAAATATCTAAATCTTACCAAAGTCCAGGCTTTCACAAATGTGGGTAACAGGATTCCCATGTCTCAAATAAGTAATCTATATGGATAGAGGGACAGCCTTTATTTCAGCTTACAGAAAATGCTAAAAATGCAAAGGACTTCCAGCATCCCTAAACAGATACTGAAAAGACATAAAACGCTCTCCAGTAATTCCACTCAGAAGAAAATGAACTTCGGGTTGTGCTTGGGGCAGCCCTTTGATATTCCAGGAGGTCCCTACTTCTACCACACAGTCCCACGTAGATTCCAAAGACCTAAAGTATCCCCCTGAAGTTTAGACTATCCCCAGCAGGCAAACCTTATGTCACAGAAGATGAATAATCACACATCTTCCCATCACACCTGCCATGTCCAAATGACTGGCCATAATAGTGGAGGTTGGGAAGATCTAGATCTCATGCCTCCCAAAGTCTCAAGTAACTTTCAATCTAGAAGACCAGTTTTCAAAAAACCCCAAATTTTGTCTTACTCATGAGTCAATCATTCAAGGCAAGACCTGCCCAAGACATTCCCTGGCTAGGCTAAATTCTTTAATCCTACTGCTTGGAAAATATCTACCCTCCTCTGTACAGAAAGTTATGGTGGGCTGAGTGGGCAAGCAAATATCTGCTGTCATTTACCTTTCTTTTATTTTGCCTTTTTGGTGAGTCAATCAGGGTTAAGTGACTTGCCCAAGATCATACAGCTAGTGTCAAATGCCTAAGGTCGCATTTGAACTCAGGTCCTCCTGACTCTAAGGCCAGAGCTCTTATCCACTGTGCCACCTAGCTGCCCCTGTCATGTACTTTTGAAGGAACTCTGTCATTGCTCTGTCCATTGCAATATCTTGGGCAGGGAAATCTACCATAAGGAACTCAGCTCTCAGTTGGGTGGAAAATATACACCCACCCCTTCCATGTGTACCAAAAGTCACTACCAACTTCTTCTGGGTCAAAGTGGGGGTGGGGGGAAGGAAGGGAGAAATGCATTGTCCTGGACACTGCCATTTTTGAATCGCTATTATTATTAAATAAGAATCTTCTTTTTCAACAATTATCAGTCAGTTTTTCATTTAGGTCAGTTTGATTTGTTATCCCCCAAATATTAACTATGAAATAGAGGCAGCTATGAGAGTTGCAAGGCAACAATAAGCCCCAAATGATACTAGCCATTTTCCATAATTCTGATAGAAAGCATGTAATAATTTATAACATTTGGGACATGTTAGCATTTATAAATCAAATCTAAATCAAGTGCACTCTAGATTATTTGCAGAATTTGCATGTCTATGCATGCATAAAGACAATGTGTATGTATATATAGAGACACATCAATAGATTGATCAATAAATATTTATTAAGTGCCTACTATATGCCAGACACTATACTAAACTCTAGGGATTCCAAAAGAGGCAAAATGACGTCTGTCCTTTATAATTTAATGGGGGAGTCAATGCAAACAGATCTATACAAACAAGCTATGTGCATTAGAAATAAGCATAATTAACAAAGGGATGACAGTCAAATTAAGAGGGCCATGACTATCTAAAGGATCTATGGTTTCACCTAGCTGCAGTACTCCTGGTTTGGCAACTCCCTCCATCAACAGAAAGCATATCCTGTCTATCACTTAGAAGGTAAGTCTCAGAGGGAAGCCTAAGGCATGGAGAGGTTAAAGGACTTGCTTTTGATTATATAGCTAGTGGGCATAAGAGGCAGAGATTTGAAGCCAGATCTTCCAGACTCCAAGTCCAGAACTATATTCATTATAATGTTATCATTGTGTAAATGGTTCACCTAGTTCCACTCCATTCACTCTGCATCAATTCATGTAGATCTTCCCAATTTCCTCTGAAACTGTCCATTTTTGTCATTTCTTATAGCACAATAATATGTGACATTTGTATGCTATGATTTGTTTCGCTTTTCCCCAATAGGAGTTTCCAATTTGAAGCTTCCACAAAAAGAACTGCTATAAATATTTCTGTACAAATAGATCCTTTTCCTCCTTCCCTGACTTGAGTTTTGCAAACAAAAGTTTAATTTGCCTGGAGAAATAACCTAACTCCATATCAGGCTCCAATAAAGATTTTAGCAACATCCCTATGATGCATAGGCTGCATTTGGAATTACTTTTCCCCCTCCAACCCTGTTAAAGGGTAGTGCAGTTTTAATGTCTATTACAACTATTTTTCAACCTATATTAGTACAAAACTCTTGCATATGCCTATACTTGAAATAAAGAAAAATACAAGAAAACTATAAAGAGAGCCTATGAGTGTTCACAATGTGGGCAGCTGGGAGAAATATTAACTACTATGGGGGTCTGTCTTTGCTGAAGTTTTAAACACCTTTAACTTAAAAAAACACAGTTGCCAAAGTTTCTGGGTCTCCCTTCCTGTAACAGAAATATCATATATTACTAAGACCCAATTTAAGTCCCACATATTCCTAGGAGCCTTCCCAAGTAACCTTTTTTTAAAAAATTTTATTTAATTTTATTTACTTAATTTTATTTTTTTTTCCATATGCTTTTGAGTTGAAAATTTTTTCTCCCTTTTTCTCCCCCCCCCACCCTCCCCAAGACAGTGCACAATCTGACATAGGCTTTACATTTATATACCCATTAAACATATTTTCACATTAGTGAAGTTGTAAGTAAAAATTAAAACCAATAGGAGGAACCATCAGAAAGATGAAACAAAATTCAACTTAGGGTAAAAATAAGTGAGAGCGATTCGACTTCCATAGTTCTTTCTTTGGATGTGGACAACATTTTCCATCCAGAGGCCTCTGGAGATGTCTTAGATCCTTGTAATGCTGAGAAGGGTTCAGTTTAACATTCTTAGTCATTGCATAATGTGGCTGCTATTGTATACAAAATCCTCTGGGTTCTGCTCACTTCACTCAGCATCAGATCACATAAGTCCTTCCAGGTTTTTCTGAAGTCAGCCTGTTCATCATTTCTTATAGCACAATAGTATTCCATTACATTCATATACCACAACTTGCTCAGCCATTCTCCAATTGATGGGCATCCTCTCAATTTCCAATTCTGTGCCACCACAAAAAGAGCTGCTATGAATATTTTTGTACATGTGGGTCCTTTTCCCATTTGTTTGATCTCTTTGGGATACAGCCCTAGAAGTGCTATTGCTGGATCAAAGGGTATGCACATTTTTATAGCCCTTTGGGCATAGTTCCAAATTGTTCTCCAAAATGGTTGGATCATTTCACAACTCCACCAACAATGTATTAGCGTTCCAATTTTCCCACATCCTCTCCAACATTTATCATTTTCCTGTTTTGTCATGTTGGCCAATCTGATAGGTATGATGTGGTAAACCTCCTTCTTTAACTCCAAATGCCTTTAATACTACCACCACACTTTTATCACTTTATTATATGCCATCTTAACCTCTAATTGATTCACGCCTATTAGTCTTGTATCTGCAATTAAACTATAAGCTCTTACCTAGATAGGATGATGTCTTAGATAGTTATTCTGTACTCTCCTTGGCATTTATTACTATGCTAGTCACATAGTAGGCATTCTAATGTTTGCTGATTAAAAAACAATCATATTTAAAGAGGACAAATAAGCTTTTTAATTTTCCCCTCCTATTATGAAGAGACACCCTACTTGTTTTCTTCATTACCAATGATAGTGGAACATTGCCACTTACACAATTCATTATAAAGAAGAATTTACCTTGGTTTAAGGTAGAACCACCTCAGACCCCATAAAAGGGAGTTTGATTTTATTAATAAACAAGGACAAAGGATCACTTCATTTATAATAAGTTCTCAAGGCATGACAGCAGTGACATTTTTATAATGAGGCAATTTAACAGTTGAGCGGTGAGATGTATCCATGTCCACTTTAATAAGAACTCGGTATAGTCCCAAATTTTGTTTCTGTGCTAAGGTCTTATCCCAAATAAATTTTAGGTAAGACTGAAGTCCTCTAAACTGACTCCAGCATTAGAACAAACAATAGCTCAGCAGAATGACACCCTGGAAAGCTCCCCGCCACAGTACCATGAATCTACTAGTCAGAACGGCAGGACAGAGAGTAATGGAGGTTGTTTACCTGCCTTTCTAACTTATCTGAATTCTGTCTGAATATAATATTATGCGCTAAAAAAAATAAATCTAAACTTACCATGACACTTTTCCTGAAAACCTCAACAACAGAATAATCTAGCCAAATATCACAAAGACTATGATGAATGCTGGGAAACAGCACCTCTGCTTTAGAAGAGAAGAAACACAGAATCTTATTCTTAGAAGGGACACAAGAGGTCATGCAGTCCAACTCCCCAACTCAGTCCTATCCAATAGAACAAGATTTTATTAAGTAACTAAGAAGAGTGCTATTGTGGTTCAGTTGTTTTAGTTGTGTCCTACTCTTTGTGACCCTATTTGAGGTTTCCTTGGTGGAGATACTGGAATGGTTTGCCATTTCCTTCATCAGATAATTTTACATATGAGGAAATTGAGCCAAATAAGGCTAAGTGATTTGCCCAGAGTCATGTAGCTAGTAAGTGTCTGAGGCTGGATTTGAACTCAGGTCTTCCTGACTCCAGGCCTAGCACTCTATCCACTGTACCAACTATTCACCTTAACTAAGAAGAAGAAGGCTTTGCTAATTGTTGGAGATACAAAGTCAAAATTAAGATCAGCCACTCCCCTCAAGGAATTTGCTGTCTGCCCCACCCAGCCATCCTTTTCAATAGAGATTTATCCCTTCGTTGCTTTAATACTAATTCATAGGGCAGCCTATCTCACCTTGAAAAGTTTCATTTCCCACCCTCTTGCACCATTCCCCTGAACTTCATTCATTGAGATCTTATCATCCTGCAAGATGAAACTCACACCTCCTCAGTACAACCTGCCCCTGTGCCCTCTCTCTGCCTCCGATTAGAGATGGTGGAGGGTGAAAAGTGGCATAAACCTCCCAGATTCTCCGTATGAGGAGGGCACCCAGCTATCTCTTCAAACTCACTAGCTGTACTCCTCTGGATTTCATCATGATCCTGAGTTAGGAACCCTATCCTCTTTTTTTGGCATCTTTTACATGCTGTATGACCCTATTGAATTGTGAGATCCTTGAGAGCAGGGACTATCTTTTGCTTTTCTTTGTAACCCCATCACTTAACATAATACCTGGAATATGTGTGTTCAGTTGTTTTCAATCTTGTCTCATTTGGGGTTTTCCTGGCAAAGATACTGGAGAGGTTTGCCCTTTTCTTCTCTAGCTCAATTAGTAAATTAGGAAACTAAGGCAAACAGAGTTAAGTGACTTGCCCAGAGTCATACAACTACTAAGTGTCTGAGGCCAGATTTGAACTCAGGAAGATGAATCTTCCTGACTCTAGCCAAGGCACTCTGTCTCCTCTACCACCTAGTTGCCCATATAATATGGCTGGCAAATAGTATGCACTTAATAAATTTTTATTGACTGAGTGACTGAAGATTTCTGGTTGTTAGCAAGTTCTCCCTCTTCACTTAGCTGTCATTCATTCATCCCAGGTCTGCCCTCTGGGACCACATCAATCAAATTTTCTTTCTTTTCTATATGTGAATCCTTCACATGTTGGAATCTCCCTTTAGTCTTCTGTTCTACATCCTTTGTTCCTTCAAGAAGTTTTCCATCCTTATGATTTTTTTCCCATATTTCTCAAAATAACATGATTTCCAGAATCCTTCCTACCCTGAATGTCCAACCACTGTGTCAATGTTCTGCTTGAAAAAACTTGTAAATCCAAAATGAACATGAAACTACAGCAATATTACCAGTTTAGCTTACAGTTTATCTATTCATTCCTGCAATAAAAATGATTATATATATCTTCCTAAATGTTTTTGCCATGATGAAAACAAGGGAAGCCCTTGGAGACTAAGCCTTTACTTTTTCTTCTTCAATCTATAATAGATGGGAGTAAGGAAGGATGGATGATCTCTAAGGTCCACTCAGTTCTAACAATCTATTATGTACCATGAGCTCATAGGCTCAGCAAAACAAACAAATAATTGTATTACTATCTCAACTCTTCTAAAAACCTGTTAGAGGACTAAGGGTGAGATGTCATCCCCACATATGTCCATATACAAAGTATGACATGGAGAACTCTAATTCTAATGATTAAAATTAAAGAACATTATGGCCTCAAAAGCAGGAGGAAGGCAAATGACTATCACAGACAAGTGGACCACTTTTCTAGCCCTTCAGTTTTCACATATAGACACAGCCGTAGTGTCCTGATTTTCAGAACCAAATATGCCTTACATCATCAACATCATGCCCTTGGTGCACTTTTTTCCCCCCATGAGTTACCTAACAGTTATTATCATGGAGATGTTTTGTAAAATGCTCATTCTTTGTTCTTTAAAGATGTAAAAGCAAAACCTAAGAATGAGGTTCATGCTAGTCCAATGACAAAATGTGTCATTTTACACAAATTGTAGATCTTACTTGTGTGCTCCAAAAAATTAATAAGGCTCAAATGCTACATCAATGTCAAAGACTGACATTCAGCTTTTTTTTTTAAAAAAAGTCATTGTCCAGTCCCTAAGAGTCCCATTTATATTGTTTAATTCAATTTTATTTTATTTTTGTTTTGAATTCTCTCCCACCTCCCCCAACTACTGAGAAAACAAGAAAAACAAAATCCATTGAAACTATACATCAGCAAACAAAACAAATTTTCATGTTAGACATGTCAAAAAAAAGGTATCCAATCTACTCTATGAATCCATCTCCTCTTTATCTGGAGGTAAATAGCATGTTTCAATATGCTCTGCACCAACTATATCGGGTACCTTGTATTGATTAGGGTTCCCAAATCTCTGAAAACTTTAAAAAAAATTTTTACAGTATGATTATAATTACATAATTTTTTACTCCTGACTCTACTCATTTTGCTTTGCATCATTTCATAGAAATCTTCTCAGTTTTTTTTTAAATATCCTCTTCATCATTTCTTCCAGCACAATAGTATTTCATCACATACATATAACATAACTTGATCAGCCATTCTCCAATTAATAGGTACTCTTTCAGCTTCCAATTGTTTGCTAATATGAAAAGAGCTGCTATATTTGTGAATGTGTGGATCCTATTCCTCTTTCTTTTATCTCTTTGGGGATATAGACCTAGTAGTGGTATCACTGGGTCAAAGGATGTGCCACTTACTTTAGAAGACTATGTTCTCTACATAGAGTTACTATGCTCTTTGCAACTTTGTATAAGTGAATAACTATGTTATAGAAGTTGAGAAATGACCTTGACTGATCATAGAGTAAGTTAGAAATGACCTCAGAGGTTTTCCAGATCAATTGCTACAGAAAGCATCATTTCCATTCACAATATCCTCAAGTGGTGATCCAGATAATACTTTAAACCTCCTGTAATAGAGAACTCACTACTCTCCCTACTCCTACCACCATGTATTCTACTACATTTCAGGACAGCTGTAATTGTTGTTGTTTTCCTCTGGTGTTATTAAGCTTAACTCTGCCTCCTTCTAATTTCTACAGATTTGGCCCTTTGAGGCCAAGCAGAACAAGTTTAATCTCTTCAGTGATATTAAGCCTTTAAATTTTTGAACACACCTATAATGCTGTATCTCAATGTCTTATCTTCTTCATGCAAAATAGTACCATTTTCTCCAAACAGCACTTATGTAACATGGTTTCTAGTCACCCCATCTTTGGATACATTTCAGTTTCCACCTATATCTTTTGAAATATGGGGTCCAGAATGGTACACTATATTCCAGGTAAGGCAGAATATGGTCAAACAACACCCCCTTAGCTCACTATTTCTTGTTGTTCAGTCATTTGGGTATATTCAACTCCTCTTGAGCCCATGGACCCTAGTGTCCATGGGGTTTTCTTAGCAAGGATACTGGAGTGGTTTGCCATTTCCTTCTCTAGTGCATTAAGGCAAACAGAGGTTAAACGTCTTGCCTAGGATCACATAGCTAGTAAGTGTCTGAGGCTGGATTTGAACTCAGGTCATCCCAACTCCAGCCATCTAGCTGCCTCATACCTATACTTCCATTAACGTATGTAGAAAACAAATGAGCTTTTTTGGTTGCCACATAATATATATCACTCATACTGAGTATACAATCATCTTTTTTATCCCACATATATTAATTTCTCTCCAGATTTCTACCACCCTCAATTTGTGCAGTTGATATTTTGAATCTGTGTTGTAGTCACCTTTATTCATATCATTATGTTACTGAGAAGGGAAAAAAGTGAATTTTCTAAAGAGAATGATGTCTTAGCATTACTGTAAGCCTCAACTGACAGCAAAGCTTTAGCTTTCCTGACCCCATTCTTACCAGACCCTGGCACTTTTTTGTGATATTCATCCTCAGTGCCCTGCCTATGCTTCTATCCCTTGCACAAATTCATTTAAAATTAGAGTTTGCTGATGAGATACTAATGTAGCCACTGTACTCTCTCTAAATGCCTCTCCTTTTTTCTTCATTACTGGGATCAATGAATTGCAACTGAATGATGGAAATTTTGTTTCTGGGAACCTCCCATTCTTCTGCCAGCTTTGCTTTTAGATTTTCAGTCCTCTCCTATCTAGAGTATTTTTGATCACTTTTAAATCTACTATCTAAAAGTCCAAGGAATATGTCAGAATATGCCCAATGTTCCCTTCTGTATCTATCATGACATGTTCACTATCAGAAGGCAGTATACAAGTCCTTTCTGATTTTCAGTTCACTAACCAGCTTCTCCTTATTGACCTGCATCTAAGCCAGAATTGCTTCTTCTCTTATTTCCTCTACCTCTGAAAAGACACATTTATCAGCAAAGATAAAGCAATGAGCTCTTTTAGTCTAAGTGGTACTTGTCCATATAGTGAAGATCCTGGACACAACTATTTGCAGACTCTTTGCCAGATCTTTTTGATCTGGTACAATTCTTCCAGCATTTTCTGAGTCCTATAGTATACTCTAACCATTTTATTAGTGATGTTTCTCTCTTTGTCTATCCTCATTCAAATCCTCATTATCATACTTCCTTCTTTTTGTGGATAGAGCCCATGGTTAGCTACACTGAGGGAGAAAGGGCAGTGAGTCACTTTAGGAATGACTCCTTTTTAAGATAAAAGTCATTTACCATTTGATGAATGGTTAGAATATATGAATGTAGCTGGGTGGCTCACTGGACAGAGAGAAGCCTGGAGTCAGAAAGACCTGAATTCAAATTCAGCCTCAGACCTCTACTATCTGTGTGATCCTGGGCAAGTCTCTTAACCCTATTTGCCTTAGTTTCCTTATCTGTAAAATGAGATGGAGAAGGAAATGGCCCCAAATGGGGCCATGAAGAATTGGACATGACTAATTGACTAAATAACAACAGAAGACACAAACAAGTAGGTCCGAAGGGAAGAAACTTCACTTTTCTTAAAACCTTGGAACAGTTTGGGACTATTCAAAATGGAACTGAAAGAGACATGGAAATCAATGACATCATCAGGACCTAAGGAGCTCACAAAACTATGATTTGTTTTTAGGGGCTGATCTCCTGTCTCCCTCTAGAAAGACAGCTCCCTTAACTGTCCCTGCATATTTTCAGGAAGACAGCTTGCCAGACCATTCCCTCTCCAGCTTAAGTGACAGAAGGAGAAACACTTCTCCTAAGAAAAGAACTCCTCAAGTTTCCTATCTTTTGTTAATGCAAGCTATTCAAATGGATCTGACAAAATCCGGAACATTTTCAAATGGAATATTTAAATTCAGTTTTTTGTGTGTGTGTTTTCTTTTTTTTCCTTTTCTTTTCTTTTTTTTGCTAGACAATGGGGTTAAGTGACTTGCCTAGGGTCACACAGCTAGTAAGTTTTATGTGTCTGAGGCCAGATTTGAACTCAGGTCCTCCTGAATCCAGGGCCAGCGCTCTATCCACTGTGCCACGTAGCTGCCCCGTGTGTGTGTGTTTTGAGTAAAATGAATTTTGGCAAATTAGGAACACTTTGCACTTAAACATGTAAAGAATGTTGTATGCCAATATTGATAATTATGTCAAAAAAATTCATTTGCCCCTTTTCATTTTTAAAAAAACTGTCTCCCTTGTCCACTGTTTTCAATGGTACATGAATTAGATTAACTGTCCTAATTATGCAAAGAAATTTAGCTTAATGACCTGCAATTACTTTAATGGTTTTGAAATTCAGAAGGTAAGAAGGCACTTTGTTTCTTCAAATGAACATTAAATACAAAATGCATATGATTGACTGTCATGAAAACCCAATTTTATTGCCATTTGAATTATTCAGAATCAATATCCAACCTTAGCCAGCACTGGGAAACTTAAATATAGAGATGCATCTGAAAGATGCAGTTTTCTCTACTGAGTAATAGTGCACAGTGCTGAAGATAATGAGTTGTTTTCTTGTATGTCACCATTTCAGAAGCATCAGAAATTAACAACTTTATCTTCCCTTTATATTATATAATAAAAGGGATTATATTTTGTAGACTCACATTCTTCCAACTCTATGAAACATTCAAAATTCAGCACTCATCTATTGTCTGTCATGTGCAATGCACTATACTAGGCATTAGGGACACAGAGATGAAGTAAGACATGACTTTTGCCTACAAGAAACTTACAGTCTAATAGTTAGCAGAAGATGAAATATGTACACAGATAACTAGAATGTAAGTCAGAAAACAGTACAAAGGAGAAAAACAGACAAAGTACCATGACATAATTTATGACAAATAAATTTTGGAGATCAAGAAATAAGGTGGCAAGGGGCAGCTAGTGGTGCAGTGGATACAGCACTGGCCCTGAAGTCAGGAGGACCTGAGTTCAAATCCGGCCTCAGACCAAACACTTGAACTTACTAGCTGTGTGACCCTGGGCAAGTCACTTAACCCCAATTGCCTAAAAAGAAAAAAAAAACCAAAAGAAGAAATAAGGTGGCAACTGAATTGGGTCTTGAAGGAAAGAAAAAGGTTTTCAACAGTAAGAGAACAATGGAAGAGTTCATTCTAAGCATTGGAACCAATGCCTCAATCAAATGCAGTGGTGAAGTTCTGAGCCACTGGTTGTCAGCACCATGGAAAAGGGACAGCACTGGATCACCTGAATTGAAAAGCCTTCATTACAGGCATATGGAGACAGCACATAACAGAGATTTAAGGAAAAGGGGAAAAGCATGCCTCCCTACTTGGAAAAGTGGACATTAGGGAAGGTTATATGTGTATTTGGCTTCCCCCTCAGCACCTTGTAAACTGTGACAATTTGGTCCCTCCCCTTTTGCCTGGGAGTCATTAGGTATTAGGCAATCTGTGCCGATAAGATATTCCTTAAAATGCCCAGGAAGATAGCTCAGATATATCAAGGGTCTGAGATTCTCCTCTGTCAACATTAGGGGTGGTTTGAAAACCCCAAATATTATCTATATAAGCTTTGAACCCATTAAGGACAAGAAGGGTTTGATCTTTTGCAGTTATATCCTCTAAAGCCTAGCATAATTCGGAATACGCAGTATTACCTTTGTAGTAGGTACTTAACAAATGTATATTAGTTGCCTGCTTATTAATAATTAGGATGCTTACCAAAGCCACAGAGATGAGAGAGAGCAAGAAGAGAACTGGGACCTGGTGAAGGATGCCGAGTTTGACTGAAATATATATTATGTGTAATATGACATTAGAAAGAAAGGTTAGATTAGGGGTCAGGGCTTGTGTTTATTCTAAGTACTACAGAAGGTTACATATAATACTCCCTAACCATGCAGTTTTACCAAGAGAGAAATTAGTTTGAGTTATATATGTATAGGAATTGATGCTAACACTAGTCTTCAAGAATAAGAAGACCTGGCTTCTAGGGCTCAATTTAGTCACTTACTGACCATGTAACTTTGGGTAAATGATTCAAATTCTCTAAGCCTCAGATTTTATCTTTAACATGGGAACACTAGTACCAGTCCTATCTTCTCCATACAGTTCTTTTTTATCCCCCACACAGGGCATCACACAGAACAGGAACTTAATAAACGCTTGTTGTGTTGGATGAATGGGATTATGTATGTGAAGCTGCTTTGCCGTTTATAAAATAGTATACAAGTGTAAGGCATATTATTAACTTCGCATTTCTTTAAATTTATTGTTATCTCAATTGATTAGGAAGTCTCTTTTCAAATGATTACAATGAATGATACTGCTTGAAGTTATTAATCATTTACCTTAAAATTAATATAATCACTGATTAATAGAGTTGAAATTAAATTATCTTAAAGGTTCATTTATTCCAGCATCCTTATTTTATAAATGAGAAAATCTAATCTAATCTAATTCCTCCAAATTTGTGTTTCAACATCATGCAAAACATTTGAGGACCAACTGGGACTAATATTCAGATCTCTGGTGCTGTTCCCACTAAACCATGATTCCTTTCCTTAAATCTGCTTTAAATTCAATTATTTTTGCCCTGTACTCCCCATCAAATAGAAGTGTCTAACTTTGTCACCCTGTCCCTCTTTGTCATCTGGAAAAAAAACTCTTATTAAAAAGGAAGATTAAAGTAGCATTGATCTAGAGCTATTCAAACTACTCTCATTGTGGAAGGTACAAAATTGAGGTTTAGGGAATTTAGGTCTCTCACCCAAGGGCATAAAGGTAGGAAGGGAAAGAGGCAGGATTTGAACTCACCTATCTTGCCTTAAATGGCAGTGCATTTTCCTCTATACAACATGAATTACCATTTTCTCTTCTTCCCACTAAAATTTCTGTCCTGAAAACTCATTATTCAGTCACCCAGCAAAAAGGTGTTTAACCTTGGACTAGGCATATGATAAAATTCAGATAATTTCAACAAATTTCAGGATATGAGGTTAGGAATGACCTATAAAATGTCACTGAAATTACACCAAATATATAAATGATTATTAATATGTAATAAAATAATAAAGGCTATACCTATATATACTAGTAGCAAAAAAATGGGCAGAATCAATTAAAAGCTGACTCCACTGGGCATGGGATGAAGGACCTAAGACATGCAGACTTGGATGATATAAGTTATATGAGTTTAGGGAACTAATGGGACTGTTTACTTTCACTTACACAAGCTTCAAATGTTTTTACTCCTACCTTGAGGATAAAAAAAGTAGAAAACTCAGAAATATTCAGCCTGAGATTGAGCCCTAGAGCTTGACATGAACATATTTCCCCAAAGGGCATTCCTTCCCCCCCCATTAAAACCTTGGTTGAGGTTAATAAATCAGTGTACAATTTATATATATATAAAATCTAATTTTGGCCCTGTGTTTCATCTAGTGTAGGTGGAAGTCAAGACAAGAGAGAAAACAGCTGTAAAACGAAGAATAATGAGCACTTGAATCTTTAAAAAAACCAAAACATTTTGAAATGAAATGCCCAATTTGCATTTGGGGACTGTCAAAATTGCATCAAAACTGGTGCATTTTCAATGCTCTTTTGGGTCAAGCCTTGTATAAAAAAAAAGTTATCTGTGAAGACAAACTTGTACCCACAGTGACAATTAGCACTTTATGAAGATGAGATGATTTAGTAATTGTTTCATAATTTGAATAATGTTGCCTATTTTCAACTTTTCAGTTGATATTGTATAATCCATATGGACTATGACCATCAGACAGAATGATCTGGACATTGAATGGGGGGTGGTGGAAAGGGATGCTTTTTCAAAGGCTAGAAATATGAGTTGGGTAAGCCTATATGGATATGATAGTCTAGGCCAAACAGAAATAGAGTGTGGGAAGAAGAAAGATGCTCCCATCATACTTTATCTTGGCTAGATCACAACTGGAATACTGTGTTCAGTGTTGGACACCATATTGTCAAATGTAGCATGTACAGAGGAGGTGACTAGAATGATAGAAGAATTCAAAATCATGCCACTCAAGCCACTGGTGGTAGTATCTGGAGATAGTAAGCTAGGATAAGAAAATCATTGGTGAGTATGGCATGATGGCAGTCTTCAAATATTTGAAGGATTGATTGCAGCAGATTAAGTAAATTTATTTTATTTGGTCTCAGAGGTCAAAATAAGGTGGGGGGGCGAAGAATGCAAGCTGCAGAAAGGCAGATTTTGGCTTTATAAAAAGAGAAACTTCATAACATCAAGACTGGTAAGAAAGTAGAATGAATTGCCTCAGGTGTTACTGAGTTTCTCCTTTCTGATGTTATATGCCTTGCAGTGAGAGGTGAATGGCCTGTCATCTGGAAGACACAAATCTGACAGAAAAGACTGTAGGGCCCAGATATGACAGGATAAAACATCCTTAGCTCTGTCTGGATAGAGTTCTGGGCTTGAACTAAATAAGATCATGATTCAAATCCAACCAGTGACACTTACAAATTGTATGACCATAGGAAAATCCTTTGACTTCTGCATGCCTTGAGCAACTCCCTAGGATTTGCTGACTAAGTCACAAATAGTTATCAACATATGTTGGCAGAAGCAATTCTTAAACTAAGAGTTCCCCAAGATGACACTATCACAGACGGGTTGCATGACTGTTTAATGTAAAGTTTTACATTTGGGTTAAAAAAAATCAGCTGCATCAGTACAAGACAAATGAGGGAAGGCTAAGCAACAAATTGTCTATGAAAAAGAAAGAAATGGAATGATAAAGCAACGGAAGCTCAATATGGGCCAATAGCAATATATGATAATCTGGGCCAAATAGAAATAAAGTGTGGGAAGAAGAAAAGTGATGTTATATGTCTTGCAGTGAGAGGAGAGAGAGTGCTCTATGGCCAAAAATAGGAAACTACTAAGGCTAAAGGAAAACTCTTGCCTGGGGCAAAAAGGGAATGAAGAAAATCAGAATCCAAGCAAGGGAAAACCAAAAGCCAGGTCAGGTGCCATGGTTTTCATGCGGTGTTAGTTTCTTCAGAAATAAGTGGAAAGCTGGGGCCCTAGAATGGACATTTTAAGCTACAGAGTCTTGCACAGGTTCAAGAAAAAACTACTAGAATATCAGAGAAATGATTATATGTTGGATATACCCTGCCTCTCCAAAACTTGATCCTTTTATGGTGGTAGTCTGTATTTCTGCGTTCTCGGCTCAAGTCGACATGCCAACATTGGCCATCTTCAACAGGCTACTTCCTGACTCACAGTAGAAAAGCTGAGGACTCAGGCAACATGAAAGCCTCAGGCAACGGGCTGGATGATTACCTAATTAAGGATGGTTTAGAGAGAACTCATAACTCCCATATGGTTTGGACTAAATGACCTCTGAGGTCCCTTCCAACTTTGAGACTCCCTACTCCCACCACCAATACCATATCTGCCACTAATTTGCGCTCCTTTGTTCCCTTATCCATTTATAGAACAGCCAATAATAATTCCCATTCCACCCCCAACTCATCCCACAGAGACAACTTGGTGTTCTTTAAAAGTAGCCAGATAATTTAGGTGCCTGAGCACAGAACATAGCAATTACATAAGTTAATTCCACTCAAACACACCAGGTTGGGGGAGGTATAAAGAGAACAAAGTTTGGGAGCCCAGGGCCTTCATTCCCAATATGTATCACTTTACTTCTCTTCTGGGACTTTACATTTATCTGTAAAGGATGAGCATGTGACATTAGAAGGCAGCATGACATTACGAAGATATGAACAAGAAGAGAGTACATAGATTTATTTCCATGAACTGTTCAGTCCTTTCCCAGCTCTTAGGAATTTGTAATGGAATCATAACCAAGAATATTTATCTATACATATAGAAGCTATAGACAGATAAGTAAATAGATCGATGGATGGATGGATGGATGGATTTAAACGAGATCATGTATTCCTACATTGGTACCACAATGAATAAACCTGGCTCCTCATTTTTCAGTGGGGTTGGGCAGAGGACTCGAAGCAGATGAACAGGAAGAGTAAAATATGATTAGAAGGATCATGCAGTGTAAGTACAAGGTAACAAGAACATTATACCGACCTACCTCTGTCTTATCTTATTTGATTCTGACTGGTTATAGTCACGAATGCACTGGGTGGGGCATGAGGGTGAGAATGACTTTGGAAAAGACACTCTCTGCCTTCATTTTCTCCTGAGTAGAAATCTTCATGGCTTAATATGCTCCCAGGCCACTGGAAGCTAGTCCACAGTACTGGGGAGGGCTGATTATCACCTAGAGTTTATATGGGCAGTGGTACTTCTTAGGAACCAGGCAAGATGGAGGAAAAGGGAAAGGGCAGAGTTCACAACAAGTCCATGTCTTCCTGCTAGCTCCTTTTGCTAAGGCTGCTTTTGATATTCATATATTATACCGCCATAGGTTCATTGGACATGAGCAACGTCTTTCCCTGGAACCTTGACTGAGATGCCACACCTCTTATTTTACAAGTGAACAGACCAAGGACAAGAGAGGTAGATGACTTACTGCAGGCCACACAGCAAGTTAGTGGTAAAACTGGAATGAAAATCCAGCTCTTCTAAGTCCCAATCAGTTCTCTTTCATCCACTGCACATTTATCCATAAGGATCACAATGCAAATTTAGGGTGGGATAGTGTGGTACCATAGAGAAATGACTGCTTTTGGAGTCAGAGGACCTGGACTCTATTCGGTATCCAATATGTTCTATATCTTACCTTTGGGCAATTTGGTTAGTTTCCCTGGGCCTTATTTTCTCATGTGTAAAATGACTGGGTTGGACGAGATGGCCTTACAGGTCTAATTTTAGCTTTAAATCAATGATCCTTTTTTGTTGTTAATGTTTTCATATCAGCTTATGTATAGCAAGGGTTCCTTAATCGTTAGCCTTTTGGCAGGCGATGAAACCTATTGGACTCCTCAGAATAATGTTTTAAAATGCAAACAATAAACTAAATAGGATTATAAAGGAAAACAAAGGTTAGTGAAAATAAAAATGTAATTTTTTTTCTCCATCCAAGTTCATGAACCCAGTGAAATGTTTCTGTAGACTCCAGGATAAGACTCTCCTAGCTTACAGAAAGATGACTTCTTTAATGCACCTCTACAAGCATGGGAAGGGTTAAAATAAATATTTCTTTAAAAAAAAAGTCATTTTTTTCACTTGCAAAATGAAAAAAAAATAGATGATTTTTAACAGGATTAAAAATTCTTTCCCTGCCACAGACACTCATTAGAACAACAATTAAAACATAATAGACACATTATATAAAACCAGAATCACAATGTATCCTAGAGAAAATATACAGAAAATTTCTCCATGCAGAGAAATGTTTATAGCTCAGTGCTAGAGAAAACTGGAGAGATTCTGTTATGCCTGCAGAGTTGGACCCATTTTTAATAACAGTAAAAAGAAATTTACTGCCCCCTCCTGGTTCTGTAAAACAAAGTTCTATTTTATTTAACACTGAATAACATAATTATGTAGGAAACACACTGAACAAATCTTGGTCCCTCTCCTTTTGCTGAAAAAAAAGAAAGGTAGCTGATTTGCAATTCCAAAAGGATTAAGAAAAGGGCCAGTGTTATTATCTAATATAAAAAACAGATTTCCTAGTTTCCCTCAAGTGTACATCATTTGATACAGGGAGCAATATCAAACTGAATTACCAAATATGTTCTCTGATAAATCACCAAGTGAGGTGCACTGCTGCAAAGGAGACGCACACTTGTCCAACCTGATGTTTTTAGATAATACACAACCCCATAACTGGCTTAAAATGATGGAACTGGAAATATTTCTGGTTAATTTATAGAAGAAAGGAAGCACAAAAAAAAAAACAAATCAGAGGTGTTTTTTTGTTGCAAAGACTTTAGAGAAGGGACTGGTGACTAATCATTCCTTTAATATGCTGACTTAGATAGTATTCCTATCTGTCATAAGATGGCAAGCCAACACTTTTCATGTCTGCTGCATGGGCCCAAGTGAGCCAATGCAGCATGCGCGTAGGGTGGGGGGCAAAGTTTGGAAACAGTGGAGTCAAGTGAAGGATGGCTGCGAGAGCTCAGTTGGAACAATCAGGTACCTAAATTAGCTCACCCCTGGGCCACACGTCCATTGCATTTAAATGGGTTCCCATCCATTGGCAGAAATCTTGACCTTGATATCCTCAGTCTTGCCTCGTCAGCATTTGGGATGCCATATTTTCCCCAGGATGAAATTTGCTTCAACACTTTCTCCAGTCCCTTTGTACAAGCATGCTTTCAGCTAAGAACAAAACTGTGTGCTTTTTTTCTTCCTTTCTCTACATATTTGACAACTATTGCCATTAATTTACCACCATTGAAGAGAGGCTACACATCTCACCTATCCAGTGAATTCCCCTATGCTCTATCTTGCAAACACACAGAATGGTAAGTCATGTCACCAGAGATCTCTGAACAAAATTCTTTCATCAAGGTACATAATCCTTTTCATGAAGAAAGTTGGTCGAAGTAATATGTTTGGCTAATCTAATGGGGGAAAAAAGTACTGGAAGAAGAAAGGTTTTTTTTAAAAAATTTTTTTCCACATGGGTGGAAATGAAGATCTCAAGTTTATTCTACTCCAAGTATCTGTTTATATGGTTTGTTCTAGCATCAGAAAGAATTTTGTTCATAAAGATATAATTATCAGTCCCATCATTCTGGGTAAATTTCCTCCATCTCCTCCCTACCCTGAAATCACTGTGCTACTATTTATCCTGCCCTGGTGGAAGCTGCCTGTGTGTGATAAATTATGTGTCAAAAGCAAAGAACTTGTAGCAATCCCCATGTGCCTAGAAGCAGAGGGCTCCTTGTCCCAGACTACAAATATTCACTCTGGCATGCAGGTGGTCAGACCCTGCACAGATGTTGGTAGGCTGAAGCTACTTTTGGATTTCTTACTGATGAATATTGCAGCCAATGCACCCATCTGGCCACCTAGATAAATAATGTAAAAATGAAGATATGCTTACATAATTCATGTAGTATTGATGAACAGGAACCTTAATTCAGACTGCTCATACAAATCATTTAATTATGGGTTGCACAATTGTAAAAGAGAAACAGTATTTTAATAATTTTTCAAATAAGGAAGAATTAGATTTTTTTTAAGTGCACAAACAACACAGAAATTCAAGTACCCTCAATCATTCTATGGAGATATGTACATTTTCTTGAACACAGAATAGGCAAATGTGATGCTAACTTCATTTCACACTGCTGTCAAAGGCAAGATGCCATGTGTTTACCTCCACAGTAAAGATCACACAAAATACAATTTAAGGTTCCATCAGTAGAGTACTTGCAACAATGAATGAAGGGAAGGATATTTATTTCCAGTTACAGACTTAAACATGTCTATGCTATGGAAAGAAGTTAAACTCAAACCATGATCTAGAGTGACATGGAAGTTGCTTTTTAATAATGGTTTCTGTCCTTTGGTTATTTACAATTGAGTAGAGATAATAAGACAAAGATATGAGAATGTCAAATCTGGGCCAACACCTACAATGCTATTTCCTGGCCTTCTTTAAACTGTCACGCTCCTACACTGCAACCATTCCTTCAATCAAAAAGTCCAACTCCCATCCTAGTAAGCTGGGCTTTTGCTTGGTGAACGTTCAGCATACCCAGCCTAGACAAAAACTCACCAGTCTTCTTCCTATGCATTTTTAGGTGATTCACATACTCTTATTTCCTCCCCCCCTTGCTTTTTAACTCCAGCTCTGAGAATAGTAATTATATCAACACTATCATTACTAAAAAAAAAATCACGTCAATAAGTTGCTTTCTGAATCTAGTCACCATTTCTTATACTTCTCTGTTTCTGAGGTGGTGAGGTTGCATAGAGGGTACAGCTCTGGGCCTGGAGTCAGGGAGATGTAAATTAAAATCCAGTCTTAGACATTCAGTAGCTCTGTAACTGTGGGTGAGTCTCTTGTCCTCTGTATGCTTCAATTTCCTCAATTGTAAAATGGATCTAATAATGTAATCTCCCAGGGTTGTTGTGAGGATCAAATGAGATCATGTTTGTAAAGTGCTTATCACCACACCTGGTACATAATAGGTGTTTAACAAACCCTCTCATCCATTCATCCATCCCTTCCTTCCTTCCTTCCCTCTTTCCTTCCTTCTTTTCTTTCAGCTGTGACTGTATTAAGTATCTTTGTCAATAGATGGATAATAGATTTCTGAGCTCTTAAGGTAAGAAGCAATTATGGACTTTTCAAAATTCCTTCTCATTTGATTCTTATCAAAACCTTGTGAGGTAGGAAGGACAGGTATACCTCTAAGTTGCTTCCCCAAGCCCACTTCCAAACAAAACAAAACAAAACAAAAACCAAAGCTTGCTGGGTGACCTTGAATAAGCCATCATTTTCTCTGGGTCACAGTTGGACTAGAACCATCTCTAAGGTCTCTTCAAACTAAAATTCTCTGAAATCTCCTTACCCATGAGGTAACTAAAGCCCAGAGGAGTCAGGGAGTTTGCTCAAGGCCACATGTTTGACTAACTACTGGTTGAGTACGAGCTCAGGGGCTATACAGAGTTGAGAACCCAGTTCTGTTGCCGCTTAGTAATCCTTTTATTATAAACACTTCCTTTTCCACACCCTTTCTGTGGATACTCCATTTCTCTTCCCACGTCTGCCATGGTCAGACCCAAGGCCAACATCAAACAAAACACAAAGATTCAGTTATGTGGTAGTCAAGCAGTGTAATTCTCAAAATGGTAGCAGTGTATTCAATTGTTTTATCACTTGTCAGCTGTGGCAGATACTCTCTGAGATGACAGATCTATCCCAGAGCACGACACATAAAAATGACTGCAGTTCAAAAGGAAGAAAAAAAAGTCATTGTTATAGCTTAAGCTCATAGATATTCTTCATTTATCAGACAACCTCACAATATTTTTTAATATTCAATATTACTTTTGAATAGGTTTAAAAAACTTACCATCCATAGTCTGTGTCTGGGATGTATATCATTTCTATGTAAAAAAAGAGGCAAAATGGATAATTCTGGACATATTCTATTCTTCATCCCTAAAGTACAAGTTTTTCTTTTCTTTTTCTTTTTCCTTCTCACCCCCCTTTTTTAAAGCAACACTGAGCTGTGTGAGCAGCTGCTGAGAGGCATTTTTAAAGAAATGGGTAGTCCCTGGAGTGTCTTATGTGAGTAGGAGATGAAGGCAGGAAAAAAAAGGCAAAGGGGAAAGCAAACATCATCCAACTGGTGTTCCAACTTTCATAGCTCTGAAGGAGGATGCAGTGACAGAGCCAATGAAGTTTTGCTGTAGCTTAAATTGGTAGAGACACAAAGCTCCTTACAGATTATAAGCCCTTTCCTCGTCAATTACAAACTTGGCAATCATTTATTTATTAACATAGTGGCCTGTTGCGTTAAACTGCATAACTTATTTATAAAGCATCCCCATGACACTACTACACTCAGAATCATTAACCCCAACTGTCGCTTGCCCAGGCCCAATCCCCTTCAATACCTTTTTTTTCTTTTTGTTTTTTTCATGTCTCTCTTTCTCCTCTGGTACATGTTCCAAAAGGCCTTTCAAAAAATAACTTAAAAATCTGATATTTTTCAAAAAGTCACAGATTTTGTTACTGCTATGAATCTGTGGTGGTTACAGAAGGACATCACCTCAAGGTAGGACATAATTTCAGAGGCCATCTTGTCCGCCCTATGCCTGAGTGAGATTCCCCCTTTGCAGCATCTCTAACAAGTTGTCTTTTAGTCTTTGCTTGTAGACCTCCCTCTCATGAAGGGGAATCCACTATATTCTGTGGTATCTTATTATACTCTGAGACCCCTCTAACTGTTAGCATATATTTTTTTATTCAGAGTCTAAATCTGCCATATAGTACCTATCACTCGTGGCTCTGAGTTCTTGCCCTCTCTAGCCAAGTAGCTCTAGTATATTTCTTGCATATGGAAGAGATTTCAGGAGAATTTCATCTGAAAATTCTCCTCCAGCTCAAGTCTTTTCATCTTTCACCTACATATATGCACATACATATGTACACACACACACACATAAATACATATTATATATACATATGTATGTATGTATGTATGTATGTATGTGTGTTAAAGTTTCTTTTCTTAAATGTGTCATGAGTGAGGAACTTACCTAAATTCTTCAATTTGAATCTTAGTGCTACAATTCTAATATAAAATGTCACTGAATTTACCAAATCATGCCAACATATATATTTTAAAATATATGTATTTTTTTTGGTGAGGTGATCAGAGTTAAGTGACTTGCTCAGGGTCACACAGCTAGTAAATGTTAAGTGTCTGAGGCTACATTTGAACTCAGGTACTCCTGACTCTAAGGCCAGAGCTCTATTCACTGTGCCACCTAGCTGCCCCAAAAAGTAGTTCTTAAAAAGCAGGTCTTAGTAAACCATTGATAGGCTCATTCTTTGACGATTCTTTTTTTCCCCCTGTATACTTTTTTCTCTTAGCCATATCTTCTACAATCTTAGTTTTTATGACTACCCTCCACTATTTGTCACTTACCTCTCCTATATTCTCTTTCCTTTCTGGGTTTTTATGAAATTCCTTTGTCTTGGTCTTCCCCCTTCCCCTCTGATTGATTCTTAGTCTCCTTTAGCTGTATCTTCATCTGGGTCATAACCACTAACTATGAGTGTCCCCTAAGGGTGAATCCTCAAGCCTCCTCTCTTTTCCTTCTATATTACCTCACGTGGTGATCTCATCAGCTCACATGGATTTAATTATCATCTCTGTGAAGATGACTCTCAGATCTATTGATCTGGCCTTAACCTTCTCCTGACCTATAATCTCATATCACCAAGTCCCTATTGGATATCTTAAACTGGATGTCCCTTAGACATCTTAAACTTAATGTGTCCAAAACAGAACTCACTATCTTTTCCCCAAAACATTCTCCTCTTCTGACCTTCCCTATTACTATCTGGCTTTCAAAGCCTTTCATAACCTGGACCCTTCCTACTTTTCCAAGTCTTACTTTCCTCCACATCATTCTCATTATACATACACACGTGTGTATACATATATGTATGTATATAAATCACACACATAATATATCACGCCATACATGTGTATGTTTATGTATAGACCTATATCTATATCTATCTATATATAGACATACCATATATAGATATACACATATGTACACATACATGTAAGATCTATCTTATATCTATCTAGCTTATACGGACATAGTTGTTTGCATGTTGCCTAATTAGAATGTGAGGATCTTGAGGTCATGGATTATATATTTGCTTTTCTTTTTATCCCCAGTGTTTAGCACTGTTCTTTGTATTGGATAAGTGTTTAATAAATTCCTGTTGACTGACTATATATACCACAAATACCTTAAAATTAATTTGCCCCAAAGAGAACGCAGGTCACCTTCAGTAAGACCAGCTTCTCTTCCCCTTTTCTCTCCCCACCAAAACTTCTCTAAGACACGTGGTATTACATATAGCCACTCCCCTCGCCAGTCTCAGTGGAAACTCTTGGAACACTTGGAAACTCTTCTTAGTACTGGTTAGGTTCCTTTTACCTCAATGTCTGTTTCTCTTTTGAGCCACAGTTACACGCCCTTTTCCATCTTTCTTCTTTCAACTCTGGTACCCTGGAAAACACAGTTTTCCAGCTTCTATTCTATCCTGCTGTTACCATAACACTTATTTCCACTTTCAATATGTTTTACTGATAGTAACTAAGATATTAATATTCTAGGGCTACATATTCCTTATAAATTTACATGGAAACAGATAGTGGTTAAAATAATACACTAAAATAATATACTAAAAATGGCTTACAAAATTATTTTTAAATATCTTTTAAAAAGAAGGTAACCCTATCTTCAATGAAATGAGAACTGAGCTAGATCTGTTCTTACATCTTCTCCTCAACCCCTAAATCAAACACATGAAAGCTCCCTCTTACCATTTTTTCTCCCTCAGCTGACGCTCTTGGATTTCTCTCTCTCTTTGATCAAACAGAAGGAGGTCTTCACCCCATCCCTTTACCCTTTAGGTTAACAGCATAGAGCTGGGTGGGTGATAGGTAGGGGGAGAAGTTGGTAAGAAAGCTATATTTAGGGGCAGCTAGGTGGCACAGTGGATACAGCACCAACCCTGAAGTCAGGAGGACCTGAGTTCAAATCTGTTCTCAGACCAAACACCTGACACTTACTAGCTGTGTGACCCTGGGCAAGTCACTTAACCCCAACTGCAAAAAAAAAAAACAAGCTGCATTTAATTGTGGTACTGGTAGCTGCAAGGACCAAGTAAGATTTATTTTCATTTCAGAAGAAATAGCAAAGGTTATTTCTTCATTATAATGTTTCTTTCAACAACACAGGTTCAGACCTTGTAATCATGTTTCACTCCTTCCTTTCTTTTACTACAGTTGCCAAGTCTCGTTTCTATCCCTGAAATATTTCTACAACTTCGTTCAAATTCCCATGGCCTCTTACCTACGTTATTATGATAGTTTCCTAGTCATATTCCTGCATCCAGTCTTGACACACTGCCATCTATCATATCTATCATCTATCACACATGATTGTCATAATAATATTCTTAAAGCGTATCTCTGATCACATCATTCCCCCCCAAAAAAAACCAAAACAGAACAATTCCTTCACATTTCAACATTTCCTCATTGCCTAGTCAAATAAAGTACCAACTTTTAGCCTAAGACTCAAAGCCTTTCATGTAACCAGTAGGAGCTGTATCCTTGCCTTCCTTTTGCCCCTCATCTGAAGATGCAAGGCCTCTCAGTCCCAGCTGGGGTTGCCAATGCAAATAAAAACATCTGTTCTCACCCCTTGGATGAGGTAGGTTTCATCAACTACAAGGTATCCTGTGAGCTAGAGGACCCCCAGGCTTTATCACTTACTCTGATAATGCATCCTAAAGTCCTGGCCTTACTGTTTGGCCTTTAGACTCCTGGGTATTGACTTCTGAACTCTTTGTCAGGACCTCTGGGTCTTGCTGTCCTTCTTGATAATATACTTTTAGGAATTCTAGGCCTTTCTGTCCATTTTCCTGATGAGCTCTTTTATCTATCTGTCTGTCTATTTATCATTGCTCCCAAACTCCTTGAGAGCAGAGATTGTTTCAGTTTTTTTTCTTTCTATTCGTATCCTCAAAATTTAGCACAATGCTTGGCAAATAGTAGGCACTTAAATGATTTTTCATTTATTCATTTGTTCAACTATATTTTCAGACTTTATTTTTATTACTCCTAATAATATTCTTTACTTTCCAGTCAAACTGGACTATTCTTATTCCAAGATTTCTAGCATTTTACTACAAGCAGACCTCTGCTCCAAGTGCTCCTTTCAGCCAGAATTTGCTCACCCTGGTTGCTGTCAATATCTTACTCATCTGTTAAGGTCCAGCTCAAATGTCATCTCTTTCATAAACCTTTCCCATAAGCCAAATGTGATTTTTTTCCCACTAGTGAAACTACTCTGCTTTCTGTTGCTTCTTCTCAAACTGAACTTTTATTGTCCCTTTTACTATAGTTATTTGTACATTTGTCTTATCCCTCTTTCTGGACAGATCTAGACCTTATGCCAACATAAAGGAAACTCTGCTTCCTTCTCTGACTTAGAGGCATCCTGGGTTTATGTAGCCACTATCTATTCATGGGGAGATGAAGAATGTCTATTATCCAAAATGATATTCAGTGATATCTCTAACTGTATGTACAACCCATATAACTTATTCATCAAAATACACATCTTTGATAAACACTGCAAATAGACAATGGGTTGGCTCAGGATAGAGCAGGCAGAGGGTAGTCTTTGGAAAACTGTCAAGTTTTACTAATTATCCCATATCCCGTTTTGAAGAAAAGCTCCATCTTTTAAGATTCCTATGTTTCTGGCATTGTATATTTGTGAAATACCAAAAGAATAATTTCTAAAGAAGTGAAAGAATATTACCCAGGAGGCAATGGAAAGACACATGTTCAGGATAAGTAGCCTGAAAAAGCTTATAAAGAGTTATTAATTATGAAGTACCTGCAGAGTAAAGAATGTCATCAAATGAATGGAATATTGAAAAAAAAAAGATGGGCCGCTAACATGTCAAAAAAAGGTATAAGGTATGGAGAGCCTGTGTCTTCCATTGGTATCCTTATGATGCCAAAAACATAAGAAAACAATCTCCAGAACAAAGGCTACACCACCTGTATAAAATATATGGGAAAATATGGACAAGACTCATATAGAATAAGAAAGAACAGAACGATAGTTGAGAGCTACATCAATGAATGGATTTGGCCACACTGACTAGACAACAGGTCCATTTGATGACACCTCCCTTAATGAAGCCTAAAATTGAATTAGATTTCTTAGCTGACATCATCACATTATCTATCATTCTTGCCTCATATTAAACTTGCAGTTCACCAAAACTCCCAGATTTTTTTTTCAGATAAATCGCTATCTAGGCAGGTTTCCCTCATCTTTTACCTATAAAGTTGATTTCTTGAACCCAACTGTAAGATTTTCCATTTATGCCTGTTACATTTCACCTTATTCGATTTGGCCCAGTGTTCTAGTATTTGGACCTCAGTTTCCTTACTGTCAAAATCTGGATGTTGGACTAGATGACTTCTAAGATTCTTTATAGCTTTAGAGCCTTTGATTCGGTAATTCATTCTGTAACTTCTATGACTTCATTGCCATTTCACCCCACTTTGGCTAACATGGAAACAGCCAATGGTTACTAAGCAATAGATCAGTGACTTGCTGGATATAGTTTCGAACTGAAAACAAAAGAAGGTCATAAGGGTCATAAAAAGGTCATAAGCTGACCATCAAGTAATACATATCCACTTACACATTAAAAAGCCAATCAATCCTGTCTCTAGTAAAGATGATAGACCTCACTGGAGTACCCCTATGCTTCAAATGATTATGTCATCCTGATTTCCAGGACAACCTCTTTTGCTCCCAGAGAGTGGCTGCGGAATCTTGGGGGACCTTCTACCTGAGCAAGAAGTAAACCTGCCCATTTGATGGCAGAGCACAGTTCAGTGGAAATCCACAACAGTGTAATTACCATAAATCCTTCAGCACTACTGATTCAAAGAGGTAGAAGAGGAAATTAAATCAATGGGCAGAGATCGAATCGGTAGCAATCTTATGGGAAATTCATGTAGATGTAAAATCTCATGTCTGAAATGAGTTTTAAGATTAATACCCATCACAAATGGAAAAGTATATAAAAAAAAGGATGCAGGAGAATGTGTTGTTGCAACAATAGGTCAACCTACCTTTTTATGATCTGGAAGCTATACCATATGCAGAACTCATAAAACTTAACATTCCCAGCACTGCATATTGCCATTCCCCAAAAAATATTGCCTTACTTCCACCCCTCCCCCAACAACCCTGAAATGCAGATTTTCCAAAAGAATAACAATGGATACTTGCTTAGGATCTAATTTTAAATCAAGAGCAAAATGAAATCCTTTAATTAATCTCCAATAATTTAGACCCTTTCCATCCAGATCTGTCTTTTGCACAGTTAGATGCTTAAAATAATTGCATCCATTCGTGTGAAACTGCAGCAGTAATTCAAGGGTTTTATACTTGTGCAACCTTTTAAAAACAGCCCCTAAAACATTCATCTGTTGAACCAATTTACTAGCTTTCAATAAAGCATCTTTAAGATACTTTCTGTTACATTTATATGGCATAAGCTATATTATTTTAATAATCTGTGCTTGAGATATATGATGATGAGGGAATTATTGCACACCTGGGGAGATAGTGTAATTAGAAAAGAGGCACAGTAGGGAAATAAAAATGATTAAAAAAAAAGCTTCTGAAATTAACCAGTCACTGCTACTCTGATGCTCTGGTGGTTGGTTAAAGTTGCTGGAGGAACATTCAAGTAAGAAGCAAGAGAGGAGAACCAAGCAAACTTGTGGTGCCTGAAATAATTACAGTTTCTTGCCCATCATTTGTTAAGGCTCACAAGGAGCAAGGACGTGCAACCAACTGGGTCAGACAAATGAACACTTTCCCACAGCCAATGAAGGGGTCTGCTTGAGCACCACTAATGTGCTGGGGAAGGAGTATCTGAACAGATGCAATTATACTAACGATTTATTGAATGTTTGATTAATTGGAAATTAAGTGAATGCACAGTGGCAGAATTGTCATAGCAAATCGCTCAGCTGTTTGCTTAAAAGGTGTTCTCACTCCCTTCAGTAAAGCAATTACGAGCATCTTAAATCATGGGGAAAAAATATCCATATAGAATTGATTAAGATGGTAGCATGCAGAAAATAGTATTTGTTAGAGGGCCTGCTTCAGACTGCTTCTACAAATGGTCTGCATATTCCAAACATAAAGCCTACCCAGATCAAATATTAATTTAGCAATTATTTTATTTTATTTTATTTAGGCAATTGGGGTTAAGTGACTTGCCCAGGGTCACACAGCTAGTAAGTGTCAAGTGTTTGGTCTCAGCCGAATTTGAACTCAGGTACTCCTGACTTCAGGGCTGGTTCTCTATCCACTGCGCCACCTAGCTGCCCCTTAGCAATTAATTTCTAAAGGCATTTTTTTTCCAGAGAAATTCTGACTCACAGACTCAAACACTGGATTTGTGGAAGACTGCCTTCCAACTTGCCTGGATTACCACTGACAAGTTTCATCGTCCTTACCATTCAAGAACAGACTCCATAAAGCTGAAGATAGAAGAGATAGAAGAGACTATCTGGCTTCTGTGTTTTTAAGAAAACTGGGTTCAAATATTTCTAGATGCTATAGATGCCACAACCATGGAATGTACATTTTTTTTCAACAGATTAGCATCTGGTGCCTGATGGGAATCTATTTTTAAATCAAAAGCAAACTGCAGTTCTTTAATTGATCTCCAATAATTTAGACTCTTTCCATTCAGGTCTGTCTTTTGCACAGTTAAAAGCTTAAAATAATTTTAATTCTTAATTGCATGGTTTCATATTCCCTTGTGCCTTACTATTCCTATCTCTATTTTGCCCATTTTTCTTTTTTCTCCCTAGGTCCCCTCTTTTCAATATGATAGTGCTAAGTACCAGAAACTCAGCATTTTCACTGGCACTTTAAGCTTTGCAGATGGGGAGAGTCTCGTGTAAATTAAATACATAAATAATAATCTAATAATGCTTTCTTCCTTTGGTTTCCCAAATCACCAAAATTACAGCCTCTGGCATTAAAATATGACTAAGAATTTGGTGGCTATCACATAATGCAGAAAGGTGCATCCACATGTTTATTACTTTTTCTTAACTATGTTGGATAATCTGATTGGAGATCTTTTCAGCCAACACAGAGCTTGAAAGAAGCAACCAGAATTTATACCTGTATCCATGTGCCATCATCATTCTCTATTATAGATGTAGTAAAAAGCACATTTTCTTATGACCACTTGAAGGCAAACATTCACATGCATTACTATCTCATGTCAGACTAAGAGACTTTCCTACACAGTATGCAAAAAGCTACTGTAGTTACTATTCATAAAATGCTGCCAATCAACTGGCACTGAAGAGCTTCTTTTCTTGATTTATTTCAAGTCACATAGAAAAGTAGCCATGGCATAGTGGATAGAATTCTAACCTGAATGCCAAGAAGACTTGGGTTTGAGTTCCACCTCTGACACATACACACTGCATGTGTGACCCTTGGCACATGTGTGACCCTTAATCTCTTAATGCTTGGGGCAGCTCTCTAAGACTGGAAATTACAGAGAAGGTGAGAAAATGCATTACTAGAGTGAGTTTCTGTAACTCGTAGTTTCCTTTATCAGTGAAAGCATGGATCCATTCCCCTTTTCTCTATTTCACATCACAACAAATTCCAGCAGCTTCTTATTACCTCTAAAATCTATTGCAAACATCTCTGTTAAAGCCTTTTGCAACCTGGTTCCAGCCTGCCTTGCTTGTTTCATTATACATTTCTCCCCTTTGAGCACTCTATTCATTCCACCAAACTGGTCTTCTTACTCTTCCTCACACAAAGCACTTCATCTCCTATGTCTGTGCCTATACACTGTTATCCCCTGAAATGAGAATATATCATCTCCACCTCTAATAATCTTTAAGTTTCCTATAAGATGAGCTCAAAAACCATGTCCTACAGAAAAGCCTTTCCTTTATCCCTCAGTTACTTGTGTCATACCCCTCACAAATGACTTTGTATTTTAAAATACATTTTGTATTTTAAAATATGTTTGGCATATGCATGTATGTATGTCAACATACACATATGCTTATATACATACACACATCTCACCCTGTAGATCATAAGCACCTTGGGGGGCAGAGGTAATTTCCAATTTGTCTTTGTATTGCCAGTGCCCAACATAGCACAGAAAATAAAGTAGAGACAGTTAGAGTAGACTACTTATTGCTGCCAGTACTCTCCTTTCCTTCTCTCATTTTTGTACTTTTATTCAGTTATCTATTCCCCATACCTAGAATGCATCCACTCCTCACCTTGACCTATTAGTTTCCTTAGCTTTCTTCAAGGCTCAGCTCAGGTGCCATTTATTTTCGGAAGCCATTCCCGACCTCCCAAGTTGCTAGGTTTTCTCCCTCCTGAAATCACCCTGATTTAGTATTCTGTGTGTTGTATCACCCCAGGAGAATGCAAGCTCCATGAGGGCAGGTACCATTTTTTTGTGTGTGTCCCCTGTGCCTTGCCAACCCACATCACACAGAGGAGGCACTCATTAAATTATTTGTTGAATTATCCTGAATTTAAAGGGTTTGCATAGCAAAATAACTATGCTATGCTACCAAAAATTTTCCTTTCACTGTGTCCTGGAAAAGGCATACAGCCCAGTTATGTGAGCAGCCTTAGCAAGCCCCTAGGAACTCATAAATCTGTTTTTGTTCCCCATGTGCAGAAAGATACAATTAACAGGGCTGCAAAGTAAGTTATACTGCCTCATTACCAACCATCATGCCATCCTGCAGGGGCTCCCATCCAAAGCTGGGAGGTGAGGCTACTAATTATAATGCCAAATTAAGCCTGATTATTCCCCAAGGGACACCTGTTAATTGGGCTGGTACATTACATAAAAGTTCTATGCATTAATAATTGAGTTGCAACTACTTGATTTTCTCCTTGGAAATGTTATTTATTTTCAACTCTCCTCATGTCAAATTGCTGCTGTCTTGCAAACTGGTCTTTGAGAGCCCAGGGAAGTTGGTGCTGGCATGAGCTTAAAGAGGGGAATTGCAGTTTTGCCACTTTTGCGCCCCCTTTCATTGAAAGCAGAAACTCACACCCATGACACCAAAGGTAGCATCAGAAGGTCCAGTGCCAGAAGAAAAGGAAAAAATGGTGTTAATAAATTACAAATTATGAGAGAAGCATCAGAATTCCATCTGAACCACGAGCCACAGAGTCTGCATTTTTTTTTTAACAGAGAGGGACTTCAGTCTGATTCGTTCATTTTACAGATGAGGCAACCAAGGTCCAGAGAAATGAAGTGATTTGCTTGAAGCCAAAATAACTTAGAGGATCACAGGACTAGGATTGTGATCTTAAAGAGACCTTAGAATATTCTGATAAATACTTTTCTATACAACTGACTTCCTTTGTACTCTTTGGTATATCACTGTGTGCATTTAAAAACATTCTGAAAAGGCTTCATCAGACTGCCAAAGGAATCCATGACACAAAAGGATTAAGAGGCCCTGATGCTATGATCCAACCTTCTCATTTCACAGATAAGGAAATGAAAAGCTAGAAAGTTGTAGTGCCTTGCCCACCTTCACACAGCTAGCAAACCTTCCATCACAGGCAGCTAGTTGGCTTAGTGGATGGAGTGCTAGGCTTGGAGTCAGGAACACTCTTCTTCACAAATTCAAATCTGGCCTCAGACACTGACTAGCTGTGTGAACCTGAACTAGCCACTTAATCCTGTTTGCCTTAGTTTCCTTCCTCATGTATAAAATGAGCTGGAAAAGGAAATGGCAAACCATCCAGTATCATTGCCAAGAAAATCCCAAATGAGGTCACAAAGAGGTGGACAGGACTGAAAAATGATCAAACAGCAACAAAACCATAAAAAAAATCCATTAATCTATCACTCAACAATTATTAAGTATATATTATATGCAAAGCACCGTGTTAAGCACTCTGAATGCAAAGACAAAAGTTGAAAAGTGTCTGCCTTCAAGAAGCTGATATCTTAACCTCTTCTGACTCCACTGGTGCTAAACCATGATGCCTCAAGGGCAGAACTCAGGTTTCCAAGGCTGGTGCTTTTCACTTCATAATTCCTCAGACAAAATTTAAATATCTTTATATTTAAAATATGTTTTTTGAAAGCTAATGGCTTCAAAATCCCATTTGATCAATATAATATCATTTGTTGGGTAAAAAATGTCTTGGAGAAGTGACAGCAAGGTGTATTGGAATGACACGTGGGGACAGAGGACCTGGGCTCAAACTCTTCCTCTGCCACTGCCTACTTGCATGGCTTTAAGTAATTTGAACTCTCTGTATTCAATTTCTTTATTCGCAGTGTGAGGGTTTGAATTAGAAGGGACTTTTAACTCCCATCAATGATCTTAGTTTTTTCCAAGCATTGTCCATGGCTGGATTCAGCTCCTCGAACCTTATGTTTATTGGCACTATGTTATACAAAAATACGTTATATAAACACATTAAACAATATCCCATATGGCTGGGACATTTCTGTGCTAAATAACCAAAGGGCTTTCAGATGCTAGCTCATGAGAGGACCACATCCAGGTAGTAACTTCATGTGCTTTTAGTCCAAGACACAAGTTGTAAAAATAGAAAAGAAGCGACAAAGCTCTAAAAACTCATGCACAGTTATCACTTATTAGCACATGTAGGCACTTCTTTCTTTGAAAGTTCCAAATTCAGACATAACAAATGGGGCAAGAAGTTCAGGAAAAGAAAAACATGCAAATTTGGCTATGGGAAGAAGATGAAAACTTCAATAAAATTTATAGAAGAGGAAACTTTTGTTGCTGTTGCTGTTAAATGAAGCTGTGGTGTTTGGGAATATGATCACAGACCAGATGGTGCAGGGAGTGATTTATTTCTTTGAATATTTCTACAATAATGTGGGTTCCAAAATAGTATAAGTTTAAAAAAAACAACAGTTCTCTTTCTCCCTTTTTGTCCCAGACAAGTGGAAGAGGAAAGCAGTCATAATAAGAGAACCCTCGCTGCTCTGGTCCTAGGCTTGAAGGGAAAACACCAGGTCAGGTTCTAAGTTTACAGCCAGTGAAAGCTACAAAGGAAAGGAAAATCCCAAGATTAGTGGAGACTGAGTGTGGTTACCACTCAAGCCACATAACAGAAGGATCGTTGCAACGATGCTTTGGGGGCACTAGCCTGAAAATGTCCCATTTGGAGTTATGTAGCTAAATAACACAGGGACTCCATGTAGGAGACAGTGGTTAGGCAGGTACTCTGTGACTGTTCCTTTTAAAGCCTAATTTAAATGCTACCTCTTCCACCTCTCCAGCATCAAGCACCAGATTGATCAGATAACAAACATTTACTAATCATCAGTATTTTGTATTAGGTATGTAGTAAGGTTAAGCACTGAGGATGCAAAAAAAGAAAGTGACACTTTCCCTACTCTCAAGGAGTTTACATTGATAGGGAGAGACAAACATGGCTACACACACACATAATATGCACATACACAAACACATATGTATATGTGTGTATGAATACATGTATATAGGTATATATACACATAATACACATATACTCCCTTACAACACTGGTCCCTCATGAGGGAAGTCACTAGAAGCTGTGAGGAATCAAAAAGCCCTTATGCAGGATGAGATATGTGCATCTGTTTGTACACACATGCATGTGTATACACATCTGGGCACATAATATGTACAGACACACATGTGTATATATAGACACATGCACATACAATATGCGCAGATATAGGTATGTGTGTACACACATGTATGCACACATATATCTATACACTTACATATATCTGTTGTTTTTTCATTTGTTTTAGTCATGTCCAACACTTTGGGACCTCATTTGGGGTTTTCTTGGCAAAGATAATGGAGTGGTTTGCCATTTTCTTCTCATTTTATAGATGAGGAAACTGAGGCAAACATGGCTAAATGAATTGCCCAAGGTCACACAGCTAGTAAGTGTCTGAGGCCAGATTTGAACTTAGAAGATGAGTCTTCTTGACACCAGGCCCAGTGCTTCATACACTGTGCCATTTAGTTGCCCCTGACTTATACATATACACTTGTATACATAAGTATATGGTATGCATGTATGTATATTACATATATATCTATAACACATATCTATAGATATACACATATGTACACACACTTTATACTCATACATTTACATATACACTGTATATATATTTATGCATGTATATATGTATACCTTTATATGCATACATACTTGTATATGTGCCAATTTATAAATATATGTGTGTGTAGGTGTGTGTGTATACATATATGTGTGTGTGTGTGTGTGTGTTTGTGTGTACACATATACCCAAAAGATGTAGGGGGCAGGCCCTAACACCTATTAGGGATTATAAGAGACAGAGGGGAGTTGGGAATGCATTCTACCAATCAGCGTTTGGCTTGTACCTTTCCTATGAAGTTATGTGTTATTTTATACTGTCCTCATTGGCATATCACATCCCCTTATTAAACTATAAGCACTGTGAGGGCAGTAAGAGTATTGTATCTAATTTGTACATTTAGCCCAATGCCTAGTACCATGCTCTGCATATAGCAGTAGCTTAAAAAAAGGTGTTTTGGGGGCAGCGAGGTGGCGTAGTGGATAGAGCACCGGCCCTGAAGTCAGGAAGACCTGAGTTCAAATCAGGCCTCAGACCAAACACTTGACACTTACTAGCTGTGTGACCTTGGGCAAGTCACTTAACCACAACTGCCTAACCAAAAAAAAAAAAAAAGATGTGTTGAAGTTGTATGTTTCATTTTCTCAATTATAAAGCATTTAAGCATAAATCAAACACCTTTATTGTAGCTTATTCCCTTAATATATAGTGTTCAGAGGGCTTGATTCTTTTTCTCTTTTAATGGGTATCTTTTTTTTTTTTGCATAGCAGTCTTTTCCTAATAAACTGCCCACCAGTAATATATTAACCACTAAAAAAAAAAGTTAAGCAAAATTCTCTAATATAATGGTTGTGACTGAGAACAAATGAAAGTTTACCTTCCCATTTTATACTTGTTGAGAGAAAGAGAGGAAATGTCATTTAATCTAAGTTATCTGGAACCAAGTTTTCCACAGTGAATAGTGCTAGACTTGGAGTAAGGAAGACCTCACCTCAAATCCTCCCTCAGACACTTGTTCTCTGTGTGGTTCTAGGTAAGTCGCTTAATGTCTAAGCCTCATTTATTTTTTAATCAATAAAATGACAAATAATAATGCCTTCCTTACAAGGTTGTCATGAGGAATAAATAATATATGTCAAGTGCTTTGCAAACATTAAAGCATGATACCAAGGCTAGTCATTCTTTTAACTCTTGTCATTTAGTAGACCTGTCTTCTCTTTCCTTTTAGCACCATCTTGATTTACATTATTCTAAGTCCTAACTTCACTTGTTCCTTTGGTTTTTCTTTCTTCACTCTGTGTCAGTTCATGCATATCTTACTGTATTTCTTTGAATTCTTCATATTTCTTATACCTTACAGCATAACAATGTTTCCCATTAGCTTTGTACATCACAGTTTGTTCTGCTCTCCCCCAATTGTTGGGCACATGCTTTTTATGTGAGTTGTGCTATTAGGAATATTTTGGTATATAAGGGATATTTTTCTTTCTGTCACTGACCTCCTTGGGGCATACACAATGCCATATCAAGGATGATGGAAATTTAAATAATTTTTCTCACATAATTTTCCAATTGTTTTCCAAAATGGCCAATTAACTTATAGCTCCACCAGCAAGAGATTAGCACTCCCACTTTGCCATGGACTGATTATTTTTCAACTTAGTAACATAGAATCACATTTTTTTGTTACTCTCCAATCACAACCTTCAACCTTCTCCCTTTTCTGTTAGAACCGCATAATTTTAAATCACTTGTGAAGGCAGTTGATTGTGAAAATTAAACTTGGGGGCCTTTGGATGCAAAGAACTACCCTTCTGATTTGTAATGTTCATTTGTTTGTTGACTGAGAATAAAGAATGAAAGCCAGAAAAATTCTCTTTATATTGTTTGGTTTCAAGATATTTTTTGTTTGTTATGATAAAGATCCAAATACTCACTGTTTGCAGATGTCAAATATCTTACAAACAGACTTACCTAAATAATAGTGAAATCTGTTTAAGTTATATTGTATAATGACTTGGCCTTCAACTAATATTTTATAATAAATGGGTCCTCTCCTAGAAAATCCTTCTGAAATAGTAAACAGAACCAAGTTGCCTCTCTGAAATTATTTCTCTCTCGATTGGAAGGTATGTCTGTATGGTATGATAATTGCTTTTCTGAGGCAGTGATCCTTTTAATGCCTTTAAAAGAAGCACTGGCTACAAGATATAGCTCTCAAAACAAAGAACATCAAAAAATGTAGGGACAAAAATGGTAAAGAGTGTATATCAAGCTAAAAGAAAACTTTCCCAAGTTTCTTATGACACTGTTTGGATTCTAAAAAATGAACAAAAACACTTGTTAGTGCCTCTTTTCTGGGATGCTGAGTCAATCCAGTGACTTGTAGAACAATAATGGCAAATCGAGAGGTTTGGGAAGAGGGAGAAAAGCAAAGTCAAGGCAAGCTCAAATATAAAGAGTCTAACCTGAGGTAGAAGGACAGTTAACATGGGAGGAGATGCTGTAAAAGCTCTGAATGATGGGAATCTAACAGAAAAAGGGGTGGGTCTGTAAGCCTGTGATTGTGGGAAAACAGATGGAGAAATGGCATCTGGCATATTATGGGCACCTAGCAAATGATAATTGATGATGAAGACAGGAGAAAAGAGAATGGAAATTAGAAAGACAAAAGAAATGGAGACACACACCTGGGTAATGTCAGGGGGTAGCAAGGAGAGTGAGAGAGATGGGAAAATCTTAGATTCTAATTCTAGGGAGAATTATTTGGGTAGGATGGTGGGCATCTCTCTTGAGCCCCCTAGTCTTTGGACCTCTCTGAAGTTTGCATATTTTTTTCAAAAAAAAAAAAGCAGCATTTGGGGACTAATGTACATTTTTCTGGATTTTTATATTACCTTGAATTCAGAATAGATTACCATCAACACTTCCCTTTGCCTCTTATCTTTTTCGTTATTGATGTAATGATATTTCCAGGACTCTGCTAATCTCATGTGGCTTCCTGGGAAAGGACTGTCAAACTGGAAGACGTGGCAAAGGCAAACGTTAGGAAGATTAGGAGAAGCTCAACTTCATTTTATTTATCCTTGATAAATCAGAGTGTATATCCCAGGATTTCAGAGAGGAGATCTGAAGTAGGCACTGTTCTGAACTTGGGCTATTGGGAAAGAGATCAACCAAGTCAATCAACATACATTTACCAAATACTTAAGTTGTGATAAACACTAGGAATCGAAAGACAAAAATGAAATAGCCCTTGCTTTTTAAGAAGTGTATATTCTATCTGAGGACATGTAATTATGCATGTAGATATCAAATGCATATATACACACATATGTCAATGTGAGCTTGTGTATACAAATACAAACAAAATAAACGCAAGGCAATTTTTACGAGGAGAAATTAAATGGCAGCTTGGAGGATCCCCAAAGAGATCATCTAGAAGGTAAAACTTGAGGAGACCTTTGAAGGAAACCTAAGGCATGGGGAATAGTCCCTACAAAGGCTGAGTAATCAGACAATTATTTGGTGGCCATCCAATTTATTTGCTAATGAACTAATTATAAGTTCAATCATTCAATAAGAACCTACTATGTGTCTGTGGGGGGGGTGGGGATAGGGCAGAGAGGAACTTGTATAATGTTGACCAATTAAATCTGCTCTGCTCGTAGGCTACAGGCCCTTACACCCTTAAGCCTCATAAATCATCTCAAGAGAATGTGGATGGATCAGGGTAAACACACTGTTAATATCAGAGAAACAATTCAAAACTCTTGTCCTACTTATATTGAGCTCTGCCTATAGAAAGGTCAATATACCTTATTTTTAGTGCTTATACTGCTAAGTTCTGAGACTAAGAAGGTGCCAAGAAGGGTGAAGAGGGTGGGATGGGGCACCAAAGCATGGAAAGGGTAAATATGGAGACTGTTTTTATGCTAATCATCAGGGTTACATATCTACTGCTGCTCCCACTAGATAGGTGGCCAGGATTCATCAATTCACCCTTGAGAATTCTCTTGACATCTTCACAAAAGATTTCATTACTTTAAGGAAGGGAATAAGGAGCACTTCACTGGCCAATCCATGGTTGGAAAAAGACTGAGTTTTCTTTATGAACATTTTTACATGCAGTCACTTTCGATTTGGGATAGAACTATAATCAATTGGAAGCTAAAAGCATTCTAAGCTACTGTAGTTTATTTTAGGAGTTTCACAAAATAGCAATATCTAATGTGTGCTTTAGTAAGACAAAATCCCATTTCTCTGTCCAGTACAACCTTAAAGAAAATCAATGTAAATGTGATTCTAGCTTTCCCTTCCTCTCCTTTTACAACTCTCTGCACAATGAAAATCTGGTATGCCAACCTTCATTTGTAGGTTTTTGATGAAACTAAGCTATTTTGGTGGGTAGGGTAAGGGGAGGTTAGGGAACCTTTGAGATATAAACTAATACAGAATATGACATTTAAAAATTATATCTATATAACCAATTGGCCTTTTAACAAATGGAAATGCAGTAAAAAAAACAGTTGATAAAAAAGAATGATCATTATGTGGGCAAATTGCATTTTTTTCCCTAAATTACTCAAATTCAACTTCAAAAAAATATTTGTAGTTCTCTATCTAATCCCCATACAATGGAAAGTTGAATTCCATTACCTTTGGATTTATACTCACTCTCATGTCCAAGATTCTATTTTTTTCATAAAATATGAAACCACATTTTTCACTAGGAGCCAAATGGACTGACTTTTTAAATAAAACAATACTCAGTCATTTCATAATAAAGAGAAAATGCTATTCTACAGCATCTTCAAAAGAAAAATGTATTGTCATGAATGATTCATTTGATGTAGAGCTATAAAGGTTCATAACATAACTGCTGTCAGTTAAAGCTACTTTTGTTAAAGACCAGCTTTTAATTTTTTTAATGTTTATCATATTTGTGTGTATACATCTACATATGCATGTATGTTTAGATGCATACACAAAAATATACATGTAGCCATGTATATTTTGCAGTAAGATGACTTAATATCTGAAAAACTGGATAATCAAAGAAGCATTTAGATAGTGGTTACTCATTTTACAATTCATGTGACGGGAAAAGTTACAATAGGACTCCTGAAAAGTTCCCTAGCATATTAAAAGCATGATCCAACCTACAAATTTCAATTTGCACAAAGTATGTGCTATAGCAGATTAAAACCTAGCCTTGGATTTAGAAAGACCTAGGGGTTTAAGTCCTGTCTTTGACACATTTTGCCTGTGTGACACTGGACAAATTGCTTAAATCTCTCAGGGCCACAGGAAACTCCTTAAGACTTTAAACTGAAGAGATGGTAATGATCTGCTTTAGTAGAGGGATTTCCTTACTAGAAGCTCCCTACAATCAGAAAATCACAGGTTTGGCATTTTATGGAACTGTCAAAACAGCCACCAATCCATTACTAAGCATTTCTTTATCCAACAATTACCTGATCGGAATTTAATATCCACTCAACATTTAGTTTTACTCCCTTATTCCATCATTTAGAATATAAGTGTTAGGAGGCTAAGCAAGAACAATATTTCTCTGCATCATTTTGTGAGGCATGTTTAAAAATGAGAAAAGTTTTAAAATGACCATCAGATTTGACAACCAAACTTATTAAGAAGATGAAAGTATAACTGTTAATCTCCCTAATGAGCTTTGTGAATTACTGTATCTTTTGGTTAGCTTGTAGACTCTATGTATAAAATGCCTAAAAGATGAGTAAATTTAGAACAAACTAAAATGTACAAAGCCAGGTCTAGGGTAGGAGGTCCATGTTTACATATATAGGTACAACATAACTTTTGTAATCCAATATGCTTGATTTTATGTATTAAATATATTCTGAGAAAAACTGCATAGACTTCAGCCCACATTGTCAAAGGAGGCAATGACATGAAAACAGTTAAGAACCCTTGGCCTAGAAGAAAGAACTCTGAAGCAGTTATCAAAATACCTGAGTTCCAGTCTAAAGATTATGCCACTTATTGACCCTGTGATGAAGAAAAACACTTAATTACTCTGGACCTTACTCCTCCCATTTATAAAATGAGGGAGATGAGCTAGTAAACCTTCCTTTCCAGCTTGAATATTCTATTAATTTTATCAACAAGAACAAACAAACCAAAAAACAAAATAAAACAAAAATCCAACCTTTTAGATGTACATAGATCAGCCAGCCTTTGACATTTAACAGATTTAGATATAAAATAAATAATAAATTCCACATGTGACTAGAGAAGCCAAAACAATACTCTCCTTTCCACACTGGAATGCAGATAAAACCGTGGATGTAATCTCTGTAATTAATCAGTGTCAACTCCAAATGATGGGTAATCTCTAAAAGACATTTGTCAAGATAAAATGGATGGCAAATTGATTCTCTACTCCTGCCTCTTTTCTAAAATTAACCCACATTGGAGAATACTATGATTGGTGTGTTATTTATGATGTAATGAACTCCAGTGATCAAATAAGAATATGAGCAGTTGGGGAGGGATGAAAGGCTTGCCTACAAATTACGGTGCCTAAGACTATAAATGCAGCAGATGCATCAAGAGAGTGAACAGCAAAGTCTTAGAAGTTCTAGGGGGAAAAAAAGAAACTGAAGTGGGAGGCTCTAAATTTTTCAACATGCACAATGCATGTTTGAGGGAAAAGGAGTCATTTTGCTGCAGAATCCATCTATTCAAAGCATTGATCGGTTTTCATTTTTATTTTTGCCATGGCTACTGTGTTCCTCCCTTGACTGGGAGGAAAACTATCAGGATATCTTTAGTTAGGTTCTTGGTGCTTCAATCACTCAGATGAGTCTATCCTGATCTAATAATATAATATTCTGAAGAGAAATTTCTTTTTTGGCCCCTGACCATGCATGGTAATATTTTATCATGAACTAAAAACAACTTTCTCACTTGACCCATTAGTAACAGGTCTTTCTTGCTAAAGGCCAATATTATCTTTTGCCCAGTTTGGGCCTATGATTATTCCTGCTTAGTGATTCTATCTTCCTGGGCCAGTAGTCAACAGCATGGTCCTTTGTACTGGACTTTGTTTCATTAGTCAATTCAGAAATGTAGGCCTGGCTCTTTTCTTGTTCATTGCTGAGTAGACTTACCAAGCATGCTCTAATTTTAAGTAGATTCTTCAAACATTCTTTTAGAGATTTAAATATATCCTAATGCAGTATCATTCTTATGCAATGCACATTCATATTACCTGACTTCAATAAACACAAATATGTGAATTATATTTTTCTAAAAACAGTAAAAACCCACCAGCAAGGTTGTTACTGTGCATACCTTTAAAAAGAAAGAAAATATTATCATTATTTCTTCCTAACATTGAAAATAATAAAACAGAATGAAATAACCTCTTTGAGAGTAATGTTATTTAAACTAAAACTCTGATGAATTAGTTTGTGTTTTAAGCTGTGGGTAATATAAAATTCATTGAAATCTTTATGAGCTGGGGGCTCAAATCTAAGAACGCTTTCTAAACATTTTAGTTTCAGTCATGGATAAATCCCCAAAGAAAAAATAAAACAAGCTTTGTTTTCAAAAAGATTACCCAAAGAAGATTAACTTGTTTATCATCAATACCCAAAACTAATTTTCTATCAGCTTTCTCCTATTCTCAGGGGAGCAGTCAACTATTACCTAGCTGTTGCTGATTCTGAACTTGCAAAAATACTCAACTAAACACAAAAAAGACAGTGTTTTGAGAACAGTCTATGATAATACGAAATGAACTTATACCTCTACACTTCTGTGAAATGGAGCTATCTAGACAGATATGGAAAAATGAGGGACAATAGATGGCCTTTCTGTTTCTTTTCATTCCCTAGGAGTTGCCACAGAACTCAATGGGCTAGCTTGAAAGAGTGAGTCACACTTACCAATTTAGTATTACTGCAAGATTTAGGGTCTTGTGCAGTGAGGAAAACAACTTTAATAGAAATTCTTTTGGTCTCCCATGGCAGATCTTACTATATACTTACTATATACTTACTATATACAGAAATAAAGTCAGAGAAAGAGAGAGATAGAAACAGAATTCTATAGAAAAAGAGGAATGAAAGGGAGAGAAGTGTGTGTGTGTGTGTGTGTGTGTGTGTGTGTGTGTGTGAGAGAGAGAGAGAGAGAGAAGAGAGAGAGAGAGAGAGAGAGAGAGAGAGAGCTAGGGAGGTAAAGAAAGGGTATATGAGGGAGATAGATAGAAAGGGAGAGAAACACATCATTTAAAAATTACATCAAAGCATATAAGCAATATATCATTTAGAACTTGGGTTCTTAACCTGGGAAGGTCTATGGACAGATTTCAGGAGGTCTATGAACTTGGATGGGAAAAATTATACCTCTCCCACCCTCCCCCATTAAGCTTTGATTTTTTTTGCAACTCCATATATTTTAAGAATGGAAAAACACTCATATCCATGGGCTTCTACAGACTTCTAAAGGTGTTCATGACACAAAATAAGGTGAAGAATCACTGATTTAGAGGAACCTAACAATCAGTCACTCTGAGAATAATGTAAGCTCCTCGAGGGCAGGGATTGTTTTCTGTTTTGTCTTTGTACTTGGAGTTCCTAGCAAGTAGCTGGCACATAGGTACTCATTGAATTGCTGAATTCCTTTGTAATGTGTACAATCAATTCCTAATTTATTTAATGAACAAATATTGGTGAATGTGCCTATAGAAGGAAAGGTTTCTTAATATTGAAATTTCTTTTGGTAACCTCTTTAAAGCTCTTCACCTTAATGAAGAGAGGCAATGTGGCATAATGGATAGAGGGACAGCCTTAGAGTAAGGAAGACCAAGAGTTGAGCCTTGCTCTGACATATATCAGCTGTGACTATGGTAAAATAATTTACCCTCTCAGTTGCTACTCATGGCAATTCTCAAAGACTATACTATAAATGACTCGTGATATACACAAGTGAAATATGTTTTAGGACTAGGGGTTTTCCTATGCTGATGTAATGACAAATTCAGATTCTCTAAAAATAGAAGCTTTTGTGAACCCAAGACTGTAGAATTGAATACTGATGTCTTCCCGTTAATTCATAAAGGTAAATGGCAGCTAAGAAAAAAAAAATGGAATTAGACATTGTTGAACTGTTGCCTCCAGGATCAAATATAAAATATTTTGTTTGGCTTTTAAGGCTCTTCGTAACGTGGCCCCTTCTTACTTTCCAGCCTTATTACACCTTACACCCCATCACATACTCTGAAATCCAATCTTTTGGCTCTTCCTCACAGGTTACACTCCTTCTGACTCAGGGCATTTTCATTGTCTGTCTTCCAAGCCTCTCTCCTTCCTCATCTCTGCTTCCTGGCTTATTTCAAGCCTCAGTTAAAGTCACACTTCACGCAAGAAGCCTTTCCCAGTCCTCAATCTTTTGACTTTCTTTCTGAGAGTGCCTCCAATTCAACATATATGTATGTATACATGTATGCATATATTTGTATATGACATATATATATATGCATGCAATATACATATATATTTGTATGCATATAGTTTTCTTTGCATGCTATCTCTAATACTAGACTATAAGCCCTGTAAAGCAGGTAGATTTTGCCTTTTGTTTCACAGAAGACCTCGGTGCTTAACACAATGTATGGCACCTAGCAGGTACTGACTAAATGCTTGTTGACCAACTGACCTGATCCAAAATCTGCAAATGATTAATGTGGTAAATTAGGGGCTCAATTAAGCTTCTCCTTTTCTCTAAGGGAATCAAAATAAATCCTAGTATGATAGGCAGAGAGATGCAAGTTGGTTGTCATTTGCTAGCCTTGGGCATCAACAAATAGCACAGCTCATGCAAATACGTCCAATTTCTGCATTTGTGAAAAAGATAGGGTTAGACTATATGACCTTTAAGTTTCTACACAGTTTTAAGTCTATTACCTTATGATATGATACTTAATTCTCACTAATAGCTTTATTATACTGTAATTTTAATTTTAATGGCATTCATACAAAATTTTCTTTTAAAAAATGCTGATCATGAGGAATGTATTTCAAAAATTCCCAGATTTTAAATCCAGGGAAACAGAATGACATGTTTTGTAAACAAGGTAAAGACTCTGAATCACCAAAATTCCATGCCCTTAAAAATATATTTACCATTTAAGAAAATTGCCAAGTACCTTAATATTACTATTCTAATGAAAATTATTTTGGCAGGAATTCCTTTCTACCCTCCATTATTATTATTAATTTCCTCACATTCCAAAATCACTTTGTGAATTGAGAACTCACACAGGAAGATATAAATGTAAATTTGGCAAATTACATGAACCAATTTATCAATGGCTTCTTTGGCATGGTAGTTTATAGTTATTCCAGGCATGATGAATAAACACAGTTGGGGTAAAACATAGAACTAGGGAGGAACATAGCAAAAAGTAATCTAAAATGTTTATTACCCATAAGTCTTCTGATGGAGAGAGAGAGAGAGAGAGAGAGAGAGAGAATATACTATGATTCTGGCAAAATGGACACGAATGTATGAATGACACAGATAGAATACTAATGAAGGACTACTAAGATACTGTCTAGTTGCCTTGCAACTAAAGGGGAAAAACCTTTGTGTTTCAAGAGTGAGAAAGATAACAATGTTTTTTGGGAGGTAAGTCCTATCATCTCTATAACTGGCTCACCCCCTTTGAAGAATGCGCTCATCCTTTTAGTAACTGGAAATGTTCCCAAGATGTATATAATTTCATGGATGGTAGAACACCAATTTCACAAAACTTAAATGGAAGGACCACACTTAAATTATGCAAAAACAAGACATGTGCTAGGTACATAGGAGGATCGAACATGGCCTTTGGTATGTTCCATCTGTATGCAGCTAGTTGATTTTCAATATGTGTCCTAGAACATCAATAGACCAAAAAGGGGTAGCATGGGGCGGGGGAGTCAGGGAAACCTTGCATTGTAAACCAATAATGACTATGAAATATTATACTAACCCTCAGAAAAGCTCCCTCCTCCTCTCCTATTAGAATAGCAGTCTGTTGGATACCATGAAATGGCACAGATCACAGCTGGCTCTGTGACTATAGACCTGTGCTATATGGGTGAAGCTTTAATAGGTCACATTAGAGAAAAGAGTTTTGTCTTCTTGGTAGATGGATGTCAACAAGTAAGGGTCATAGATTTTAGAGTTGGGTGGAACTTTAAAGCATCTAGTCTATCATTAAGTTTACAAGTGAGGAAAGTGAGGCCTAGAGAAGTTAATTGAATTGCTCCAGGTCACAGAGGTCAAACAGAGCTAAGATATAAGACTAACTACTTTGACTCCAAATTCTATGCCCTTTCTCCTATAATATGCAGGTTCTTCTACAACAGCAGGAAGCATTGCCTAGTTCATCTATCCAGAAAATGTACTCAGGGTAAGGAGAAGCCATTCAATGCAATGGGGAACATCTAAGAACTAACTTGTGTATAGGAAAGCAATAGATTTTCATTCTTAAATACTGTCACAGTCATAAGAATGAAGTCTATTCTCAAGAAAATTGAGGGCGCATCCATTAAAAGTAATAGACTCAAGACCTGGAAAAGACCTCAGAGGTTCTTAATCAACAAATATTTATTAAGTCTTTGCTATGTTCCAGGAATTGTGCTAAATACTGGGGATTATGAAGAAAGACAAAGCAAAGCATTACATAATGGGAAAAAATACACATGAATAAATGGGATACAGAAAAGAAAGAAGGTATTAACTCGAGTACATGGCTGTGGGGTGGGGTGGAGGCCTGCTTCAGAAGACAACAGTTGAGCTGAGTCTTGAAGGAAACCAGGGGTGTCCTGAGGCAGAGTTAATAGAGGAAAACTTACAATATAGATAATGGTAGACAGTCAATGCAAATGATAGAAATGGGAGGTGATATGTCCTATGAGAGGAACAGCAAAGAGGCCAGTAGAGCTACACTGCAGAATCCATGGAGGGGAATAAAGTGTTAAAAGACAGACAGGGGTCAGATTGTGAAGAGTTGTAAATGTCAATTTAATCCTGGAAGTAAGAAGAAGCCACTGAAATTTGCTTAACAGTAGGTAACATGGTCAGAAATATACATTAGGAAAATCACTTTGGCAGTGTATGGAGGAACGATTGGAGTGGGAAAAGCCTTGAAGCAGGAAGACCAAATAGGAAAATATTGAAATAGTCTAGGTGAGGACTATTTTATACAAGAACCTGCGTTAGTTCAGTGTGTGTTGTGTGTGTGTGTGTGTGTGTGTGTGTGTGTGTGTGTGTGTGTGTGTGTGTGTGTGTCTATGTCTGTGTCTTTGTCTGTGTGTGTGTGTCTGTGTATATAAGATGTTCTGAACTTGGGTCATCTAATTCAATCTGTATCGATACAGGAATCCTTTCTATATCATCTCTGATAAATTGTCATTCAGCTTCTAATGAATGCACTCCATTTCTACTTCTTGACAAATCTGAAAGTCTTCCCACCTTGCTACCTGAAATCTGTTCATCTTCAACTCAGATAATATATTTAGAAGCATAAAGGATCACACAATCCAATCCCCTCACTTTACTGATGAAGAAACAGACCTAGAGATGTTAAGTCCAAGGTCACACAGGTAGTAAAGGGCAGACCTAGATTTTAATTCAATACTGCATATCCATTGTCCTTTCCTATGAAACTTGCTCCTTTTACATGGTGTTCTTGGTTCTAGTCTGTGAGGCCTGGCAATACAAATCTAATCACTTTCCAAGATACTGGAAGACCATTACAATTCCTTCCCCCACTCAAAGACTCCTAAATCCAAGCTAAACATCTACAATTCTTTTGACCAATTTTTCAATGGCATGATGACCACCTACTTCGTCATCTTTCTTCTACACATGTTCTAGCTTGTAACAGTCATTCTTAAAATGATTTGCCTGGAACTAAACATAATGCTCTAAATATGATTTATCCACAGTAGGATTAAATAACACTATGACCTCCATCATTCTAAACATAATTCTCTGATTTAAGGAGTCTTAGATGATATTGGATTTTTTGGCCGTCATGTCACACAGTTGACCCCTACTAAATTGACAATCCATTCTGTCACTTAAGGAAGGCTCTTCAAAATCTGATCCCAAACTACCTTTACAATCTAATTTCACACTGATCCTCTTACTGCAAAATGTGTTCAAGGGAAATTGGACTACCTGATATTCCCCCGAATCAACATTCCCTCTTATGCCATTATGCATTAACAAGAGACCACTTCCAAGATGGCATGGTAAAAAGGCCAGGAAATTTGGAATGAGAACACCTCAGTTCAAATCCTCCCCTTGACCTGTGTGATTGTGGGCAACTAACTTTACCTCTCTGAGACTGTCTTCTCATCTGAAAATGATAGAGCTGCATTAGCTTACCTGTAAGATCTCTTCCAGTTCTAAATCTAAGATCCAACGATCCCATAACTGAAATGTAGGTAGCTATGTGGCATAGTGGACAGTATTGCTGGACTTGGGGTCAGGAAGACCTGAGTTCAAATCTTGTCATGGACATTTACTAAGTGGTCTTAGGAAAGTCACTTAACATCTCTCAACCTGTACTTATCCAGAAACTAGGATAATAACACCCACTTAAAAAACAATTGTGAGGATCAAATGAGATACTATGTGTAAAACACTTTACAGACCTCAAAATATCATATAAATGTGTTAGCTATTGCTATTATACTGTACTCTCCTTTATCCCTGCTTTTTAGAATTCTTATTTTCCTTCGTTTCAGTTCTAGTCCCTATTTTCCTACCTTAATTATGTTAGGTGTGTGTGTGTGTGTGTGTGTGTGTGTGTGTGTGTGTGTGTGTGTGTCCATGTCCCTCTTTTGAGTCATATTGAGCTTTTAGTCAGTTTCAACTACTATTTACTTAGGCCTCCTCCATCCTATACTTGTGCCATAGAGTATTTTTAACCTAAATTCAGGACTGTACATCTATCCTTATTATATTTCTTGTATCTATCCATGGTTCTACTCTGTTGAGAATTTGAAAAATCCCAAATATATGATTCAACATATTAGCTCTCTCTCTCTCAATGTCTTACACACCACTGACAGAAGCAAGCATCCTAAGTCTTTATCCAAATTGACAAAAATGTTGAACAGGATGAGTATAGAGTCCTGTGACACACCACTAGGTCCCTTTTCCAGGTTGACACTGATCCATTAATCAACATTCTTTGAGTACAGTTGTTTAACGAACTAAAAATTCATTTAACTGTACTATCATAAGCATATATCTCCATCTTATCTGCAAGGATACCATGAGAGACTTGGATAAATTACTCATAAAAATCCAGATATCTATGGCATTTCTCAGACTTACCAGTCTAATAACCCTACCAGAAAAGGAAATGAGATTAATTTGTCATCAATCATCTATTCTTAGTGAAACTATGCTAGGTCCCAGTTATCTCCATTTTCTTCGTCTTCATTTTGTTTCCTTCTCTACTTAAGTCATAAGCTCACTATTTTTCTTCTGTTCATCTTCCTCTTTTCTATAAACTTCTAGGTAAACCTTAAAGTCTACATTTCTACCTTGCTCTTTTACAGTTTAGAATTGTATTTCTATTTTATTTATTTTTATATCTCTCTGAATAGTAATTGCCTGGAGCTTTAAAAATAAAAACAACCTAACAAAAGGAGACAAGAAGGAGGAAAGCATTAAGGAACCTTCTTACTTAAGTATTCTGTTTTAAGCATTTCCTTGATTAGCTAGAACAAAAGACTTTAAAGTAGTTTTATTAGAAAAACTTAAGTTCTAGATGACCTTCAACTACAGCTTCTAGTGTCCTAGGTAAATTAATGGGTTAGGATTTTGACAAAGACATCTACTTTCTGTCTACCTCCAATGATCCCTAATAATCTGGCCATTGGCACTATAAAGTAAGGGAGAGAGGAGACAGTGACTTCAGGAGTAACTGAAAACTGTGTGTCCCCTCCCTCCAGGAGTGATTTCTAAGCTAGTCAGAGCTGACAATATTTGTGATAATGTAGTCTGGAGATTCACAGTAGCCCCAAACTGATTATATCTGGACTTTCCCTGTCCTCTGATACTAGTGTCAAGGAAAGAGATGGAAACATCTGCCCTCACTGCCCTCTCTGGAAAAAAAACCCAACATAATCAAATACTATATAAAAGCATACCTGTATTCTTTTAACTAATTAAAACAGCTGAAGACTCCCTGCTTCCAAATTCTTTATCTTGTGCTGCCATCTTCTGGTTATATAAGCTAAAGTACCACTTTATTATATTTGTTCTCAACAACTAAAAATGCTTGCAGATACAGGTGTGTATTCACTTAGTCACTAAACAGGAAGCAGAAAGAAGGGTTCCTAGATCTTATAACCAGAAGGAAAGTGGCTCATTTGCCTGTAATGAAGAATACTAGACATGTAATCATCAAGCTATAAACTACAGAATTGAAGTTTCTATGGAAAGTAAGAAGCTGTATTTTTTTAAGCCAAGTTTTCACAAGCAAACCACTTTGTGTGAAGAAACCACAGACCACTAGGAGTTTATAATAGCAGATCAAAGCTCACTTTCTACTTTGTGGAGAACTTTAGGAAATTAGTTAGAAAAATGAAGCAAATTTAATTTTCTTTAATATCTTTCCTGCCTTTAACTTAAGATAATAAATTTAGAGAGGGCATTATTTGTGTTTCTGTGTTTGTAATGGGTCTCTCTGGCCCATGTCTCCTGAAGGCTACGGACCTTTTCTTAGAATGACGTTTATAAATGCATGAAATAAAATACATAATATTACAAAGGAAACAAATTATATTGAAATAGTTATAAAAATGAAAAAAAAATCAGAGACCCCAGTTGACAGATAAAGAAATTGAGAGCTACAGTCATTAAGCAACTTTTTGTTGTTGTTCAGGTGTTTCAGTCATGTTTGACTCTTTATGACCCCCATTTGGGGTTTTCTTGGCAAAGATACTGGAGTGGTTTGCCATGTTCTTCTCCAGATCATTTTGCAGATGAGGAAACTGAGGCAAACAGGATTAGGTGACTTACCCAGGGTCACACAGCTAGTACATGTTTGAGGCCTGATTTGAACTCAGGAAGATGAGCCCAATGCTCCATCCACCCAGCTGCCCCTAATTAAGCTACTTACTTAAGGTTATACAAGTAGTAAGTGGCAGAGGTGAGACATGACCTCAGATTCCCAGACTCCTAATCTAGCATTTTCCCCTACATCAAACTGTCTCTGATTAATTTTTGTATTGGTTCATCCTTTTAGGAAAGATCCAGTGTTCTCCAGTACTTATGGATAGATAATGTCACAGAAACAACAAATATGAACTTAGATTTCTTGAGACAGTGGAGGCCAGGGCCTGGAAAGCTATGGTCCATGGGGGTCTTGAGTGTCATACATGACTGAACTTCTGAGAAACAAAAATACAAACTGAGTTAGCATATGGACACATATACCTCTCATCATTGCTTCTCACAGGGGTTTAGGCTGCTGTGCATTAATTTTTTTTCCAACTAACGAGTTTTGAGTGGTCTCTTAAAGAGAGTGAAGTACAGAGACTGGCCCTGTGATTTCATGGAAACAGGGGACTCCCAGTGAAGAATTGCCTTCCATCAGCGCAGGTTGGTACCATTGCTGAAATTTGGGTTTGCTCTAAGCGCATTTCTTAGGGCATGGGGAATTTAAGCAAGTTGAACAAGGTTGTACTTAATAGAGTATATGTGTCTGAGGTGGAACTTGTCAGTTCTCTGCCTTCAACCTATTTTTTAAAAGTTAAGATGCAATGATATGCAATTGTTTAGCTTTCTGTTTAATGTGATGTCCTAAGAAACTAAATAGAAGTTTCTTGTAACAAGGCTTGTATGGTGGTATCACAGAATCTGAGTTGGAAGAGATCCCTGATGTCATGCAATCCAATTCTTTTAATTTATAGATAAAGAAACTGAGGCCAGGAGAGGTTAAATGACTTGTCCAGAGTTGCACAATTAGTGACATATATGGGATTTGTACTCGGGTCCTCTGACTTCAAATCTAGTAATTTCCCCTATACAACACAGTTGTTCCTACATCTATTTACGAGAAGAATGATAGCCTCACAAAATGTTAGAGCTACACATGGCCTTAGGAATCATCAGCAAGATGAAACATTTTGCAGGGCAGCTAGATGGTATAATGGATACAGCACTGGTCCTGGAGTCAGTAGGACCTGAGTCCAAATCTAGGCTCAGACACTTACTAGTTGTGTAACCCTAAGCAAGTCACTTAACTGGATTGCCTTCTGAAATAGAACAAACAAAAAGACTGATTTGCCCATCAAGTAAGGAACACAACTGGGGCCCAAACCCAAGTCCTTCTGAGTCTCTCGATTCCAAGACAATATTCCTTGACCTCCATTATGCTTTCTTCTTAACATCCTTTCAACTTTAGAAAACAATACCCCAAACAAACCCTGTGTGTTACTTTCTTTCCTTCAAAGTATGGACAAATTTTAAGTAACCAGACAACTGCAAACTTCAGGAGTTCCAAGAAATGACCATTGCCAGCTATGGAAGTTGATACGGTACAAAGCAAGGCAGAGGCCTGTTCTTCAGCATGCTCTGGCAAACTCGATTTCTCCTCTGAAGATCAGATGTACTGTGATTTCTGAATATATTTAGAATTTAGAAATTCACAATCATTTAAACTAGGAATATGACAAGCTAAATTCAGAGGAGGAAACAGAAAGACAGAGACTTTGAACTGTCGTGGGGGGAAAAAAACAACAACCCAGAAGTAGAACGTGGTGTTGATATAGTAAATTGTGGTTGCTTTTGCCTAGGTTTGGGAAGGCAAATGAAATTCAGCGCATTTAAATGAGCTTTTTATCAAGAGTCCATATGCACAAGGCATTGTGTTAGCGCCTAGAGATTAATACAAAGTTAAAAATGAAACTTTATTTGCCCTCTAGGAGTTCATATTCTATGGCAAGAGTAAGAAAGGGATGGATAGAGGGTGGGTAGGGGGCTGAAAATAATAATTAACACTACTATGAATTTTCATGGGTTCCTACTTTTTAAAAGTATGCTCATAAAATCTAATGATGTAGCAAATCTCATGGTATAGCAGAAAGAACACTGGATTTAGTGTGAGAAGACCTGGGTTTGAATCCAAGCTCTGCCATTAGTGACTTGTGTGACTTTGGATGAGGGACTACTTCTCTGTGCCTCAGTTTCTCTATCTGTAAAATGAGAAGATTCAACTAGACCACAGTTGTCAAGCATGTGGCCTACAAGATGCTTAAGTGTGGCCTATACCAGACTAAAACATAATTTGGAAATATTTAACAAAATAAGAGAAATACAATAAAACATAGATACTATTGCATTTCAAAACTAAGTTAATACGTAGTTCACAGGGAATTTTATTTAAGGTTTAGTGGCCCCTTTTCTATCTGAATTTGACACTGCCAGACTGGATAACTGGTCCCTTCTGGCTTTAAATCTGTCATCCTATGACAATGATGAACAAATGAGACAAGACAGGTTTCAGCTCCATTTAACAGATGAGGAAACCGAGACAGTCAGATTGAGAATGAGAGCTACAGTAAGACAAAGTGACAGAGGCAGAGAGAAGCAGCAACATGCAAAGTTGGAGGGAGAAAGGAAGGCAGAAAAAGGAGATAGGAAGAGGGGAAGGAGTGTTATATCCAACCCTATCCAATTCAACAAGTATTCATTCAGTGCCTTCTATGTGCAAGGTACTCTGGGCAATGCTAGAGAAACAAAGACAAAATGAAAAATAGTACTTGTCCACAAGGTGCTTACATTCAGATGTCTATAACTGGTTGAAAAAAGGGTAAAAAAATCCTGTCCATCAACCCACTTTGTCTGTTTGATGCTAAAACGGTTTGCTGTTCATATCTATTTAAACTTTCAAAAGCAACGGAACAGCTCAATTATTTAAGGATCATATAGAAACATTCTTAAAAACAAAACAAAGAAGAACTGGAATGTAAGGTGTCAACAGGGAAATGGGTGATCAAAAAAGACAAGCTAGACACAGGGTGAAGGATAACAAGTAGATAGCCCAAATGTTCCACTACTATACATTAGATATTGAAAGAGATTGAGGAAGTCCATCAATCCATCAGCACATGGAATGGACCTCTTCCATGTGAAACTTAAGGAAGTATATAGACAAGAGTCACAAGGGATGAGTGGAAGTGGATGGATTGCCTTCTGCATGGTTGAATATACTTCTAAGTTGATGAGATTACAGATTCATTTGATGATGCTTTAATGAGAATTTGGCAATGATAGTTTTACTAACCAGTAAAAATTTACCTCAGACCAGTGGTTGGGAGAACCATGTAGATGTAAATAGTAGTCAGAAACCTAATATGCATGTAGTGCTGTGTGTGTTTATTTTGATTATTCTGTGCAGACAACTTTGTCTGGGTCTATGCCCAGGGTAGTGCTTCGAAGAGTCTGGCATTTAATCAGTGCATTAATAAATAAAATCATACAATATAAATTTGGAAGTGACCTTAGATGTCACTCAGACAATTGAAGGCAAGAACGATAAAGCAACTTGACCAAGGTCATGGACTTGAATTCAAGGCTCCTGACTCCTATTCTTGTTACCTTTCAAGTATACCAACTATATATGTTATAGTAGTTATTTGCAACCCAATTTCCATTACTGTTTCTATTTCCACAGTGGCTGGAAACACAATTAGGCAATGATCACGGGGCAAGGTTTCAGAAAACCACTTTCTTCTACCACACCCATAGCAACCTTAACTCTGATACTAGCAGAGTTGGCAAAGAGGGTTAGTTCTGCTGGCCCAATGAAAAAGAAATAAACATGGGTGAAATCCCATCATCACAAAATCTAGGGTATAATCAAGTTCTTTGATAGCTGAGGGAAATAGATTTTAAAAATTATGACCCTGATATAGTGAGGATCTATGATTCTGTCTTTGTCCAAAATATTTCCGTTGAAATGAATCACAACCTGTTGATATTTATGGTGTTAGAAGGGGAAGGGACCAAGTATTGCCTAAGAGCTACTCTGTGCCAGCAACTGTGCTAAGTCTCGGGGGGGGGAACCTGTGCCTCAAGGCCACATGTGGCCCTGTAGGTCCTCAAGTGCTGTCCTTAGTTTGAATCACAGTTTGGATTCAATCAAAGGGATACCCTTGAGGACCTGGAGGGCCACGTGTGGCCTTGAGGGCTTCGGGGCCCTCTTCTGGTTGATAAATATTATCTCATTTGGCAAGGAGTTTATAACCATTTTTCATGTCATAGACACCTTTGAAAGTCTGGAGAAATCTATAGACTCCTCAGAATAGTGTTTTTAAGTGCACAAAATAAAATACATAGGATTACAGAGGAAACTGAAGGTAAGTGAAAATAAGGATGTCATTGTTTTCCCATACTAGGAGAGGCTAGAATGTAATAATGCATATCCAAATGAATAAATTACCAAAATCCACATGCCTGCATAAAAATCTAGAGATTAGAGGGGAAATGGGGCTCATGTCCTTTCTTTCTCTTTAGTGTACAAAGAGAAATGGTATGCTTTGAACCTAGAAGAGGAAGGAAGGGAGTTTTGTACCATTTCCCTCAAAAAGCCATTAATTGTCTTTTCTTGAACAATGTTTATATCATATAATGATTTGATCTATTTCATATTTTTTTCTCTCCTGTTTTTAAACTTAGATGATAGCGAGCTCCTACCTACAGGAAAACTTATAAAAATAAGCTTTATAGAGCTTATTTGTAACAGACAGAGACAAAGAGAGACAAACTTAACCTTTGTAAGATGTCAGATGAAGAATAGGAGTCCATTATGAAGCAAAGGAACGGGGTAGCCATACTTTGATTCAAGCAGAGGTGTGTGTAGGGGTGTAGGGGTGTGTGTGTGTGTGTGTGTGTGTGTGTGTGTGTGTGTGTGTGTGTGTGTGTATGCTTTCATGCATCTATTCATCAAACATTTATTAACCATTTACTATATGAAGTGCATTTTGCTATATGCTGAGATAAGATATGGTGGTTCCTGTCCAGGTAGAGCTTATGTTCGAAAAGAAGATGACAACTCATCTCAGTCAATCTAGAAGCATTTATCAATAGCTAGCACTGAAGTAGCTAGGTGATACAGTAGAGAGCTAGACCTGTATCAGGAGGACAGGAGTCAAACCAGTCTGAAACACTTACTAGCTGTGTGACCCTGGGCAATTCACTCATGTTCTGCCTACCTCAATTTTCTCATCTATCAACTGGGGATAGAATCCATCCTCAGGGTTGTTGTGAGGATAAAATGAGACAGCATTTGTAAATTACTTTGCAAACCTTAAAGTGCTATGTAAATCCTAGCTGTTGTTGTTGTTAATTATCATTAATATAAGCATGAAATCAGGCAAGTCATTTCATCATCCTCACATCTTGTTTCCTCATCTGTAAAATGAGTAGGTTGGAAAGCTACTTTCTAGCTCTTCATCCCATAACATTATAAAAATTCAATATCCATGATAGACTTCCTAAGGTTAACATATGAATTTGTTTTTAAATTATCTACTTTGAGATCCATGTGATTTTAAAGATTCCTTAAGTTTGTTCAATTTAAATGCATTTTATAACTGTCTCTATAAAAGTATGTTAGATTTAAAAAAGCAAGCTTCTTCTCCATGGTCCCCCATTCCCTGAAATAATAATTTAGCATCCCAAGGAATCATTTTAGGCAATTTCTTTCTAAAGTTGAAAAAATTAGGAGGCAGACTCTTTAATTCTGTAGCTGGTAAGGAAAAAAAAACCTGAGGATCCTTACCCACTCTAGTCACAATTACTTTTGATTACTGACTTTTATATTTGTTCCTGAAGATAAAGAATGTGGGGAGGAGGAGGAAAAGACAGCCATAGAGACAGAGAGATAACAGACAAAGATAGAGACATAGAGAGAGACAGCAGACAGAGATAGAGAGAGACAGAGATAAAGAGGGAGAGGGAGGGAAAGAAGGAGAGATAAAGGGAAAAAGAAAGAGAGAGAGAGAGAGAGAAGAGAGGAGAAATGGTTCACATCATTAAAAATGAAATAATCCAACTTTTGTGCCATCAAAACTTGTTCCCTAATCAAAGATATACTTTTAATGAGATTTTATCTTTGATTGAAAATTTAAGGCTATAATGAACAGCTGGGTCATTACTCAGTTTCTAGGCTTAATTTTTATTTAATTCCAGTTCCCTGATGTTTCTTGATACAGAGGTCTTAATTTATGCTGGATGTTAAAAATCCACTTTTTTCAGTCTTTTGATGTAGGTAGCCTTTGGGGGCATTAACTTCTTTTGAACTTATAGTTACAAAGTAAAGACATCTAGCCTCCATAAAAAGATGGTGTTTTATATATGTGTGTGTGTGTGTACATATATACATATATGTATATATGTATATATATGCATATACATATTATATGTATACATGCACACATGTCACATGTGCAAACATTAGAACAGAGGCTTTCATAGCTGATCACTGTATAATCATCTGTCACTTCACTTTATTTGGATATTGCTGATCATCCTTAGCTTCCTGACTTTCCTGATAAAATATTATTCTAATCTTATGTCTCCTTTGATGGTTCCTCTTCTTCACCCTTTTCCTAAATATTAACAGACCTCAAGACTTATAATTCAGTTGTATGGTTTTCTGTCTGTATAGTCTCTCCATTGGACTGTTCTCTCCCCCTCTCCTTCTCTCTCAGTTATCCCCAACTGCCTAATCAGTCATTGAATGCTGACCATTCTTCCTTTGTAATATTTCTTGTATTAGTCTCTTCCTTTCTATTCCCATTACCACTATTCCAGTTCATGCCCTGATGACCTCATGTCTAGACTATAGCAATTGCTTCCTAACTCATCTCCCTTCCTGTCTGCATTCTTCCCTGGCTCTAATTCATTCCACCTACATCCGACAGATTAATCTTTCTGCAACACCCTGTCGATCATATAATTCACCTGCTCAAAACCAACCAAAACAAACCAAAGAAAAACCCTTCAAGGGATAGAATCCAAACACCTTCACTTGGCATTCAAAGCCCCCCAAGATCGAATCCAAATCCACCCCAGTCTCACTGCAAGCTGGGAGTGATCTCTACCACAGTACATTTGTGGCGATCATTTGGAATTTGCTATTTATGTTTGACATTGTTTGTCTTCCCATCTCTCTTATCTTCCCAACTAGAGCTGAACCTCTTCCAGGGCAGGGGCCTTACACTACTTTACCTAAACTCAGCATCTAACCCTGTCCCTTGCACACAGCTAGTAATCAGTGGTCATTTTCCAATTGCTTTGTTAACTGACAGCTTGTAGCTAGTGTCTGGAACTAAGAAAGAGCTGCAGGATAAGGAAAGAGTCAGAGCTGGAGGCAAAGATAGAACTGGGAGGGGAGCAATGTGGCACATTTGAAAGAGCACTTACCCTGGAGGATGACCTTGGGTAAAATATTTAACCTTTTTGAACCCTTAGTTTTCTCTTCTGTAAAATAAAGAGATTGTAGGAAGGGAGCTCTCTCGTCCCTTCCACCTCTGCATCTATGATACTTTCATCCTTTATGACAAAGTGAAAGAAAGGGACCATAAGGCTGTATAAATGGATAGTGTGATACAAAGAGAGTCAGCCTCAAAACCAGGGAGACCTGGGTTCAGGCTCCACTTCTGACACATACATACTGTGTGATCCTGAGCACGTCACTTAACCCCTCATTGCTGCAATAAACCTTGCTACAAGTTGTATAGAAAGTACCAACCTGCACTAGAGTGGAAAGTTCCTTAAATCTCCCTAAAGCAATGAAATCACAAGTTTCAGTTTCTATCCCTATCTTACAAAAAACCAAACCAAAACAAAAAAAACAAGGCATTTTTCCCCCTTGAATAAATCTGCTTAGGTGTAACTGACAGAGATTCTGAGAAGGCCAGAAACAGGTAATATAACTCATTCTGTTCAAATATCCACCCCTAAAATAACTTTAGGGCTTTTGTAAAGGAAAATTGAGCTTCTTATTCTACCAAGCCATCAAACTTGGCTTTAGTTTAGAAATAGAGTTGCTTCTCTCAAATGCTATAAAATGCATGTAAAAGCAAAAAATCATATTTAATGGACATGAGAGATCTTTTAATATGATATGATGCAGGATTTTGGGGTGGAGGGAGAGATGGAGTCTAAAATGTTACAAGCCAGCTTTTATCCAATCAATCAAAAAGTAACAGCTATGAAAAGCTAGCCTCACTCTGCTGAAGCATGCTCTGATATGCTGACTATCCATCCAGCATTTTGCAAGAGGCTGCCAAAGTAGATGCCTTCCTTGATAGCTCACAACCCAGCATGCAAAGTCTTCATTCTGTAAAAAATCTTTAACCTGTCTTATAAGAACCAGAGCCAATTTGTGTAATGCTTATTATACTTGATACATCCTCTTGATTTTCAAACAAATGATGATCCTTCTTGATGTCTACCTACATGGAACTGGTGTTATCTGGACAATAAAATCTGTAATGTGATCATATTCATTGTAGGATTTCATATACTAGGATGGCATGTTGCCACTTCTCCCCTCCCCGCTCCTGGAGGCCACAGGCCATGTCTTATATCTCTGTCTAGAGTCCCCACAGCACCTAACACAGACATTGTCACCTTTTTGTTTATTTGGGTTCAGACCTGTGGTTTCATAAGCATGAGGAAGCTATTTCCCTAATTCACTGTTGTAAGAAAAGGTGAGGGTCGGGGGAAAGAGGAGAGAGGGGAGGAAAAAGAGAATATTGGAGAGAGAGAAGGGAAAAAAAGGGAAAGAGAAGGGAAAAAGGGGGAAAGAGAAGGAAAGAGAGGGGAGGAAAAAGAGTGTTGGCAAGAAAGGGCTGAGAAGAGGGAGAGAGAAGAGAGAAAAGAAGGCAGAAGGGAAGGGGAGAAGAAGAGAGGGGAGAAGGGAAGGAATCACTCACACAAAGTGGTTCCGGGCCTTACCTTTTTCACAAGTCAAGTAAAGGGTGGTAACAGAATATATGATATCTAATGTTCCATCCAGGTCTAAACATATAGTGTTTTCTTATTTCAATAGCGCAACTCCTAATGTGGAAATCTTTGTAGAGTAACAATACCTTTGCTTCCAGTGTGGAAACCCATGCAGATCAGTAATATATCTGTGATTTATAGTTTTGACGGTTTGCCAGAGGTATTGAGAAGTTAATTGAGTTTCCCAAGGTCACTCAGCCATGATGCAGTAGAGGCAAAACAGAATCTAGCTATTTCTGAATCCAAGGACTGTGTTCTATTCACTATATGTGTTGGCTTTCACAAGACAGGTTCACATGGTGTAGGAGTGAAGAGGAGTGGTGAGCAGTGATTATTGAATTTAATTAATATAGAGAAACAGTATGGTCTGAGCATGGCGGCATATGCCTGAAGTCCTTGCTTCTAGGGGAGTCTGAACCTGGTGTATAGATTAAACTTTGGAGTTTTGAGCTGCAGTAAGCCAAGCCAATCAGGAGTCCTCACTAAGTCTGGCAGCAATATGGTGAGCTCCTAGGAGCAGATGGCCAGCAGGCCTCCTAAGGAAGGACAAACCAGTCCAGGACAAAAGTGGAGCTGGTCAAAGCTGTGCTGATCAGCAGTGGAATGGGCCTGAGTGGCTGCTGCGTTTCTAGCCTGGCAACCCAGTCTAAAAAATAAAAAGGAAGAGAAGGAAAGGGTAAAGAAACAGTACAGATAATTTAAACCCAAACTGGAATATTTAAACCTCCTTTCAGGTAAAATTAGGGTTGTGTTTTTTTTTTTCCACCTCAATTTTCTCAGGATCACTCTGTCTCCTCCAATCTGTCCACAGAAAGACAAGACCTATCTATCCCAGGCACCAGTGATTTGAGTGAACGTGATATCAGACCCCTAACTCTGTTCTCTTGGACAAACTGTGTTGGCCTAATTCAAATAGCTCTCTGCTCTTCAGGTTAATTCTATTAGGTCAGAACAATACCTTCAAGATTCAAAGTCCATCTCTTCTTTGAATCAGACAGAAGACTCTTATAGAAAAGAACATTCTGGAATCTTATTGGTGTCTTCAGAGCTTTCAGTTCAAAATGAGTACAAAAATCAGACTGGTTTTTTTTTTAATTGCCAAGCACCAAAATAGAATCCCCAAATTGCTCTCTAGTAGAACAAATGGATTTAAAAGACAATAAAAAGGACAAGGACCTATTTTTCTATTAGTTGTATTATTATTGTATCAAGCCCCATTGACAACATTTTCAGCAGTCAAGCTGCTTTGATAGATGGAATAATCCATGGGTTTTCTGACCTTGATCAACATGAAGAAAATTTCAGCTGAACTGTGCAAAACAGCTACAATGACATAAATCACTTCTGGACAGCACAGTCTCTCTCTATAAAGGGTGAAGCCAACCTATCACATATCAAGCTGAGGGATGATCTCATCCACCAAGAGAAGAGCAAGAAAAATTCATTAATCTGCTGTATTTCTACATATGGATTCATGATCTGCTTTAGGATAAGAAAGGATGATGAGAATTTCCTAACAGAAAGGGTTTACATTTAACCAAATCATTCTAATTCTGCTGCTTTGAGTTTAAAAATAGAATATGACCAGTTGGAAAAAAAAGAACATTAAGGGAAGAGTGTTTTTTAAAGGGAATTAAGCATAAATTCAAGTGATTCATGTTTATTACACTTTTACAACTTTTTGGGGAATGGCAGCTAGACCCATTATTTCAACTTGCAGTTGCTTAAAATGCATTTTAAACAATAACTCAAACTGCTGGAGATTTGTCAAATTTTAGCATGTAAAAACCAGCCTTTTGGGAGTGGTTGTGGTGGTAAGAGACAGTAGTAACGGGTTAAGAGATTTGCCTAAGGTCACACAGCTAGAATTTGTCTGAATTGGCATTTGAATGCAGGCTTTTGGGACTACAAGGCTGACTTATTTTCCACTATCTCATATTACTACTTTAAATTGTCTGTTTTGATTAAACTATCACAATTAAAATACTGTAGCTACCCACAAAATAATACAAAGTATATTTTGATGAGAAAGCAATGTACAGAGAAACACTGCTGATGTTAGTGGAGCAAAAGTTCCCTCAAATGATTCCTTAATGGAAGAATAGATGCTAGCACAGGGAAGAAGACTTTTATTTATTTGTTTTCTACAGATGCAGGCTTTCTACCTGTGGGAGAAGAGGAAATCCTCCTTTTTCCCTCTCCTTCTCCATCCTTGTTCTAACACTGGTCACTGACTGGACTGTTATCTTTTGACTGCCCCTTGGGCTGCCACCCCTTCGGCTGCTGTGGGCTCTCCCAATCCTGCCTACTAGGACAGACTTCCTCTGATGTGCTACTTGGTATAGGAAGTGTGGGGAAAACAAAGGATGTTAATGATGATTATATAGCAATTTGATTAAATTTAATAAACATTAAGGACCTATTAAATGTTAGACACTCTGCTAAGCTCTGGTGATTACAATGACAAAAATGAAAAGAGTTTCTCACTTTTAGGAAGGAAAGAAGAAAGAAAGGAAGGAAAGAAGGAAATAAGCATTTATTAAGCACCTACTATTTGCCAGGCATTTGCTAAGCAATTTACAAATGTGATCTCATTTGATTACCATAGCAACCCTGGAAAGTATGTGCTATTATGATTCCCATTTTACAGGTGAGGAAACTGATGCAGAAGGAAGTTAAGTGACTTGCCCAGGGTCACACAGCTAGTAAATTTCTGAGTTCTCATTTGAACTTAACTCTTCCTGATTCCAGGCTCATCACTCTATTCACTGCCTGGCTTCCTATCGAATGAGCTTACATTCTACTTATAGTGATGATTACACTATGATTACACTATGTGCCTCACAAGGTATGTAGTACATTGTAACATACTTTGTAAACTGAAATGTGTTAATAATTATAACAGTTGAAGTTTCTTTAGTAGTTAATCTAGCTCATCGTGTAATTTCTAAGCAATTCATTTCTAGTGAAAACACCAGTGCTCTGATCAAATACAATAATATTGCCAAAGGACACATACTAGAAGGCAAAAGCCAAACACTTAAGCAAAATAGCTAAAAACAAGAATTACCCAGCATGCTTCTCTCTTCATCCACAAGAACTAAGACCATGATATAACTATAGAAGCTCTGAGTATCCTAAATCCACTGCATGTCAGACCTGTACCTTCATCTGAACCACGAATCTCACTTCATGAACGATTCACCCATGGGCTAGCAGTATAGGCAGTATGAAATTCTAGGTATAGACAAAAGGAATTCAGTCAGAGGATTTAGAACTAGAAGCAGGGATGTGCTGGAGCCAGCTTAGACTGGCTCCTAAGAGTTGATTATTAAATTTTCAGCATAAGCATTTATACTTTGGGAATCAGCAAATACTAAAATCAGGGCATTGATTGGTAATGAAATCAAATAAATCAAAAATGGATTGTTTGGTTGATTCTAAACTTAAAAAATGTTGATAGTGCAGATTAAATGTAACACTGTCATGTGGATATATGTGTATACGTATATATGTATGTATGTATGTATGCATGTATTTTTCCCAGAGACCTGGTTGCTAAATATTTCTTCTTATTTATTCTGGTACCAGATCTATTTGCAAGGAAGTTTTAATCTTCCTAGAGTGTTTTTTTCCTCCCTTCATCCACCCACTTAGACAGCTAAGAGACCTAAAAAATTCTGAGAGGAAGCATGATATAGAACATAGAGTGAGTGCATAGAGATCCTGACTGAGAGTCAGGTTTCAGACCCCATTTCAGTTACTTTTTTTACCATGGGCTATTCATTTAATCCCCCAGAGTTCAGAAAATATTAAAGCTCTGTATAATGATAACAATAATTATTGAAGTCTAACTTTCTCATTTTAGAGTTGAAGATAATGAAATCCTCAAAGAGAGATAGTCTAGACTCATGCATAGAGTTCCAGACTTAGAATAAGGAAGAACAGGGTTCAAAGTCCCACCTTTGACACAAGTTTTGTGATCCTAGGGAAGTCACTTTGATTCTCTACTCCTCATTTTGCTCAGCTATAAAACTGGTCTTGATGGTCTCTCAGATTCCATTCAACCCTAAATCTATGATCTATGATCTGAATGAGGTTTCTTGTCCAAGTTCACAAAAGGCCAATAAGTAATAAGTAGCAGGGCTAGGATTTGACTCAGGTCCATTAACTCACAAATTCAATTCTTTGTACCCCAACAATATGATTGACTCTATGCTTAGTTATATGAAACTTGGGTCACTCCCTCTCTCTAGACCCAAGTAGAATGGGGGTAGAGTAGACATTTCATTTCTAAGATTCCTTTCAACTCCAAAATGCCATGACCTCCCCAGAAATCATCTTAGTTCTGGTAAAGAAAAATTTTCCAAACAATCTGGGTTCAAATCCTACTTCTGATGGGTACTACACCTGAATGATCTTTGGTAAGTTAACCTTCAGGTGATCCAGTTTCTTGAGGGACTCTAAGATAAATTCCTGAACCTCAGTCTGGAAAATAAGTCACCAGCTCGAATCAACTTTTCTGTCCCCTTCCTTATTTATTGTTACAAGGGCAAAAGGCAGAAAAATCCTTATTAAACACTTCTGGGGGAAAAGGCAGTGTTAATTAAATTAAATTCAACAAAGATTAAGTACTTACTATATGCCAAGACTTATGCTAAGGGCTGGATTAGCATGGTATTATCCCTATGGAAAAGGAGTGGTCCCTTCCCTTCCAAGCTGTCACCACCGTCATCACCACCATCACAACCACCTAAACACACACACACACACACACAGTGCTGCCTCTATCTGGGGCATGGTCAGGGCCAAGTGCGTGATACCAACATTTTTACATCTTTCATTTTTATTTCAGAAGTTCAAATCAAACGAGAAAAATGGGAGAAAAATTAAGTATTACTACCTCTTTTTTGATACTTTAAGGTCTTTACTACTCACATACTGATTTACAGATTTACAGAAATCATCACATTTAGTGCTCAGGATAATACTGGAAGGTCGTCAGGGCATCTTCTTTCCCATTTTGCAGAACAGGATTTTCCCATGCCCAAGGTCCCTCAGCTACAAAGAGTGCTTCTGGAGCCAGATGCAGAACTCTTTTGACTACATCACAACTCCCCCCCCCCCTTTGCTGTACCACATCTGTTCTCCCACTATAGCATAGTTGGAGAAAAAAACAAATAAAACATAACAAAGCATGCCAAATTCTGTCAATACCAAAGTGCAAGATGCTAAACTGAGGGTAAAGTGGCTAGGGTGCTGGGGGAATCCTTGCTATGTCTGAAGGATAATCCTTGGTATTTGCTGTGTTTACATCTATGGTTCTGTCACTAAGGAGCAAGGTGTCTGGTTGCTCATCCATCATGATGGCTTCCTGTCCATTTGAGACTTATTAAACCTGATACCAGATCCATTTTCAAGACACTTTCAATCTTCCCATGGCTCTTTCCCCTCCCTCCCTCAGTATTTTTTTTCTCAAAGAATCTTGTGATGAACATCTCAATTTCATGCCTCTGTAACATGACTAAAAAGTGGAATCAGCACAATTACAGATGAAGAATCAAGGCAGATAGCAGAAATGAGGCCCTCCTCCCCCCCCAAAAAAAATAGTGCACATCTGGAAAAATGATTCTTACTCAGGGTAGGGAATTTAAAACTGACTGAGACTGAAGAAGAAATGGTATGTTAGAGTGGAAAGAGTGATGCACTTGGGGTCAGAGGATGTGAGTTCTAATATCAGGTCTTCCACTTACTACTGGTCTGACCTCCGACAAGTAATTTCTCTGTAAACCTTTTTTTCCTCCTTTAAAACATAAGAGACTTGGACTAGAGACCTTCTAATTTGTCTCCTAGTTTTACTATGATGATGATCAGAATTTTCATCATTCTAAAGAGAAGAAACATCCAATATTTCCATGTTTATGTGTTAGGGTAAGTGATCATTTTTTAAAATGGATACTTTTTATTTTTATATCACCTTCATTTCCCACTGTATCATGCCTCCTACTCTCTCCCAAAGAGCCATTACTTACAATAAAGAATAAACAAGTAGAAGAGGGTGGAATTTCTACAAGAAACATGTCAAAAATTTTGACATTGTATGAAGTATTTTACATACAGAGAGGGTGATAAATTTTATTTATTTAATATATCAGAACCATCACATTTTTTATTTTTCAAAATAGCATTTTGTTTTTCTAATTACATGTAAAGACAAATTTTAACATTCATTTAAAAATTCTGAGTTCCAAATTTTCTCCCTCCCTCCTTTGCCTCCCTCCTCCCTAAGATGGGAAGCAATTTACTATAAGTGCAATCATGTAAAACATATTTGCACATTCACATACTGCATCACATATTGCATCACATATTTTCATCACAAATCTTATCTAGATTCCAACAAAACCCAAATGAGCTCTGCCTCAGTACAGGCTGTGTACTGGCATATTGTCTTCTGCACATTCCCAAGATGACCATATAATTATAGACTTTACCAAATATCTCCTTCCTAGTTGATACCGTAAGTTGAAAATGGCAGGGCATTAGGTCTTTCCCATGTCTGCGAGTTCCATGTATCCTATTCACCTTTCACCTAGACGACAGCAACAGGTCCCGTGTTGAACGCTACATTTCCCATCTCTCTTCTCACTAATCCATCCTCCACAGACCTGCCAAAATCATTTGCCTAAAGTACAAACCTGATTATGTTATCCTTGCTTAAAAACAAAACAACAACAACAACAACAACAACAAAACCTTGAATGGCTCCCTCTCAACTCCAGAAGAAAACACATTTCTGGTGTGTTCACAATGTAGTTCATATTCTGGCTCCAGCCTGCTAACTGCTTCTTGAACTCATATGGCTCCCTATCTCTCTCTTCCATGTCTTTGCACAACTGTTTCACATATCTAGAGGAACACTTCAACACCTCTTAGATCCCCTTGCTTATCCCAAGACTCAGATCACCTGTTTTCTCCTATAGAAAACCTTTCCTGAGGTCCTTAGTTGTTAATGCTCTCTCTCCTCCCCTAATTACGAAGCAGCCATACCTACCTCTGTGTGTGTGTGTGTGTGTGTGTGTGTATGTTTATGTATATGTGTGTGTGTGTGTGTGTGTGTGTGTGTGTGTGTGTGTGTGTGTGTATCTCTCTCTCTCTCTGGAAAGAGAGGGAGAGAGAGAGAGAGGGAGAGAGAGAGAGAGGGAGAGGGAGAGAAAGAGAGAGAGAGAGAGAGAGAGAGAGAGAGAGAGAGAGAGAGAGAGAGAGAGAGAGAGAGAGAGAGAGACAGACAGACAGAGAGAGAGACAGAGAGAGAGACAGAGAGAGAGACAGAGAGACAGAGAGAGAGACAGAGAGAGACAGAGAGAGAAAGTATATATGCGTATCCCCAGTAGAATATCAGTTTCTTGAGGGAAAGAGCTAGGTTGTTCTCTTTCTTAAAAAATGTTTCTTTGTGTTCCCATTGCCTTGCAAATGGTAGACACTTAATAAGTGCTTGTTGGGTGAAATTAGAATCCTATCCTTCTCCATCCAAACAAGCCTCTACAGCCACTCACGCCTTTGGATAAATTTTCCCTTCCTAGGTTTGTTTGAAAGGCTCAAATATTCTATCTGGTTTCTACCATTTCTTTCTGTACTCTGAATCTAAATATTTTCTTCCAATGGTGGCTGCACCCAGTCATTTGTGGCCATAATTCCTCATGCTTCATTCACTTGTAATAAGCATTTATTAATATGGCATCTAGAATAACCCAGAAATTAGAAGAGTATGTATATTCAAAAGAAAGCTGGCATTTCCTATTAGCTAGGCCACAAATTTGTAGTGTTCCTTTTCATAAAAACCTAGCAATGATTTTGTTCCCACATTTTTCAGAACTGATAAGCCTCTTTCTGAATTGTGACATACAAGATAATCAGTCCACACACATATTTTAAAACATGCCTAGGTGTGGGGGATATAAAATAAAAACTTGGCATTCAAGGGTTTTGCATTTTAATGGCAGATGCAACATACATTCATGTAAGTCCTTACATATATAGAAATTGGGGCAGAGAAGAAATCATCAACTCAGGTGTGTTCTATTTAGTGTTACTGCTGGCACTTGCCACACTTTCTTCTCCTTGAATGCTAGAGCTATCTTAAGCCTCTTGATGAGTAATTTTTGGGTCAATGCTGTTATTTCTAGGGGCATGTTCTGATAGTAAGGAAGTACTCTACTTTGTCTTTGAGCTGTCAGAAGCCCAATGGGCTAATCTACTTCCACCTCCATAGCCAGAAAGCTATGTTAAGTGAAAACAAATCACAGTGATTACTTGTACTCACTTCCAACCCCAGGAGAAGGAACTTCACTGGCACCTTCAGCCAGAGGTCTGTGAAATCTGGCTGATCAATGTATTAAGCATTTTATTGATTCCCTCCACACAGCATCATCTTACAAATGCATGTGTTGTGCATGCTTCCAACATAGGATACGTGAGAGTGGCCAACATGGAAAAGACTCAATTCCCTGACGTTCTCAACTTAAGGTATCAGGTAAGAAGGAGACATTTGGTCAAGTCCATAATGAACTTAGACCCAAGGGCAAGTTCATAGAAAAGAGGAATTCTAAAATGTTAGAAACTGGGAAGCAAAAAATATCCAAGTTAGAAGGGACTGGAGAAATAATGTAGTTAAGTTTAACTTGATCACACATTCTTAAAGTGTAGCATAATGGATAAAGAACTGGAGAAGGAGTAAGAAGACTTGTACCACAGTCCTGGTTCTGCCATTAACCAGCTAGATGACTGCACAAATCATTTGACCTCTCTTGGTCTCATTTCCCCAGCTACAAAATGTGGCAGTTGGAATAAAAGGTCCCCCAAAACTTTCTTTACTAGTTTTTCTATTTCTATGAATCTGTGAAACTGATTCTTGAAGAGAAGTGGCTTTTCAAAGTTACACAGCTGATAGGTGGAGGAACATTTAGTCAATAAATGTTTATTAAGCTCCTACTATGTATTAGGTACTGTGCTAAGATGGAGAGAGAAAGGTAAAAACTTGCTCTCAAGAAGCTCACAGTCTAATGGGGGAGACAACTTGCAAATAACTATGGATAAGCAAGATATAAACATACAATATTGGAAATAATCAAGGGATGACACAAGAATTAAGTGGGATCAGAAAAAAAGACTTTCTATAGTTAACCAGGATTTTAACTGGGACTTGAAAAAAGCAAGGGAAGCCAGGAAGCAGCCACATGGACTTTCAATTAAAAGTCAGGTAGTAACAACTAAAAATTTCATGTAGCATTTGGTTTTCTAGTTCTGTAATGTACTCGTCTTGCCATGGTCAAATCACATTTAGAGTAAGTTTTTGTTTTTTGGTTTTTTTGGCCATCATATTTTTAGGGAAGAAGACTTTCAGTAAATCCAAAAGAGAAAAACCAAGGTGAAAGGACTGAAGAACACACCATATGAAGGGAGTTTGAAGGAACTGGGAATGTTTGGAGTGAAAAAGAAGGATAGGGATATAATTGTAGGCTAAATATAGAGAATGATTTTTTACAGGGGTGGGGAACCTGTGGCCTTGAGGCCACATGTGGCCTTCTAGGTCCTTGGGTGTGACCTTTTGACTGAGTCCAAGTTTTACAGAATCAATCCTTTTATTAGGGGGAATTTGTTCCATGAAGTTTGGATTCCGTCAAAGAGCCATGCCTGAGGATTTTACAGCATTCATTTCATATATTTTTTGTGTTCTTTTCATTTACATTATGTATTTTTTGTGTATATTGTTTTGTTGCATGCTTACTTCATTCTGCATCAGTTCATGTAGATCTTTCTGTCTTCTCTGGAGTCATCATAGTCATCATTTCTTAGAACAAGAGTAATACTCCCTTATGTTCATGTACCATAGTCTTTTTAGCAATTACCTAAACAATGGGTATTTGTTTCCAATTCTTTGCTAACATGAAAAAATGCTGCATAAATATTTAAATGTGTTTAATGTTTTAATGTGATAAATATTTAATGTAATTTTATTTCTTTTCAATGGCCTCCTTGGGGTATAAGCCTAGGAATCAAGGTAAAATAGTATGGATAGTTTCATTATTTTACATACATAATTCAAAAGTGTTTTCCTAAATGACTGTACTGATTCACAGACACATCAACAATGCATTAGTATGTTTACCTTCCCACAGCCCTTCAAACACTATTTCCATATTTTTTTTCATTTTTGCCAATTTGTAGGTTGTGAAGTGAAACTTCAGAGTTGTTTGTATGTGTATTTCACTTACCAATGATTTTAAACCTTATTTCATTTGGTTAATAGTTTGCATTTTTTTGAGAAATATTGATATCCTTTGGCCAACTGTATTTTGGGAGATAATGTCTATTATGTATGTATGTATTTATATGTATGTACTTATATAGTCATCTGTATATATGTATTATATATACATACATACATATTATTTATATATCTTGGATAACAGACTTCTGTCAGGAAATGTGATACAATTTCCTAGCATTAATCTGCTTTTCTTCATATCGTACATGCCTTAATTCTGTGCCAAAGATTTTCAGTTTCATGGATTCAAAGTTATCTATTTTATCATCTGTGATTTTTCCCTCATTTCATTAAGAATATACATTTCCTGTCCAAAATGTGAACAGTGATCTGCTTCTCTCCAATTTTTAAAATAGTATGATCTTCAATTTTAACATCGTGTATATGTGTGTGTGTGTGTAATATACATATACACACATATACATAAACACACATTTTATATATATACACATATACACGCATTTTATGTATATATACATATATACACACACATATTTTACACACATACACTTATGTGTATACATACACACACATATATACATACACATATACATATATACATACATATGTGTGTATATGTGTGTGTGTATGTGTGTGTATGTATACATATATATATATATATACACACACACACATATATAATGCAATGCAGCATCAGATGTAAGGTACTGGTCTAAGCCAAATTTCTACCATCTTTCTTTTTCCAGTTGTCCCAGAATTTTGTTTAATTGAGTAGGGGATTTGCCCCTAAGTAATATATATTTTCTGGTTTATCAAAAATTAGATTATTGAGCTCCATTGTTTCTCATTCTCCCTTATCTAATCTGTTCACTGATCTGTTTTTTAACCAGTAGTAAATTATTTTGATGACTGCTGCTTTATAATATAGTTTAAAGTTCATAAGTGTTGTTTCATCTTTGTTCCTACTCTTTTCAATAGTTCTCTTGACATTCTAGATCTTTTCTTCCTCCAAATGAATTTTGTTATTTTTTTACTGAGTTCTGAAAAACATCCTTTTGACAGTATGATTGGTATAACATCAAAACTGTAAATTTACCTTATCAGTAATGCAATTTTTATTAAAATGGCATGGCCCAGATATGAGAACTGAATAGTTCTCTATGTTTTTAAATTTTCTTTATTTAAGGAGAACTTTTAAAATGAATCTATAAAAGTCTTCTGTGGACTTTGGTAGATTAGATTCCCCACATAATTTATATACTTTGTTGTTATTTGAAACAAAATTTTCTTTTTTATTACTGCCTCTTAGATGTTGTTATTATTATAGAGAAATGTTGATTTAATTTTTAGACTGCAACTTGGCTGAAACCATTGTCCCAATTAGTAACTTGGCTGATTCCCTAGGATTTTAACAGTATACCATATAATCAGCAAATAAAGATAGCTTTTATCTCCTGTTTACATTTCTCTATACCATTAATTTCTTTATCTTGTCTAGCTATTTTCTTTTCTGAACTTGAATTATTTAAGATCTTTTTTGGGTTTTCTGTTTGGGTATTTATATTTCTGAAGGTATTCTATTTTTTGTGTTCTCAAATTTTGTTAGGATATACTTGTGCACACAGTAGATTCTGATGATTCCTTTCATTTCTTCTGATTCTGCTGAGATTTCATCTTGCTTACTTGCTATTTTGATAATTTGATTTTCTACCCTCTTCTTTTTAATCAAATTGGCTACAAGGTTATGTATTTAATTAGTTTTCCCTAAGAATCAATTTTTAGTTTTATTTATGCTTTCTATGGTTCTCTGCCTATTTCTCCTCTATTTTTTTTGTATCTCTACTTTTGTTTTTTATTTTATGTTTATTTGTTGGCTTTCTATTTTTTAAATGCATATTTGGTTCATTAATCCTTTTTTTCTATTTTGTTAATATATGTTTTAGGGATATGTTTTTTTTTTTGTTGTTGTTGTTTGTTTATTTCTTGTTCCGTGAGGACTATTTAGATGTATCCCAGAAATTTTTGTATGCTTTTTCATTACTTTTTCTGTCACATAATTATTCACTGCTTGTATACATTGTTCTTTAACTCACTCATTATTTAGGATTTTTTTTTGTTAAGCCTCTATTTGGGACTATATCTTTTCTTTCCCTGAATCAATTGCCATTTTAACTGTGCTTTAAAGGATGCATTTACTATTTCTGATTTTTTTACATTTTCTTTGAAATATCTCTATGTCTTAATATTATTTTGGCAAAAGTTCCATGTGGTTCTGAGAACTATGTATATGTATATGTGTGTTCTTCAGTTGAACAAATTATTTTCGAACACGCCAAACAACAGAAACACAAGAAAGCTAAACAAATACAGAAACCAAAGACAACAACAAAGCAAAATAATAGAGAGACCATTAAGAGATTTCTTTCTAAAAGTACACAAGGAATTGATATTTATAAGAGTGATGCATACTACAAAGTGATAACACATTTCAGAAAAAGAAACCTAAGATAGGGTCTTCATAATCTTTAATTCTATGAGGAAGACTGAGACTAAAGAAGGACCAAATAAAATGGTCTTGACTTAAATAATAAAGGTCTAAATAGACAGCAAAGAAAGATAAATAGTGGAGAGAATGAAGAAAGAAATCATTTTTAGAAAAAAAGTCACAGAAAATGAAAAATAAAACCTAACGAACACATTTAAAGGCAAGTGATATTTACTTGACCAATTGAGAGGAAAAAAAGAGGGAAAAATTAAACTAGGTAGGAGGAAAAGAGAAAAAGGAGCTAATGAGTAAAGCAAAGCTCTAAAACTAGGGAAAGGGGGGACAAATAAGAAAAGGAAGTAGTCTAAACATGAGGAGAAGAGAACCTATGGGAATAACCTATGAACATCTCATTTATTAAATGTTCATCTTTTTCATTAATGATTAGGCTGAGGTCTGTAGGGTATATCTGACTGGGTTGCATCTTAAGCTTCTTTGCTCTTTCAAAAATATATTTATCACCTCCTGCAGTCTCTTGTGAGTGTAGAATACTTGTGTGCTTTATTTTTTTTTAATCTGCAGCCAATCTTTGGATTCCTTTATTTTTTCCTGTACTCAGAAGTTATGGGCAGTTATTCTTGCATGACGTTTTTCAGGTTTTTTAAACTTGTATTCTTCTGAGAGACTTAAAAATCTTTAATTTGTCTTTATGCAATCTCTCCTTGAGATCAAATTCTTTCACTTCTTTGGAAATAGTTTTTTAATGTCATTGCTTTTTCCTTCTCTTCTTCCACTGTCCATTACTTTTGTTTGCATTCTCAATCAGTTATTGTGTCTTTTGTTTCTTTCATGAGACATTCTTGTATAGATTCAAGTTTTTCTATTCTACCAATTATTATGGCCATGCAGGCATTAAATTCTGCTTCCATACTTATTTGTTTTTTTTGATAATTCAGGAACATTTGGCTGTGCTTCTCTGCTGTCTTAGGAAATCAGAGGGCCTTCTGTCTCATCAGGTATTAATTCACTTTATTTTATCCTACAATATTTATTTGTAAATATCTATATTCATTTAGAGCACCTTTAGTTAGCATATTTCCTTGTTAGTAATATCTTTGCTCTTAGTATACCTATTTATACTCAAGATATTTAACTGAGATCATTAGCTATTTTTCTTTTCCCATTATGTTCCCTTATTACTCACTTTTTTACTCTCTCCCTTTTGATCACAGATTTTGTTGGGGCTGATTCTCAAAACCATCTTGACATCCTCCCATACTAAGTAAGGCATATTTAACTGGTCTCAGTCTCTGCCCCAAGTGACTTCTGGGGTGAGGTCGAGGGACAGAATTGGCCTTAACTCCACACTGGGTTCTCTCCTTCAGGCTTAACAGAGGACAATACAGTGACACATGCTGGAATCTTGCTCTACTTCCCTGTTTCTCAGTTCTTTGGCTGTGCTCTGTTGCAGCACCATTCCTGACATACTGCTGTCCTAACTCTAGCAAGCTTGTGCCTGTTGGTTTTCTGGGACACTGAGAGGAAAAGAAAGGGCAGAGGTAAGTTCTGTTGTATAGCAGTGGGTCAGATTATGTATCATTGCAAAGTATATTTGGTGTTGGGGGAGAAGCTGTTGAGTGAATGACTTGGGGGTTAGGGATTAGCCTTCTCTGTTAGTTCATCAGGTTATTATCTTGTTAAATTTCTTTACGTCCTAGGGCAGGGGTCAGCAAACTATGGTGGAAGGCCAAATCTGGCCACCTGTTTTGAATAGCTTGTAAGCTATAGAAAGGTTTTTTAGTCATTTATATACAATGCCATTTTATTTTAAAAATGTAAAAAAGCATTCTTAGTTCAAAAACATTTGGCCAAATGATCCAGTAGTTTGCTGACCTCTATCTTATACTAAGGAGATAAAAGAAATTGCTTTACCTCTTAGACATAATTCCTATTTTAGAAGCATTTAAGAAGTCATGAGGATTGCAGAAAATGTCTTAATCTACTATCTTATTGGTCATATGATTTAGAAGTTGGCTCTCAAATTTCAAAACTGCTTTGTATTACATGTTGGGGCCATAGGTCCTCAAAACTTAATTAGCGTGTTTACTATGAGATCCAGCAACACTGTCCTAGTTGGTGATTCTTTAACTGTTTCAGACCAGAAAGTTTGCACTACTAAGAAAGCTACTCAAGCTGCTTACGTGCATTTTTTTTTTTTTACCAAATGATCAGAAACTGCTTAGCAGTAAGAGCCCGGGGGTGAATGAGAAGAAACTGTTTCCTTGTCAGAGTTTATGATCTTTGACAAATGGGTTTTCAGCCCATTCTGACAGATTTTTCTCACTGAACGATCCATCAACCCTTGCTCTCATCACCTGGATCTCAGTCTTCATAATAGTATTAAAATTCAGATGGATTTTACACTACAAATAAAAATGAATTTGAATGCCTCGGTTCCCCACTGGAAACCTGAGCACTGTAAATGTCAAATGGGTCCTGCTTTTAGAAGCAATCCAGACACTTCAAAATGATGAGTTGCTTCCTGTCACCTTTGCTAAATTTGCATTAGTTTTTTGGTGCTCCTTCACCTGTGCAAGGAAACAATCTGTGTTTTGTCTTTCCATTTAGGGTGAAAAGCTCTGTAAGCACACAGTATACCCCTTATGACAGATGATGAATGGCTGCCTATTTCAAGAACTAGCCAAGAAAATACCCAACTGCAGGGGGCCCCCACTCTCAGATTAATTAACCAGCTAGACAGGGAAAACAAAATTCAAACCAAACCCACACCCCAACACATGCCATGAATTTTCCCCAAACAATAGAGCACAGTCTGCCAAATGACAATTAGATCAGTGACTGAATGATGAAAAATAGATTTTGAGAGCCAAGAGAGACAGAGAAGAGTGAAAAGGAAAAAAAAAAAACCTTTGCTTCAGTCATCAGATGTAGATGGAACTGGGAGCAGAGCAAGGCTAAAGATTCAGCCCCTCTTCATTAAAATGAGAACTCTCCATCTCCTCAAATTCATGGATTCTTATCCATCATTATAACTGATCCAAGCATCAAGAAAAGAAGGTTCCTTTCAACTTAAATGTTCTTATGAAGTAGAAATAAGGGAGGTGATAGGGCAGGGAACGGTGGATGGAGAGGGTAGAGTTTAGAAAGGAAACTTAGAGCTTTGGGTTTTCTAAAAACAGAACAAACATACAAAAAAAACTATCAAGCACTCAGCAATCATGCAAATCTGACATCCAAATCTGAACAGACGGTAGAAGCCTGGAGAGTAGGTAAAGGAAGGGAATGGGGCAAGGTGAAAAGAAAAGAACAAGAAAAGGAAAAAATAAAGCATTTTCTTTACAGGTCTTTTAAAACTCCTTCCTTAATCAAAAGAACTAAAATTTTTCTGGAAAACATTGCCAATTCTCCCTCGGAGTGTGAGGCATCCATGAGATCCACAAAGGCCGACAAGGCTGACACTTCAGAGGGAGGTGGTGTTATTACTTTGGCACCTCTGTCATCTGCTGTCACTTCAATTCCACTTTATCAAATTACTGATTTTGCTAGAAGCATTTGGATTAAATGGAGAGAAAGGTACACACATCCAAACATGTGCGCACGTAGTTGTCATCACATCGATGCTGAAATTTCATAATTATATGTCACAGTGACAGAAGCACCAGAGTGCATTAGAAGAACTGGATTATGATCACTCAGGGTATCCACAGCTTACTGTTGAAGTGCCACATCACATCTGTCTCTGTACAAGACAATAATGATGGACAGCACAGTGTCCAGGGTTGGGCATGGTGTGTGGCACATGGTAAGTGCTTAACTTGTTGAGTTGAACTGAAATGTCACTGAAAGTGCACTGGACCAGGAGTCAGGAGACCAGGGTGTGAGCCTCAGCTCTGCCATTAACTGGCTATGTAGCTTTAAGCAAGTACTTCACCTCTCTGGGATGTCCTCTCACCACTGATAAAATAAGAGGATGGATTTGATGATCTTATAACCTGGCCCTTCCCATCTTTCCAGGCTTCTTACATCTCACCCCTTTCCATGTACCCTACTATCAACAACTGGCCTCCTTGCACAAGATAATCCATCTGCCGACTCTAGGAATTTTCACTAGTTGTCACCCTTGTCTAGGATGAGCCTCCCCTCTGCCTCCTGAATGCCTTCAAAGCTCAGTTAAAATCCCTCTTTCTGCAAGAAGCCTTTCCTGATCCCCAGTAATGCCTGTGCCTTCTGCCATGAAATTATTTCCACTTTATTCTGTATATATCTTGTTGGTAAGTAGTTGTTTGGATGTTGTCTCCCCAATTAGATTGTGAGTTCTTTGAAAGCAGGAACTATTTTTGCCTTTCTTTGTACTCCCAGAGATTAGAACAGTGTCTTCCACTAGTAGGTGCTTTTTGCCTTGACTTTCAAGAACCTGGTCATGTGCATCTATTATCAATGGGAATAGTCTATGTTGCAGAAAATATCATAGTCATTTGCATTTCACCTTTTCTTTTAAAATGGTGGTTTTCCCCAATGTGGACCACATTGAAAGCATGTTATAATAAGTAGGCTGGCCTCTGTTCAAATCTAAAGCACTTTGTTTATCAGAAGGGAAATTAATATAGAAAAGAAGGAAAGCTTTCTAATAAATGTATGATCTTCCAATCAACTCTAGTATCAGAGAGTGAGACTGAAGAAAATTTAACAGCAAGAAGTATGACATAATCTTAACTTTTTTGGAATGGACCTGTGACTTCACTAATGTAGGGAGCTCCCTATGTTAAGACTCTTTCTCCCAAGGCAGACTGGTGTTTTCTCTGAAACTAATAGTCTTAAAAAAGTTATCTGTGCCATTGTGAGAGCAAATGACTTCCTCAGGGTCACAAAGTTAGTATGTATCAGGTGCAGGATTTGAACTTAGGTTTTTTTAGGCCCTTCTATGAGATTACACAATAGTATCTAATTTATTGTTATGTATGTTAGGTAGTTATTGTTTTTCCCCAAATAAAGGAGTCAGCATGGCATAGTGGAAAGAGGCCTAGTAAAAAGTAGCTTCAAGTAAAAAGACTTAGGTTCAAATACTTCTGCTGCTACACAGCAGCTGTGGGACCCCATGAAAGTCACTTAAACTCTCAGTGCCCCAGGCAATTATGAATTTAAGTTACAGATGAGTTACTCATCTTTACTAATAAAGGAATTTCTATATTAGCAGGTTCCTAGCCAATGAAATCTCAGACACACACACACACACACACACACACACACACACTCATTGAAATAATATGTTTAGACTGTTAGGGAGAAGCTCCTCTTTTTGTCTTTCACATTAAACTCCTCCTACATGCAATTCAGCTATAAATGCATCTCCCCTAAGCCCAATTTGAAAATTCATTACTTATTCATCTTCCTACCTACTCTTTTAAGAAATAGACAATAGGCTTAGATGTTTATATTCATTACAGATAAACTAGGATACAGTAATCAATGATGTTAACTGCCTTTTCATTTTTTATTTTTATAAGGAGCATATAATAAATATATATTTGTCCTTTCTTTTTAGTGACATCACTTTTCTAAAATAAAATCTTCTAGGCAGGAGCAGGTCAATTCAAGTCTTAATTATTATTATTTTTTATCTGCATGAATCAAAGAACCAAGTTGAATACTACTAGAAGCACTAGTTGGGGAGAAGCTCTAGGCCCTGAGTGGCATATTTGGTGTCTAAGAGGGCATGGAGCATGGCAGGCTGAGGTACGATTACTGGAAACAACTCAGAGTAGATTGACAGACATTTATCAAGGGCACCAACCTGCAAAACACAGTGACAAGTACCCGTGATAAAATGATGAAAAATGATTAGCCCTGCCCTCACACTATTTATATTCTAATAAGTGGGATAAGATGTCTACACAAATAAGCATAATTCAAGGTAGGGCATAGAGGGAGCAAGGGTGAGACACAAAATATTCTTAGGGAAATTTGAGGATTGAGAGATCAGTTTCAGGTAGAGTAGAGAAAAGAATCCAGGAAGGCTTTCCACAAAAGTGCTATTGTGGCTGAACATTGAAAGAAGAGAAGGAATCTCAAAGGCAGAGATGAGGACAGAGTGTGTTCCAATAATGGGGAGGACTATGGTCTATGAAAATGAACAGGGGAAAAGAGATGCACAAGTGGTTCAGAAAATGGCTTGCTTGGTTCACTTTGCCTAGGACATAGCATGCATAAAAGGAGAGGGGGTGGAATGTGAAATCTGCCTGGAAAGGTGGAGTGGTATCAGATAGGGGAGGGCTTGAACTGCTGGGGTAATGAGCTTGCATTTTATTCTATAAGTGATGTAGAGTTGCTGAAGGATTTTCATTAGGGAAAATCAAAACTATGTATTAGGAAAATTATTTTACAGTTATTTGAAAAGATACACTGGAGAAGTGAGATATCAAAGGTGGCTGACCAACTAGAAGCCTACTGCAGTAGTACAGATGAAAAATGATGGGAGCTCTAAACTAGGAAGTGGAAGGATGAGTAGTGACATCAGGACAGGTTTGAGTAGAGATGTGGAGGTAAAACCTTTTTGGGTTGTAACAACAGAAATGGTTATAGGCCCTTCTTGAAAGGGTAATCATCCAAACCAGTGATTTCTTATAGCCCTACAGTAGGGGTTCTTCACCTTTTTTTGTGTGTATCCTTGCCATCAAAATAAAACCTGAGATATGGAAGTGACTTCCACAGGAAAATTTGCCAATAAGAAAAGCCACAAAAGAATCAAAGTAATACATAGTTGTCTAACAATTGCTTTTTCCTCATGGTGTTCACACTATGGTCTCCAAAGATAAAAGATGGAAAATAAAAACAGAAAGCCAGGGAATAGAACCCTAGGGATGATTACCTGGCTATTGCAGGTGTTGGCTGTCTGTGATGTGGTTGGTGACTTTGTGAGGTATCTTGGACCTTCTAGGACAATAAATACCAAAGGGCAGGAATCAGGCATAAGGATAGAATGCCAGTAGAATGCTGAATGGTACACACTCAGCAAATTATCAGTATCATCATACGGATAAAAGCAAATTAAGTTAGAATATTAAAGAGTCACCTTTAAAAGCTGTCTAGAGCAAAAACTTACAACAAAATAAACATGTTTAATACTTTCCATACCTAATTCCTCTAAGTGGTTTTCACTCAAGATCTCTCATATCAACTATGTTTTAGAAAAACAGATTTAACCTTTTGAATAGGACTGCCTTGAATTTGTCTAATCAAAACATGACTCACCGACCCAATCATTTTTTCTAGCAATTCTTTCCTTAAGCATGTACATTGATATCATACAGAATGTTTAAAAATGATTAAAAGATATTGACTTACTTTTCTGTCTTCTACTTCCACACAGGAATTGCAATCTGTTTTAATATCCTAGAAGCAGGTGGGGAAGAGGAGGGAGAAGAATGGGTGGGAAGAGAGAAAGAAATACACTGGTCATTTATAGTCAGAGGACAGGCAGCAGTGTTTTTGAACTGTAAATTTTTAAAAGGCATCAAATATCCAAGAGTTGTTTCTTGAACCATTACCCTTTATTGTGCATTGGCGTAGCATATAACTTCATGTTTGCATAGTCGACTTACCAAGGGCTTATGTAAGCCTGATTAGAAACATGTGGGATGAAGTCAAAAGCTATGGCTCAGAGACCACAGAGATATGCTGGAATCAGCTCATAAAATAAAATGCCACCCTGAAGTTGACTTTCATGTATGGAGATACCGTCACTAAAGAGAGGCAGTGTCTTCCCCAATTTAACCCCAGACACTTTTCTATAGGGATCCATTTAACTACACACCCCCACAGCATACATCCACAAACCTATACCTATGATTCAAAATTTTCATTCCATGTTTAACATTCAAACCAAGAAAGTAAATGCATTTATTCCCTTTCTTCAAGTTTCATTGGTTCTCTGGAGTAGTCATTAAGATGTTGATCCAAGTTACTGGCTGTCTAGTACATATGCACCTAAAGCTACCATGTTGTAAATGAGAAGCAGTATGGTGTAGTGGACAGAAAGAGTCAGAAAGATCTGGGTTCAAGTCCTTTTGGCACAAACAGGCTGGGTAATTTTGGGCAAAGCAGCTGATCTCTCAATGACCCCCAGGCAACTCTTGAAGATTCAAGGAAGAAGCTTCAATTCCTACATTAGTGAAATCACAAGTGTAGACCAAAAAAGGGTTGGAGGGGAGCAAACCCTCATTAATGCTTTATAAAAATAAGATGCTGTGCTGGATTCCTCCTTAAAACTGTACCAGAAGCAAAGGTTAGTATATATAGACAAGCTGTGTTCTAGTAGTCAATTTTGAAAAGACCAAACAAAGAACTTCCATTTCTAAATGATCTTCCCTCAAAAGGAAATAGCATAATGAACACTAAACACTCAGTTTCATTAAATGAAAGAAAAGGGGACGACTTATCAGGTGAGGTGATGAGTATAGATCTCCAATATAGATCATTTAGGCCACGTATCCCACTTGTTTCCTTGTCAATTTTGTCCCCAAGGATCCAGGGAGAAAATTTTCTTAATGTGCCTCCCCTCCTCGAATCAGAGCATACTTGAAAACACCAGAGGGATGTAAAATGGTAGCCTCAGAGAAATAAAGGCTCAAATAATGCACTCTAGGCTTTTCCTAAGGAAAGCTCCCCTCAAATATGTCTGCCGAGGAGAGTGAGTAATGGTAGATTAACACGTTATGGGAGTGATGAAAATAACACAGATTTCTCTGAGATGAAAGTTGCTATTCTAGAGACAAGGTGACAACCTCTTCTCAGGTCTTTGTTGCATCACTCTCACTCTGGGATGCCTACATTTCCTTTCACTCCTCTGCTGGAAATCAGATGGATTTTTCAAGAGTAACCTGGATCAGATTTAGATTCAGTCTGCTAAAGTGGCAGGTGTTAATCAACTAACTAACTAACTAAATAAATCAAGAGCTGGTTTTTTATCCGCCATTGAAGACCAGGCCAGCAACACACAAAGCCATCTGGCCCAGTCAGCACTCTTGCCTTTTCCCCAAGATTATTCAATTTATTCTTGTCAGGATTAATTTAATAAAACCATGCTGGATTTTTTTATTTAGATGATATTGTTGGTTTGTCATCTTGCAGATCAACACTGCTGGCACCCTGGAGGACTGCATTTTGCTTCTGAACAATGTTGGACCAAATGGCAAAAATGTCACTTTTGCAGGAACAAATTATTGTTGGTATCATGCCTTGTATATCTGGTGTCTCTGGATGGTCTATGACCTGACCTTTTCCAGAGAAGAAGTAGTCAAGTAAGTACCTCATCCCAACTTGATGATTTAGCTTGGAAAATAGTTTAACTCTCTAAATGTTAAGTATGAATTCTGAGCCATGTGCTTCTGGACAAGCAATCAATTACTCTAAGGAAAACAAGCATTCTTCTTTCCACAGTTAGATCTCTGATTGACCCCTACCTAACATACACACACACACACACACACACACACACACACACATATACATATATATACATATACATATATATGTATATGTGTGTGTGTGTGTGTGTGTGTGTGTGTGTGTGAGAGAGAGAGAGACAGAGACAGAGAGATACAGAGGGAGACAAAGATAGAGATACAGAGATAGACACAGAGAAGGAAGGAAGGAAGGAAGGAAGGAAGGAAGGAAGGAAGGAAGGAAGGAAGGAAGGAAGGAAGGAAGGAAGGAAGGAAGGAAGGAAGGAAGGAAGGAAGGAAGGAAGGAAGGAAGGAAGGAAGAAGGAAAGAAAAAGAAAGAAAGAAAGAAAGAAAGAAAGGAAGGAAGGAAGGAAGGAAGGAAGGAAGGAAGGAAGGAAGGAAGGAAGGAAGAAAGAAAGAAAGAAAGAAAGAAAGAAAGAAAGAAAGAAAGAAAGAAAGAAAGAAAGAAAGAAAGAAAGAAAGAAAGAAAGAAAGAAAGAAAGAAAGGAAGGAAGGAAGGAAGGAAAAAGAATTTGATTAGAAATGCACTTATGACTTAAGATCTATTTTTAAAGCTTCCCTCCATAGGTTTTGAGACTGAGTCCCTTTTGGACATCAAAATACTCTGACATCTATGCACTTTTCAAAAGCTGGTCACTCCTTGTAGAATTCTTCCTCTTTTGTAATTCAGCTGTTTTAGATGAGTCCTGTAGGTCAGGAACACTGAGACTTAAGATGCGGGTCACTCAAAAGCGTATGCCTATTGTCTTGGTCCTGTACATTCGCATCATACAGTTGCCCCAAAGTGCATAACGGCCAGAGGTCCACGTGAATGGGTGGAGAATGAGGACTGATTGTTCCAAGGCAGCCATGGTGAATTCAGACAGGGAGCAAGAAGCTTCCCGTGGTTATCCTTTATTCTGGGTATTTTGCCATTTACCACTAAGGAAAGGATGGCCTGGATAAGAAACTAATATGCTGAGATCTAAGACCCAGCAGAGGAAAATGATTCCTTTACAAAAGGCCAGGATAGGCTAATCCCTTGCCTGTGTACCCAAATAGATCCAGGTGCTTCTGGAAGTGAGACTTTGTGCTTTTAAAATAAGGAATGAGATGTTGCTGATAATTATAAATTATAAAAGGGCAGTGATAGGAAGCAGGATAGTTTGTTTATATAGCTGCTGCATGTTAAGCTTATCCAACCCACACTCCTTTTGACTTGGAATCTGTAAAAGATGCCAGTGGAATAGGAATGTCTGGGCAGTGAGGCTGAAAGTTCACCTGTACTTGTGTGGTTCTCAGCCTCTATGGTTCAGGGAGCCCCCTTTCAGTGGCTAGGTGGTATAGTCAGGAAGACATGTTCAAATCTTCCTTCAGACATTAGCTGTGTAATCCTAGACAAGTATTTTAGCCTTTCTCAGTCTCAGTTTCTTTATCTGAAAAATGGGGATAATAATAGCTTCTAATCTCCCAAGATTCTAGTAACAATCAAATGAGATATTATATATAAAACACTTTCAAATCCTTACAGCACTATATAATTATTACCAAAATGATGCTTCTCCCCGATCATGGGCTCAGAAGTTAAGAGTTTCTCTTTGTCCGTCGTAAGTTATTTACAGGTGGCACAGTATGGTTTGTGAACATCTAACAAAACAAGGTCAGACAAAAGTAACACAGTAAGGGTGTTTGTGGACTACAATACAATGAAACAAAATAAGAAACCACTTCAATTCAACCAACACTTACTAAGCACCACTTATTTGCTAGACCCATACCACAGGCTACCAAAATAAAAACAAACTAAAAAACAAGGATAAAAACAAACTGAAAAGAAGATTAAAACCACCCTTAAGGAGCCCACAGTTCATATTCTCCTGGGGGCTACAGAATGCATACATATCAATAAATACAAAGTAATTTATGAGGTGGTTTACACCAACAGCTAGAGGTACTTGGAGCAGGCTTTGCATATGAGGCATCATCTGAACTAAGCCTTGAAGGAATTTGGGAATCTATAAGGTGGAAATCTATAAGGAGGGAGCAGATTCTGAACATGACAGCTTTGGTTCCTAGTGGGCCTACAACAGCATCCTGCCTTAAAGTTGAATAATCCAGATCTTTCTCTTTTCTATTCACTTAAAAAAATATCCACCCTGGGTTTTTCCTCTTTCTAGGTCCATTCAAGAAAACTCAACAATGACCTTCTCTTTCTTCCCATTTGGGTCCTTAAAGTTATCTGAGATACTCTCAGGTCTATGGAACAGACACTGAATATTTGAGAATCTACAAGGTCCTTCCCATACTCACATCAAAAATAAACTATGGCACCTACAGCATTAATAAATATTTCTCATCTGTTCCCCGGCACTCTTAGTCCTCCAGAGTGTGTTTCACAAGAAACTCTTGCAGACTAAGTTCCTTTGTGAAGTCTATGTAAAGGTCAAAGTTGTGTTGCCCTTCTCCTATTCCCCCAAAGACAAATAATCACAACAAAACAGACTCCTTTCCAGCTGTTTTGCTCCCAGGTCAAAGGAAATTGCTGCCTTAAGACAAAACCAAAAGAAATACTTTTTGGAAGTTGATTCTAATGGGTGAAGTAAAGTCACATACATCAAATATCTACATATCACTGCTCAAAAAGGTTGTGACATATATCTGGAGGCTCAAGTTTTACATGGCATTTTTACAAAGAGCATTTCTTCTCATAACTGGGGCATTTGTCTTTATTGTGGTTATATTATTATTATTAATTCATTCTGACCTGAGAGAATCAAGGATATGTTTTATTAGAACTGGGTGGTAGGAAAAAGCATAGGCTTAAAGGCAGGAGACCTAAGGCTAGAATCCTGTTTTCTATATTTAGAACTGTGAGACCCTGGGCAAATCATTGAAGTGCTTGGAACCTGGATTTGCTTACCTGTAAAATGGTGATACTATACCACACATCTTAACCACCTTACAGGCCAGTTATGAGAAAATAATTTAGTAAGCCTCAAATTGTTATGTTATTGTGGGCTTTTAATCTGCAGGACCAAATCTAAGTACTATCAAAATGTGATGATTTGTTGTATAATAAGGTCTTCATTGTGAGGAAGGTAGGGAGATAGGAATCAGAAAGAACTTGAATCAAATCTCAGCTCTGTCACCTACTAGCTCTGTGACTATGGGCAAATGATGGAACTACTCAAGGCCCTTCAGGTAATTCTCTAAAAATATATGAATTTTGGATCTGGAGCCATACAAAGAACTCCCAGTTCACTTGCTCCCTGCTCTAGTGAAATCACAGTAAAGGGAGGGGAATACTGAGATCATGTTTGATCCACTAACAGGGGCTTCCTCAATTTTCCTCAAACAGGACACTATCATGACCCTCGGCTCACTGGCTCATGTCTGAATTGCTCTCACCCTCTCTCCCCTTATCTCTACTTCCTGTTTTCCTTAAGGCCCAGCTAATTTCTCACCTCCTGCCACAAGCCTTTCCTGTTCCCTCTTAATGCTCAGGCTTTCCCTTTGTTGATCATCTCCAACTTGTCTTTTATCCATCTTGTTTGTCCATACTTACATGCACGTTATTTCCCAACTGGACTAGAAACTTCTTGACATCAGGGACTATCTTTTACTTTCTTTGTAATCACAATACTTAGCACGGTGCTTGGCCTAGAGCAGGTGTTTAATAAATACCAGCCGACTGACTAATCATGATTATATATAATTATTGGCATTTTAGAATTGAAAGGGGCCTTAGATAATAGGCTTCCCATCTAGGTTTTAATCTCTTTATTATCCACTCTGGTCTCCTCATTTATAAAAAGAAAACTGAGGCCCAGAAAGGTTAAGTGACTTGCCCAAGAGTGCACAGTGGAACATAAATGGTGGAAGACACAGGCCTAAGACCCTAGTTCCCTGGATCTAACTCTTAATTTCTTTCCAAAACACCCCCTATATGTTTTTAGTTTAAATTTATTTTTTTAAATTGAATAACTGTAATGTTAGGGAAGGGCAGCTAGGTGACACAGTGGATAAGGAGCTAGTCCTAGAGGCAGGAAGACACGAGTTCCGGGCCTCAGACACTTGCTACTTCTGTTACCCTGGACAAGTCACTTAATCCTATTTGCCTCAGTTTCCTCATCTGTAAAATGGGCTGGAAAAGGAAATGGTAAACCATCCCAGTGTCTTTGCCAAGAAAACCCCAGATGGGGTCATGAACAGTCTGACACAACTGAAAATGACTGAACAAGAACAACATTGTTAGGGATAATGATCTACCACAATTGTAGAAATTCTAATCAATGATACATATCAGAAGCCAATCTAAAATATATACATCCATAAATTTAGTTTGAAAAACTCCAAATTTGCACTAATGCTTAAAGTAAAGTAAAATTTTAAAAAAATCAAAGTCATAAAACCTCATGGTTGGAAGACACATTAAAAAAGAATGTTGTTTTTTGTTTTGTTTTGTTCTGTTTTTTCAGTAAAACAAATCACCCCTATGATGTCGATTTGTTTTTGTATGCACTATCACAACTAACCAGAAGATGGCAGCAAATAACTTTGCAAAGACTGCTGGGGTGGTGGGGAAATAAATAAATAAGACTATGGGAAGGAGTGTCACAGAGCCTAAAACCTTCATGAAATACTAAGATCCTTGGGCTTCCTCAAAATCTAAACCTCAAATAACTACATATTCTAATTAATAAAACTTAATTACTTGCTTGAATGAAGCAACTTTACAAGGCTTTGCATAATTATATGATTAAAAAGGATTTTCTATGAAGAAATCAACCTTCCACGAAATAAGATGAAAAAGTCTTATACCCATAAAGATCCCCCGAAAAGAAAAAAAAATAATGTATTTGACCTTAAAATAATGAAAAATGAAGTCACACATTTTTAAAAGTCATTAGGTACTGCATAGAAAAATCACACATGAATATTGGCCTTAAAATAGGAAGTTTTTTTTTCATTAAACCCAGTTCAAACATAGATTGAAAGTGGGTTACAACCTATGTATCATGTGCATTTACATGCATGTATATGCACATATGTGTGTGAACATGTGCTTTCTTACATATGTGCACATAAATGTGTATGTGGACACGTGTATGTATGTATGACTTTCCTTTTAGAAAACTCATTTGAGGTGTGTAGCCTACATTCTAATTAATATATTATTTAATTTAGTGAGGGGCATGTTACAGAGGCAAGGTTAAAAATTCTTTTAATTTTTTTAATGTGTGGAAGGACTCCCTAGATATGAAAGGTTGGGGGAGGGGGAAGGGCTCATAGTAGAGAATGAACTGTCAGCCCAATTTCAAGAGGACCAGAAGGTACTGTCCAAATGAAACTAGCAGATACATCATCCCAGATTCATCACCTCTTTCCCCACCCCCCAATGGCTCTTACTTCCCTTTCCTGCATTGTTCAGGCAGCTGCTGCAGCCCAGAACTTGGCCACTGCCAGCAGATCTGCCAGCAGAAATGAGCCGGGATCTATGCCTATTCAGGTTCCCCCCCGGGTCTCCTCAAAATTAAATTTAAAGGAGAAAAGAAATCTCTACAGGTATACGCAATATGTCACCAAGGCGGACCCAAACCAAGGGTCTGCTAGCAAATAGAATCTATGCATTTGCATCACAGTAGGGGCTTAATGGGAGCCTTTTAATTAATTGTAAATGGATTTACCCATATCAGTTGTTAATCATACTTGTCTTTATACCAAATAAATAGTAGCAGAGCTTCAGAAAAGAATGCTTTCTACAGCATGTTTCAAGTAGTTTCCAACTCTACAAGTCACTGAATTAAAAATCCAATGAGTGAAAAGGAATAATCATAAATTGTAAAAGTCCAGGTCTATCACTTGGGTTCGTGCCAGCTTAGCAGCTTCTACTTGTATTTATCTAAGGTGCTGAAATTCAAACAAGCTGTCAAAACAGCTGTATACACCCATAAAAAAGAAAAGAAAAGAAAACAACAACAACAACAAAACAACTGTGTATTTCCTTTGGCTTTTAACCTTTTGGACAAATATCAGCACTTCATTGAAATGTAATGTGTAAATTATAGGGTCACTGAAGCTCTGAAGGAGGAAAATAAAATGTTCTGCCAACACACCAGGAGCAAGGAGTGAGATGAAATAGAAAGTCGGACAAGCCTCCTTTGATGTCCCCGAAGTAGCTGCATTTAAAATAAACAAATGAAGAAATAACCAAAATTTTAAAAAGTAAACAAGTACAAAGGACTTGAATAAAAGTAAGCATGGCATGGCAAAAAGTCAAAGATATCTCAGGGTTCATTCAGTCCAATGCTCTCTCTTTATAAATAGGGAAACTGAGGCCCAGGTAAGTAAAGTGACTTGCCCAAAGTCATTTAAGTGTCAGAACTGTTATTTGAATGCAGAGGCTCTTACTCCAAAACCAAGAGACAATGCTGTTAGGCACCCCTTTGTGGGGCTCTGTGAGATGCACTTACAAGACACAGACCAACACTTCTGATAAGAATAGATGCTTGCATCAGGGGGAGCCAAGACTGCATAACAGCACCACTCCTTTTGATTTATAAATAGCAAGGAGAAAAAAAAAAGAGATGAAGAAGAAATGCAGGCTAGTTTGGGGAGAATGGGAAGGTTAAACTGTTCTGCCCTGGATAGGGAAGATTTTGCTGTACAATGATGCCCTTTGGATCTGGGACACGGAGCTGACAGCCATACAAGATAGAATCATCTGGCTGAAACTTGAAATCTTAACATGGATAAATAAGGCAGCCCAGATCCAGGTTATGAATAAAAATTGTCATTTAATTGTTGGCACTTTGATAGCAGTTTCACTAAAGGGTTCCTGGATGCAGTCATCTAAATGATGTATAATACACTTGTGGTAATAAACTTATTTGAAGATTAAGAAACTGAGACATGGAAAGGTGAAGGAACTTTCCTAAAGTCACTCAGTACCTTTGTAACTGAGTAGATCCAGTTCCTGGCTTAAAGAAATAATGCCTTATAATGGAACAGCATTTTTTTTTACTTCCTCAAATGTTCTCATATTCAGCATCTCATTTTCTTGTCACAACAACCCTGTGGTGCAGATAGCTGATTCTTTCAATTTAACAGTAAGGGAACCAAGTCCCAAAGCATTCATTCCATGTCAGAGAGGTCAGAGAGTTATGTAGTGACTGAGCTAGGACGATAACTCATTTCCTGACTTCCAGTCGAAGACTCTTTCTGTGGAACTATGTGTATTTATTGAATCTTTGTTCTCTGTGTTTAGTAAAGCTGGGTATGCCTTTCCTATCTATGTTGGGTATGACCCATGTGGCACTCTGGAGGAGTGGACAGAGTACAGGATATGCAGTCTGGGAGACCAGGGTCTATCCTTTCTGCCTCTGACAGTAGATTTGGTTTGATGGAGGGGCACTCAGTCATTCTGGTCTTTGGCAATTCTCTAAGATTTCAGGTAAAGATGTTATGTTCTCCATCACTGTGTGAAATCATAGGCCCTTGATAGCTACCCTGTATACCTATAAAATATTAACAACATTTAAACTGAGGAAGGAGGAAAGTGCACATGTACTACACACACCCACACCCACACACACCCTCAGAGTAGGAAGACACTTCAGAGGTCATCTAGTCCAATCTGGACTAAAAATTGTATTTCCCATATTTCTGACAAATGTTTGTTCCTGATTGTAGAGTTCAAGCAATGGGAAACTCATGAATTCCATGTATATTTTGAGGTATGGCACCTCTTATGATGTGCAAGTTTTTTTCCCTCTTATTTCATCCACTGTCGAATAAATTTTAGTGGCTCCCTATTACATCCAGCGTCAAATATAAAACCCTCTGTTTGGAAAGATACTACATCTCCTGACTTAGGGCATTTCATTGACTGTCCCTTTAGAATTCTCTCTCTCTCCTTGTTTCTTCCTCCTGCCCTCACAAGCTTCCCTTAGATCCTAGCTAATATCCTACTTTTCATAAGAAGGCTTCCTGGGTACTCCTTAATGTTAGTGCCTTCTCTCATTGATTTTTTTCTAATTTATTCTGCATATACCTTGTTTATACAAAATTGTTTTCATGTTGTCTCCTACATTTGGCCATGAGCTCCTTGAGGGAAGGGACTGTCTTTGCCTTTCTTTTGTATCCCTAGCACTTAGCACGGTGCTTTGTGCACAGCAGGCACTTAGTAAATGCTTTACTGGCTTGTCCATTATTGACTTATCCTTCTTGTATTGTCTTGGCATGCAAACCCTAGTTTCATAGTTTATAAAATCCCAAGGCTAGAAGATACCTTAGAATTCATCCAATCTACTCTTCTCTTTTAACAGATGGAAAGACAAGACCCAGGAATACTGTTTGCTTTGTACCAGCACCTGGAATAATGTGAGCACTCAATAAAGATTATAGATAGGGGTACTTTCAGTATAGACAGAAGTCATCAATGAGCAGAACAGATTTTTTCTAAGTGTATCTGACTCTTCTGGAAATAGAAGATACCGGAAGCTGCCTCAATTCAATAGTCTATTGCTATTTTGCCCTAAGTAGTATCTTTATTATGATCCCAGTACTCCATAAACAAAGCTGTTTAAATAGACAAGGATGATTTCTACTCTCCACCTCCACAAATTTGATATTTAAAAGAGGCAAGTAGGAGGATGGAAATATAATCATATCAATTAAAGAATCATAGGATTCTCTGAGTGTCAGCAGAGCTGGTCTCAGAGTCGGGAATACTTAGGACCATTATGTATGATCCTCTGCAAGCCACTAAAAGAATTCCTTAGGGGACAATGAGAGGTTAAGATTAAAGACAAGCAGCATGGCACTGTGGAAAGAGCATTGGGTTTTGGAGTCAAAGGACCTGGGTTCAAATTTCACTTCTGGTGCTTACTACCTATGTGACCTTGGACAAGTCACTTAGACTACATGGGCCCCAGTTTCCTCTTTAAAATAAAGGACTTGGATGAAATTACTGCTGAAGTCCCTTTGAACTTTATGTCTATGATCCTATGACCCTGTGAACCTACTATAAATTTCAGGGAAGGTACCTACTGGCACTAGAAGCAGGAGTTTCCTCATTGGGAGCTCCTTAAACCAATAAAACCACAAGGATGGTTGAAGGGAGGGGGTTGACAGATCTAGAGCTTAGAGCACAGCTAATCCAACCCCATTACTTTACATAAGGGAAAGTTGAGATTCATATTGCTCAAGGTCCCAAAATAGAAAGTGAAAGAGGTTGGTATTCAAAGTCAGTTCCTATGACTCCAGCAGAAGGTCACCACAGCTTAAATGAACATTTGAGAAAACTCACACTTTCATGTTTCATGCAAAGCATCAATGGATGGAATGGTTTTCAAGAGGGCCAACAAGACATAAATGGCGGCTTTCTTGATTTCTGGAAACAGTCACAGATCTCCTTGGTAACTGACATTTGAATTGTCCACTTAGTCTGCAGCCATCCCATGAACTACATTGTTCCCTGGGAAGCAATATTTTCTGTCATCACGGCCTTGGCTTTGCCCATTATTTGTGGGAGAAAATGGATATTAGCTCTTTCCACAAGATTAAGTAACCAATCCTTTGTTCCAGAAATGGAAACCACATTGTCTACAGACCTTAAATTATCTGACTTTGCAAGAGCAGTCATCTATTTTTTTCCCTTATAGCCATCTTAGCTTGGAGGTGGACTGCATGTATTAAGGGAGCATGACATATAATTAAACCATGGTTTCTTACCCCCCCCCCATCATTCCCCTTTCCTATGCTCATGAACCAGAGTCAGTGCAAGGGAGAAAAACGGTTGTTAATATAACAATTACTATGCACAAAATGGCTACTTGCTTTTGGAAAGGTAGGCTGGAACCAAATTGTAAAGGGCTTTAAATGCCAAACAGAGGAGCTTATATTTGTTCCTAGCAGTAAGAGGGAGCCAAAAGAGTTTCCTGTGTAAGGAACAACATATCTCAGCAGGAAAATTGCTTTGGCAGCACTGTGGAAGATGGATTGGGGCAGGATGTGGTTGAAAGCTGAGAAAGTGAGACCACACCATCTGGTTAGGCTGGTAGCAATACTCTTCAATAGAACACTTGACTATTACTGACCAAAGGATATATTGGCAGACCTGGAAAGAACCTTAGCAATCAACTAGCCAAATAACCTAATTTTATATGTAGTCAAAACACATCATTTTTTTTTCATGTAAAGGAATTTTTTTTATTCATCATGGAATATTTTGAGAATTCATTTTTCTACCTGGCCTTGTAGCAGAATACCCCTAAGTTTCAGGATGCAGGACTAAAAGCCAACATACTCCATTACTTCAAGGATATATAAAAGCCAATGTTGAACAAAATTTCTCATATAATAAAATTTATACATTCAAATTCATAGCATTTAAACTTTGGTCTTCTCATCCTACAGGTGAATTTCAAGCCGAGAGAAATTATGGAAACTGCCGATGCATATAATCAAGAGTGGTATTAGTGAACACAACCTCTTAAAATGAATGACCATGCCCTTGACTACACTGTATATGGCTTTCATGTTACTGAAATAAAAGCAGCAATCCTATCATAGTAGATTATACGGATTCCCTCCAGTGATGACAATCCCAACCCATCAATGTCCTCTCATCCTCTAACAATCTTTTCTATACTCTTGTTTTTCTATCCTCTTTTCTATCCTCTTGTTACTCCTACATAGGGAATCCACTCAATGGGCTTGGTACTTCCTGGGATTCTTTGACATCAGATGGATACCAATGGAATATGTAGGGTGGTGCCTTCAGCTTTCACCATATGACTACTTCCCTTTTCTTCTGGTCTATCTATTGATATCCTTTGGAGCAATTCTTAGTTGATAGTCAATTTTTCTATACCATATATGCTCAGTGGAATATATATCTTACAAGTAGAAAACTGTATGATAACATTTCCTTAACTATTTCACCCTTGTTTCCAAATGCTATTGTATGTATAGGGACAGGATTTTTGGTTACTTTTGGCTGTGATGTTTCCATTGAATCCATTCTCCATACCTCGCTCCTGCTACTTCACATGTCCAATGAGTTGCCAATCTTGCTCCTGCTTCCTTAGTATTTCTGGCATCAATCCATATCACTCTTTCTAAAGAAACCACCACTGTAGTTCAGGCCTTCACTATGTCACATCTGGAAATAGCCTCCTAATTGGTCGTCCTGCATCAAGTTTTTTTTTCCTTCTTCAATCTCTTCTCCACATATCTGACAAAGTGATTTTTGCACGGCTTAACCCAGATCATGTCACTCTCTTACTCAATAAACATCAGTGGCTCCTTCTCACTATTGGGAGAAATGTAAATCCATCATTGCCATTTACAAACCTTCATAATTTAGTATACACCTTATCAACCTGGTTATACACTATTCCCTTTCATACAATCTATGGTTAAATCAAATTAGTCTTCTTACTACTCTTGATACACTGCTCTCCATTTCTTCATCTCTGTACCTTTGCACTGACCATCCACCATGATTGTAATCCATTAGCTTCCTTACTTTGTCTCTTAGAATCTCTAGTTCCCATCAAGACTCAGTTAAATGCCACCTTCAACAGAAACCTTTTTCTCAAGCCTCATCCCACGCCTACTCCCTCCCTCCCCTTTCTCCACTTCAAACACACACCCCCAGCTACCAGAAGGAAAAACAACAACAGCAACAACAACTTTGTAGTTTTTGTTTTATATTTACTTACAGACGCTCCCTTTGTCTCCCCTAGTAAAGTGTAACATCCTCAAAAACAGTATTATTTTGTTTCTGACTTTGTATCCCCATAGCCCCATCCTGTGCTTGACTGATGCTGTTAGTTGACCTCCTGATGAAGGCATGAGGTGTTAAAATAAAAGTGATTTTTCAAGTTAACTAGCTGACTGAGCTTAAAAAAATGCATGATTTTAACTATATGTGAAGAATCTTTCAAAAAGATTATCACATATTTCAAAACATTTTTGAACAAAGTATATTGAATGTAATTTAACCTTTCCTTGACTGATAATTATGATGGTAAGCTATATAGCATGCTGCAAGATAGAGGTGCACTGACATCACTGAAGTTCACAGTCATTTGTCTCTAAATTGCATGAATCTGTATTTCTGGGTCTTTAGTTATTCATGGGATTTTTTTTATAGCTCTTTTAATTCTTCCTTTTACTGTCAGCTGCCCTGGGACAGGTTACCAAAGCAGTCCTTAACATGGAGCTTTGTTTTTATAATAGTCGGATTGAGGGGCAATAGGTGATGCTAATGCTTTAACTTTCTTGTGAAGTAAAGTAACAAGCTTTTTGATAGCTTTTTTAAAAAAATGCTGTTCAGAGATCTTCTCCCCACCCCAACTTATTTCTAGGCTAATTATTGTGTCCTAACTGGTTAATGTTGACAGAGGTCCATTTAATTCCACAAATGTTTATTATGTGTTTACTGTTGTGATAGGCATTATGCTTCAGTGTGGGATACAAAACAAAACAAAACAAAAATAAAGAGTAATTGTCCTCAAGAAATGCACATTATAATTGGGGATAAATGTAAAAAAAAGTAAGTGAACCTGAAATAATTTGAAGAGGAAGAAAGCACTAACAACTAGGAAATCAGGGAAAACTTTGTCTCCTCAAGGCACCTGAGTTTGCCTACAAGGAAGCCAAGAATTCTAAGGAGCAGGGGTGAATAAAAACCATGTTTGAAAGCATGGAGATAGGAGGCATGCCATGTGTGTAGAATCATGAACAGGCCAATTTTTCTGAAATAATAGAGTATGTAAAGGGGAGTGATATGAAATAAGACTGGAAATGCAGGCTGAAGCCAGATTTCAAAATTGTTTTAAATATCATGTTAAAGAGGTTATTTTTATACTAAAGGCAACAGGGAACCACTACCTTTTTTTGGGTAGAGATAAGGGATGATCACACCTGTAGCTTTAGGAACCTAAGTGTGGTGTTTTTGCATAATTTATTTTTGAGCTCACAAAAATCAAGGCTTTAATTCATAAAGGTAAGCTCCACTGATCAATACCAACACATCTGTTGTTGAGAAAGAATCTACCTTGGTAATATCATAAATATCTACCAGTATTTCTGAGCAAACACAATGACTAGCACATAACGGGTGCCTGATAAATGTTTTTTTTATTGATGTGAAAGGAAGTTATGTGCAATCAGCCTAGAATATTAGACTACAGTCAGACTGCAAAAGATTTTAAATGCCTTAAAGAGAAACTGGTATTTAATCCAAGAGGCAGTGACCTGCCACTGAAACTTGAACAGTGGAGTAACTTGACCAGAATTTTGCTTTAGGAAATTTCGATTTGGCAGCTGTGTGGAGGATGGATTGAAGAAAGAAGAGGCTGTTAAGAAGTTACTGCAACTTTTTAGATAAGAGCTGATGACAGACTGAACCAGAGAGGTTGAGTAAAACGTACAGATTTGTGAAAACTAAAGGATATAGAATCAATGAGAATTGTCATCTTATTAGATATGGAAGAAGGTGGATAAGAGGGAAGAGTCAAGGATAACACCTGCGTTTTAAAACATGGATACCCTTGAAAAATAGTGATACCCATGATAGAAAAAGTTAATTTAAGAGGATTGTTGGTTTCACCACTCAGGAGTAGTCGGTTCTGTTTTGACAGTATTGAGATTGAGATAGCCAAGAGGCATCTAAATGGAAATGTCCAGAAGATAGATAGAGATGTGGGACTTGAGCCCATGAGAAGATTTGAGAGTCATCTTCAGAGAGATGATAGTTAAATCCAAGGTAACTAATCAGATCACCAAAAGATCAAATGTAGAGAAAGAATAAAAAACCCAGGTCAGAACCCTAGGGCATATCCATCCATAGGGGATGGCACATTGATGATGATTTAACAAAGAAGACTAAGAGAGTTAAGTTAACAAGTAGGAAGATAACCTCTGACAGAGCAGTGTCATTAAAACTTATCAGAGGAGTGAATATATAGAATGAGTGGGTAGTCAACACTATTTTGTTCAAGTATTATTAGCCATTGACACTGATTTAGAATTTCTAGTCAGTGGACACAAAGCCTCACTAGTTATATATTTGTCTTTAGCTAAACTGGAATACCTAAAACTCTGGACAGTAGATATCATTTTTATCATCTCCACCAAAGAATGAAATGTGTTGGGTCAGGGCTACAGGGAAAACTTTTGAGTTTATTTTAATTACTAACCTGTGCTCCCAATGGATCTAGAAAGTGAATCAAAGCTCAATCTCCCTCCTGTCTTATCTCTCCAAATAGTCAAACTCTCAGGACATGCCTCCATGATAAAAATTCTCCAATGTCTCATACGCTGTTTTCTTAACAAATAATAAGAGTTGCCAATAGATGATGCTTCAAGATTTGCAAAGCACTTTCCATGCAATCTCTCAATGGAGTCCAACAAAAACTTATGTGGTAGGTACTAAAGGTACCCCAGTTTTATAGATGAAGAAACTGAGGCTCGTAGAGGTTGAATGATTTACCCTTGGCTACATAGCTACTAGGGTTTTAGCATGATACATTGGAAAAAAAGAGTTACACTTAGAGTCAGAATTGAATCTTGGTTCAGACCGCTTGGTACCTGTATGACCTTGAGTATATTATTTATATTCCCAGAGTTTCACTGTCATCATTTGTAAAATGACCTTTAAGATCACTTCCTGATCTATAATTGTATAATCCTGTATGTGTCAGAAATCAAACAGAGATCTTTCTTATTCCAAATCCAGGATTTTATAAACCTATACAATGTTATCTACTGGGAAAAAAAAGGATCAGTGAAGTAGGGCAGGAGTTTGCCAGTTTGAAAGATAACTGTGGCTGGATTGACATCATAATAATGTAGATTAACTTATGCTAATGTAAGAAAGGCTGCATATTGGGAAAATGTTTCCTATAAAATCAGCTTAGTATAAATGGGGCAGTTCTATATGTGTCACATGGATTCTGACAATAACTTTGTCCTTTCAGTGAGATACCAAACTTTGCCAATCATTTCTTTGTGGCCATACTAGGATCTGGCCAATTCCCAGAACTTGAGACCTGAGGACAACAAACTGTAAATAGGCTAGATTAGAACACATGATCCACCCCAGCTGCAGCTCCCAGAACTCTGCATGCTTATGATTCCCTATAGGCTCCTTGCCTACAGGATGAGGACAGCCATTTTCAACTCCCTTCCTCCATCCACCTGCATCACAAACAGGACTACCTCATATAACTAATGCTACAAAGGGAATCCGGCAAGTCTTCAGGGAATGGCACAGAATAATTATTCTATTTTTTTTTTTTTGTATTAAGCAGTCTCTCCATGATGATCAACAGGAAGCTGTTCTACCTATTTGGTATCTTACAATTGTTCATCCACTACCTGTCAGAAAGCTCAAAGACTCTTATCCTATTGCTTTAGGTTAATAGGCTATAAGAGAAAGATCAACTTCAGTTGTAGCAAACTATAATGACAAGAAAAACCTCAGCCAATAAAGTCACAGTCTAAGGTCACAGGCTTTGTTGGTTCTTGGGTTTTGTCAATGAATCCCAGGCTGGGCAGACCCTGCTGACACTTTCATGGAGCTGGGGCTCTGCCCAGTGTCACTCTGGCATAGTATTATCAAAAGAATACCTCAAGCAGAACAGAAGGGTCGGGACTGTTGCTAACCTTGGAAGACTTATTTTTTGTTCTCCTGAAATCCATCAACAGTGGCAAGAGACAAGTCTCTACTTCCTCCACCAATGGGACTTTTGTTCTGCACAAGGATGGCACCACAACTACTTGGAGCTTTCTGGAGAAGAGCTGGGATATGAAACCACAAGGTGATTGTGATCTGAACAATAATTTTGCTTTCAAAAGAGTCAGACAAAACAGGGAAGTATTTTTTTTTCCTGTCCTGTTAGGAGAGCTCAGAGCTTATTCCATTTAGGTATTTTCACATTGCCTCCCCCATGGTTCACAGCCGTAAGTTGGCTCTTTTATCTCTGAAAGTTACATGGATAGGAGAAAGATACTGGCAGGACCTTTTTTCCCTAAATAAAGGTATGACTCAAGTGCCTTTCATTTTGCAGTTGTTACCCAACCCTTCTCCCTTACCCCCATAAATATGGGAGCATTATCTTCCCTTCCATTTTCTCCCACTTTTCTTTTAGTTTTGCTTTCTATTTATCTCAGTTTCTTGCCTCACCTACTCTTTATCTCCCTATTAACTTTCATTTCTTTCTCAAATCCTCAGTTTCTGAGGTGCTATTTCAATGACTGCAGCTCTGTCTCTCTACTTTTTCTATCTGCCTTCTCAACTTGGTGTCTCTTTTCTCCTCCCACCAAATTTGGCCCGCTTTGTTTTAGCTTTGTCCTCCCAATTCTGCCTGATAATGAGATTTTTCTTCTCCCACTCCAATTTGTCAATTTTGCTATAGTTTATCTTTGATTTCATGTCTTCAAAGTATTATATGTTCAAGATATTCAAGTAATACTCTCTATGAGGCAAACTGAACACACCTCTATTAGAAGCCAGACCTACCAATGAAATTACTGGACCTATCATAGCCCGACCAATAAAGCAGCACAACTCAGTGGATCATATCCACAGAATAGTGAATGAGGCACAGGACTTGGCATCAGGAAGACCTGGATTCAAATTCTACCTCAGATACTGTGTCACCCTGCTTAGTTCATTTGAACAAACTATGCCCTGACATCTTTATCTTTCCTTTGAAGGGTTGGGCCTCAGGGCCCCTTTGAGATCTAAATTTATGAGCCTATAATTCTGTGATAATGGCTGGTACTCAAGAGAAAATGTTCAACATTACCAAATTCAACAATTGTCCAAACTGCCACTTGGGCACCAAACTGCTATGGTAGATCAAGGACTTATAATTATTTATATATGCACCTGAGTATCCATATTCAGGATTCTGCCAGAACCACCTACTTGCTTTGGGGTGAGAGGTGTGCAGGCTCATGACTATCTTGGCCAACTCCTTATCATATCAGTAACTTGACAACAAGGGGATAACAAACAGGCTTTGTGACCCTCAAATGCTTTCCTACCTGGCTACAAGAATTGAGAGAATGACTCAAAGGACGAAAGTATCAGGAGGTGCTTCTCCTAGATAATAAAGAAAAATGAATATAACTAAAAATTATTAAAATACTTCACCCTGTCAGCTATATTCACACTTAATGATTGGCTTATCTGGGTAAGGTATTATGCTTTAGGGATTATCAGCTAGAAAGGAATAGTAATCTTCCTATTTCTACTAGCTAACACACAAATTACAGGAAATGATTCTTCTCTAACTACTCCTTCTCCTTACCATCACATCTCAGTTCCAAGAAATATCCCTCTGCAGATTTTCAATGGGACTTTGTTAGTATCTCCTAGTATTCATTTGTATCATAAATACTTATACCTCCTTTGTATTCTCATCTAGACTATAGGCTCCCTGAGAGCAAGGACCTTCAATATTAGGATTTCAGATTTTTCAGATCACTTCTATTACACAAACATTTATTAATCACCCACTAGGTATTGTTCTGGGTAGACTGCGGCATGGATACAAAGATGAAGAATGTTTCAATGAAGCTTATGTTGCAATTTTCACTTTTATCCCTGAACTTGGTAAAGGCATCATATATAGCAGGAACTTAATAAATGCATGTTGAATTAAATACATCACAAATTTCATTATCTAGTTAATTTTGGTACCATTTCAGTCCTGCATGGAAGATCAGGAGTTATTTCAAGAAATATGTTTATTTCCTCCACCTAGTTCACTTTTTTTCTCCTCTCCCTCCACCATTCTAAGAGGATGGGGAGAGAGAGAGGAGGAAAACAGGTGGGAGGAGTAGAGAGGGTAAAGAGGGCAAAAGAACCTCCCATCCCTCTCTGACATAGATCGAGAATCAAACCTGAATAATACATTCAATAAGTTACTTAATTAACTGGGTGAAGGTGAAGCTGAAACAGCTGAGTTAAATAATGAGATGTCAAGCACAGCAGCTTAGACCAAGGAGGGATATGAAAACACTCTTCCTGTCAGAAGAAACCACAGGATTTTTCAGGCAGATGACACTAAGGGGTTTAATCTTTCCATCTTAGTCCCTCTGCAAGTGCTGGTTTTTGAAAGAGAAAAACTGAATTGAAATAAGGCCAAATGTAAAATCACCACTAATGTAGCAAAGACCATTAAAATAAGTGAGATGGGGTCATTTAAACAAAAAAAAAATAAGCCAATACCAAAATGAGAGGGGGAAGAAGAAAAGTAAAAGGTCTAGTTTAAAGGAATTTAAATGGAAAGGCTATTGCTAATAGCATAGCAAACTGTGAAGGACTAATTAAGCTAGAAATAAATGCGGTTCAAAAGGCGAATGTACTGCACGATGCATAGAAATGTCAAATGGTTGACCAGAATATTCACCTGTCTGTTAATTAGTGCCTAGTTGTCATCCTTATTTAAAAGGGTCATTTATATCTTTCTCCACACTCCAGTAGAATCCTATAACTAGACACCAACCCATTCATCTCAAAACAGTCAATTAACGTTGGTTTTATCTGCATGTCCCAGGGTCAAAAGATGAAAGCCTTATCCTATTTTCTCTGCAAAAGCCAATTGTAACTTATTAGTCACATTAATGACTATTTAAAAATAAAGCTGAAGTCATGAGAGACTTTGCAAAATGCTATCAGTTACACATTGATCATTACTGCAGGAGGAACACCTAAGTCATTAAGCGTCATCACTTAAGGAGAAAAACCTGTTTCTTTCAATGCACCCTGGAAAATAGAGTAGTAGTATCTAGCAGATTGCCCATAATATACCTTTTTGAAGTTTGTTATATTTGCATTACCTTGGTTCTGTTATCTGTTCTGATGGTTCTGATTGATTCTAAAATGATTTGGAGGGTGGTGCTCATACTAAGTTTTTGGTGTGCCTCTCCTTTCTTTCAACTAATGCAAAAGACTATCTAGTCCAAACCCTTTACTATAAAAGGGTATATTGAGACCCACTGAGGTAAAGTGACATCTCCAAGGTGCTATACTGATAACTAATAAAGACAATTTTAAAATATGAGACATTTGGTTGAACATCCAGTTTTCTTTGCACTACACTATCCTGATCCCCCTGTATTTGATTTTTAAATCTTTAATGTTACTAATGGCACAAAAGCAGGAATTACCATGTGATTATAAAAACAAAGTGGAATTTCATATTTCCATTAAATCCTTTTTTCCCCTCACTGGGGACTCGGACATTTTTAATGGCATATCTTTATCTATTAATATAGGTAGATCACAACCTGTTTTGTAATTCAGGGTCTTGTTCTCAACTTCTAGTTTTCTGGTGCATTGAGACGTGCCCAGGGTCAGAGAATCATTATGAACTAGAAGTAAGACTTACACAGGTCTTCTGGACTCTAAGACCAGTTCTCTCATCCATCATATCACAACCTAAATAACAGAGAGAAGCAGTTTGGTTTAGTAGAAGGAAAGGTGGCCTAGGGGACTGGCAGACCTAAATTCTAGCCCCAGTTCTAACAACAACAACAACAAAAAAAAAACCAAAATAAAACAAAAAAAAAACCTAGCTTTATCTTTGGAGGAAGAGTTATTTGACTTTTCTGGGCCTCCATTGCCTCATTTGTAAAACAAGGAAGTTGGACTAGAAATCTCTAAAATTCCATTCATCTCTAGGATGCTGAAAATCCTGGTGTGACTTCAGGGACAGGCAGAAGTATAATCATCAACCAAATTTGGTGAAGCTGTTTCTTTATTCCCTAATTTGATTGCACATAAATCAATTTTGATTAGATTAAAAATGACTGAGCATGTACCTCAATGAGCTGTCAAGCATTATCTGATACTGTAAACTTTACATGGAATCTGTCTACCTAGTGGAAGTGTAAAAAGCCCAAGCCCCAACAAAGGCAGACACATGAAATGCCCAAAATGTAGAAACATAATTAAATTAACTGATAATCATCATTCCCCTTCTATGCAGGTTCTAATTTAATGCACTTGCAAATGTAATGAGCTTCAGTGGATTGAAAAATATGGCAGAAATAACAGAAACAAGATTACGTTAATTGGGAGAGATACCGATAAGGCAGCTTGTTTCAAGTTATCTGAAAACCACATACTTCTGCAAACCATGGAGAGGTTGGCTGTACCTTGGTGATAAAGGTAGAGCCATGGTTGGGTCAAAGGAAATGTACCAAAAGGTACTTTTCCTAGGAATGTGGATAAAGTGGTGTTCTCCCTGAAATATTGCCTCAAGAGTTTTCCACCCTATCTTGTTAATGTCGATGTGGCATAAAGAGGATTCTTCCAGATTTTCAAGCCATAATTAAGACTGAAAACACATATAATCATGTACACACACACACACACACACACACACACACACACACACACAGAAGTGACGTTTTCTAGCTTTAGTTCTCTCGCACCCCAGGTGGTCTCTATTTATCTCAGGTGATATCGCAAACTTCTCAAAACAGAATAAATATTACTTGCCTTCCTCATCTTTTCAAAATAAGCAATATGCTGGTTTCAGGAGTGGGGAATGGTGTTGCCAAAAAATAAAAATAAATTAGATGACCACAGGACATTACCAGGACATTACCGCTTGGCAGAGAGTTAAGACTCACTATAATAAGAAAAAAAAATACAGGTAAAGGATCAGATTTATTGCTTTTTAAAATGCAATGCACGAGACCAGGATTGTGATTTATTCATTATCACTGCTACTTTCAGAATCTTCTGGCAGATACAATAAAGGCTACTGCCTTACAGAAACCATAATCCCACCAAAACCAGAGAATGGCTAAGAATTTAAATTAGTAGAGGCACTGACTTGTTTAAAAATAACTTTAATAGCTACTACAAAAGGCATCTTTTAAAGAGATGAGCTATTTTTAGTGACCACTAAGTCAAGCCCTTAACCTCTTGGATCTGAATTTCCTCATCTATAAAATGAGCTGGCTAAACTTAATAACCTCTAAATCCCCTTCCAGCTCTGAGTCCTGGATCCCACGATCCTTAAGTGTTTTCCACTGGTTTAGCACATGTCACTTACGATTAGCTGTCATTGTAATTACTTCCTCTCTACTCTTGATTTAGGACAGGTTTCACGTCATGCCTTATCCATCTCTTTTTACTCTTATCTTTCTGTTTTGGCATTTAAAATTATTCCATACCCACTCCATGGTTTTTTAAAAATTATTATTTATATTGGTATATTCAAGAATGAATATGGAAGGGACTTATGTATTGGAACTGACCTGGGGAATTATTAACACCGGAATGAACAGAAAACTGCTACAACATTACTCACATGGTATCATTTGTTTCTCAGACTTTTTGTTCATCTGCCTAATCAAGAATTACATTTGGAGCCTTTGTTATTCTGTAATATTCCCAAGGACAATCTGACTCAAGACAACACCACAATTTAAAAATAAAAACTTAGAGTTTACCACATTCACTTCAAGTTCAAAATGGGAACTGATGAGAATGGTGGCAGAGAAGAGTGGAGGAAATAGGAGGGAAGACAAATATATACTTTTTTTCAGAAACTGACTTCAATATTTTAATGGATCTGTGAGCCTATATATGTGAGCACTGCCCTCTAATCATATAGATTGCAATTCATCCACAAATCTTCATCCTGTGCAACTCTTATCCATATCCTCCCACATGTGGGTTCCAAACAATCTTCTGTGAATCTTTTTCTAGAGCTCTTGATATTGTCAAGCCACTAAAGGAGTTCTGTCTTTGGGTTAGGTATTGTTCTTTCTACCTTCTAATTGCCATGTAAAAGAAAGATTCAATTATTATGTTTTCTATCATTTTCAACAAAATAGGTATTGTATTTTGTACTCTGCATTTACCAGTGATGTCTATTGATGATAGATCACCATGTGACTTGTTTTTCATGCTTGATTAAATTTATAGTTTTCCTAATATTAAACTTGAATTCCTGGTATAAACGTAATATGGTTATATAACATAATTTGTAAATATTGTTGTAGAATGTCTGAGTTTAACTAGATGGGAAAAAAAGTTTGGGCTGTTTTCACCACATTAAGTTTATTTTTTCCTGTCATTTTACTGCCAGATTTCATGCCATACACAATGGTTTTACTGCTTCTTCTATTTTGTTTTTAATTCTGTGGGGTTTTTTACGAATGGATATTCTCCAAAGAAATATGCAAAAGTTGTAGCTCTTAAAGAGCACACTTCAATGACTGTTAGAGATATTGCAATGGCTGTTAGTACATGGAAATAAAGTCTTTCAGGGATCATTTAAGCCCATAATGAAACAGGATGAGCTTCACCAAAATGCAAATAATTATGTTGTTATAAATGAAAAAAAAATGAAAATAACTCTTGCCACAGAGCAACCTAATTAATTCTGAGAAAAAAGAACAAACTTTCGGAGAGTCCTAATAGCTGGAGAGGCTATTACTGATTCCTCTATACTGCTTCATACATTTCTTGATGTTGGTCAAAAATCAAGAAAACCAACTAAAATATCTTTTAACCACTGCTCTGAAGAGAGAAAAGGAACAATTTCAGGGGTGAGATAATACAAAGACTGGAATGCTGAGCAATGGGGAAAAAACAAACAATTTTATTTCTAATTCCTGTCCCAAATTCCATTAGTATGGGACTCTCTTTTTATTGAATGCCCTTCCCTATTTGAAGGAGCTTCAGCCTTCTTCAATTCTTTGGTACTCTTCAATCTTTGAGTCTTTGGGGCACTTTTGATATCCAGCTTTTAGAGAGAACATGGAAGAGGCCAATCCCACTTCAGATTGCTGAAGGAAATGGCTTTGGGAAGACATGAGTGGTGCTGGCAGTCTCCATCATGTCATTGTTCCCTATTCTAGAGATTACAGGCAGTTTCCCTCGGGGGAGATCAAGGGCATTGGTTGAGCCAAGTTATCTTCTCCCAATTGGAGAGACCCTTTGTGCTATATTATCTGGTACATAATCTCATATACATACATACATACATACATACATACATACATACATACATACGTGTGTGTGTGTGTGTGTGTGTGTGTGTGTGTGTGTATCCTCTCTGATCTCTGCTTTGCAACAATTAGTAAATGCATTTTCTTTGCTATTTGCTGTATGTGTTCATTGTGGGACTGGTACTTGATGGGAAAGGCGCCAAGCCTTGGATATAGAACTTCAGGTTCCTCTTATTCCCCCATAATGACAGAGCAATCAGAAGTTTGACTGACCCAATCATATCCCCTAAATTAATAATATTTAAGCACCATATATACATTTAGCCTGATGCCCTCATTCTCTGAGGAGAGCAGAGTAGCCTCTGGACCCAACCTCAATCTCATGCTTCCCCTTATGTAGGAATGACATTCTCCCTCCAAGAATTGTGGGGTATATGTGAAGAAGCTAGGTATATCTACTCTGCCTTCTTCAAACCATACAATAACAGCCCTTGATACATGTGTGCCTCTCTATACATGGACTCTTCTTTACACGTTGATAAAATTCACTTTTTTTTCATTTAAGTGCATACCAAAACCATTATTGAAAAAAAAAATTTGAATAAGCCTATAAGACCTAGGCATCTTCATCAGAGAGTAAAATATCTGTCCCTTCCAAATATTTTGGTGATTTTTAAAAACTTATTGTGGGCCTGAAAACCTTGCCTCTTTTGAGGCAAAAATAAAATGACCTCTGATAAATAGAATGGTGTATTGATTGATAGAATTGTTCTAGAATTACAGATATTCCTAAACAGGTCTTGTCTTGAACAAGAATTCTATAAGGAATCACTTATATTGTTTAGTGTTAGTTTAGCAATAGGGTTTGTCTTGCTGTCCAGACCTCCTTATTCCTGCTTTTTTTTTTATGTTGATTCCTTACTCTATTTCCCCCTTCATTTTAAGTTTAACCCTTCAGACTATCTTCAGTTTCGTCCTCTAGCTGCATACAAACTTATTCCCTATCTCTTCCTCCCTCTTTGGGATTGACAAGTCCCATTCAACTCATTTTTTGTTTGTTTTTGTCCAGATATATGAATTGTTAGTTTCTGATCTCCTAATGAGGAAACTCTCTTCATCAATGGAGATAAGCAAGTTGTCGTAGTTTGTCTTTTTAGAGGTTTACTTGGAATATGAAGAAGCTTAGCAACTTGCCTAGAGTCACCCAATCAGCAGAGTCAGAATTAAGAGGGAAAGACTGGAGGCATTGAAATCAATTAAGTAATTGTAATAATTGAGGTGATTTGCCTAAATAATGAGGGCCTGAACTAAAGCAGTGGCTGTGTGAACAGAAAGAAGGAATCAGATGAAAAGGCTATTATGGAGGTAGAAGTGTGATGATTTGGCAGCTAATTAGGCATAAATGAAGAAGAAATCGAGGAGTCAAAGATACTGTAAATGTGAAAGAATGGAAGAAGAGTGGTAGAGAAATAGGGAATTTTAGAAGTGAAATATAGTTTTGGGGAAGTATAAGCTATGTTTTGATAATGCTACATTTGGAGTGTTTTGGGGACACTCAGAAGGGATTTAGCAACATCCGACTAAATCTCAAGGAAGATATAGAAGTCAGTCATCTGCATAGAGATGATAATTTAATCCATTGGTCTAATGGAATCATAAATGCAGACAAAGCTGAGAGAGAAGATAGCTTAAGACATTGCCTTGTAGAACACCAAAATTAGGAAGTACAATATAAAAAGGGATCTAGCAAAGGATATTCTGTGAGGGAGCAGTCAGAGAGATAGAAGATGAACCAGGGGAGAAAGTGGTATCAGGAAATACCAGTAATAAGAGAGTATCCAGGAGGAGAGAGTGGCCAATAGTGTCAAATGCTGCAGAGAGGTCAAATAAGAATGAGGACCGAAAAAAGACTGACAGATTTAGTTTTTAATTAAAAGATCACTAGTAACTTTGGAGCATGAAATTTTAATGGAGACCTCAAGTCATAAGTCTGATTTTAAAGACTAAAGAGTGACTGAAAGGAGGGGGAGTAGAGAGAGTGAGTTCAGATTGTTTCTCTCTCCTAGGAGTTTGGCTGAGAAAAAGAGAAGAAAAATTGGAGCTTGATAATGGGATGATAGGGATAATAGGATCTAGTGTAGTTATGACACTTAACTAAGTTCTAGTACTGATACCAGCTGCCTTTTTAATCACATTCGGTTTATCATTTTATTAGGGCCTCTGATTCCTAGGCCTAGATTCCTAGGCCTCTGGCACAGTCTATTGATCAGCAAAATAATCTTCAGCCCTTTGTCCTTAAGCATTTAGGCATGCTACCTTTTACATAAACCTGAAACAGAAATACTGAGATGAGAAACATCAAATATGAGAACGGAAACACCATGTATACCTTTATAAAGGACCCAGGTAATCAGGCAACTATTTTGTTTCACAACAGGATTCCCCAGGAGGTGCCTTTATACACTGATGAAATTTTAAAATAGGTTTTAATGTATAAAATGTTGATTCAATTAATAACCATCTTCCAGAGATTTATCTGTTGCAAAAAGCAAAGCACATCAAGACTAAAAAGTCCAAATAATACCTTTCTCACCTTTGCTTCTCTCTCAAATGAAAGGAGCAATCAAGTGTCTGTCAAAGGATAAGCACTTTTTTCTGAGTTTTCTTTAAAGTTTTAAACATTCATTTACATAAGATTTTTTTTGGGTGAGGCAATTGGGGTTAAGTGACTTGCCCAGAGTTACACAGCTAGTGAGTGCCTTGTGTCTGAGGCCTGATTTGAATTCAGGTCCTCCTGACTCCAGGGCTAGTGCTCTATCCACGGCACCACCTAGCTGCCTCTGTACCATTCTTTCTCCCTCTCTCCTTCCTATACCCCTCCTCAAGATGGCAAGCAATCTGACATGTGCAATAATGTAAACATATTTCCACATCAGTCAAGTTGTGAAAGAAGAAATAGAGCAGAAGAAAAAAGTCACAAAAACAAAAACAAAAAAGAGAGAGAGATAAAATAGTATGCTTTGATCTGCAGTAAAATTCCATAGTTCCTTTTTCTGGATATGGATAGCATTTTCCATCACGAGTCTTTTGGAACTGTTTTGGGTCATTGTATTGCCTAGAAGAGCTAAGTCTATAAAAGCTAATCATCTTACAAAGTTGTACATTGTACGACATTGTTGCTGTTACGGTGTACAACGTTTTCCTGTTTCTGCTCACTTTACTCTGCATCAGTTCATGTAAATCTTTCCAGTTTTTTTGAAATTCACCTGTTCATCATTTCTTATAGCACAAGACTATTCCATTACATTGGATAAATATTTATTAAATATCTGCTATGTAAAAGATACTGTGCTAAACATTGGCTTCTTCCCTAAGTTGTCATCTCTGAGAGTGCTATTGCAGCTGCTGCTACCACTAATAATCAAAATTTATGCAGTCCTTTAGCATTTACAAAAAAAGCATTTTACATGTAAGGTCTCCTCTGAGTTTCATAATAACCCTTTGAAGTTATTATTCTTAGAGATAGCATTATTCCTATTGGTACAGCTAAGGAAATTGAGGCTCAGGCAGATTAAACGACTTGCCTGCAACTATTCAGCGTCAGAGGCAGGATTAGAATGCAGGTCTTTAAGACCCCCATCCTCAAATCCATAACTATATCCATTTTATCATTTTCCTTCTCCATGTTAAAAAAAGGTCAGCCAACTGCAAGAATAAGATCATTATTATATTAAAATTGAATGGGAGCTTACTGGAGATGTGTGGAGCGCCACATTAACTACACTTCATCACTGCCTAAGGGAACTGCTGGATGAACTTTCAGTTCAGTCTCCAACAGTATCATGTGTACAATTCATTTCATTAGCCTCTAGCTAAGCTCTGTTTGCATTAAGTGCCTAGAAGAAATTTTAATTGGTATGCTACTCTGGCCTTTTTGAAGCATTTTATTGCTTATGTCCAGTCTGCTCAATGATTCCCAAGGAAATGATTAAGCGCCAGTCATACTGTCTTTTAAGCCATGGTCTGTGTACAATAAATAACCTTAGGATTCTTCTTACTAAGCATTTACCCTGTTTCATTGCCATTGTGAGCTTACCCTGATCATTGCCTTCATTGACTAGGAGGAAAATAACCAAAGTGAACAGAGCTTTCCAATCTGGGACTTCTTCACCAATAGAAACAGAGGAGAATAGCAGCCTACTAACCCCAAGGAGCTTCAAGGTCATTATATTTATGGATTATGCAGAATGCTGAACTATTATCAGCATTACAATATATTGGAGAGTGTAATTTGATTGTTTTCAACAACTTCCATCCTACATTTCCTCCAAAAGTTCTTTTTTCTGTGGTTTGTAGCATATTTTTCCCTTCAGGATTTCTCAGCTTATGTAAATTCAGGCTAAATGGAATCTTGAGGTTTTTTTCTCCCCTTTCCCTTGAAAGTCTTAGATTTTGGGATGCTAACAGGCTCCAAGAAACCTTGAGCTAAAGAGGACCTTGATACATTTACGAGAACAACCCGTCTCTACTGAGGTAATTGCCCAAACCATCCTGACATAATTGTTGTATGGAAGACTTTGTGATCTCTAAGGAAGAGATCTTTAAAACCCTCCCTCTTTATTCCATTCTAGTGTTTGGTGAAAGTCTTTTCAGCTTCAATATTTAGAGGATGCTCCTCTTTGTAATTAGAATCTTCTTCTGAGAAACCACATGATGCTTTTAGGCCTCTAACTGAGTAAGCTGGGCATTTTAGAACCTGTCATAAATTGCTTTGAAAGAACCACAGAAGCCAAAAGCTAGCTAGCTACCATTTATACAGCACCTCAAGGTTTGCAAAAGCATACTCCACAGTGTTATCTCATTTGATCCTCACAACAGTGACTTTGGTGCTAATATCATCCCCATTTTATAGCTGAGAACACAGATGGTGAGAGGTTAAATGACTTGTCCATGGTTGCACAGCTAGTAAGAGCCTGAAGTGGAATTGTAACTCAGTTTACCAAATCTCTGCTTAGCAGATGTGGTGTCATATGGAGAGGCCTTGAGATGCACAGATTCAAAAAATACAAGGGTCGTCTAGGCTCACTGAAAGAGCACAGTACCCAGAGTCACTCCTGGCTTTATGGCCAACTATGCCATTTCCTAGCTCTAATTTCTTGGCACAATCGCTATACTTCCTGGAACCCCACATTCTTCCTATAGAAATAAATGGAGGAATTTGGACCAGGATCCCTAACCTCACATCCTTTGCTCTTTTTCTGCCTTGGTATCTTGCATTCGGTAGATGGCTAATAAGTGTTTATTGTTGAAGAATCTTCACTACACAATCCAATGACTTGGAGCACATCTTTCCTCAAAATGAAATTGGAAATGTTCCTACTATAACATGGTTTCTTTATTATAGAAAAGCAGGTGAAGATAGAGTTTGGGAGTTGGGAAGACTTAATTATTATTATTTTCAAATGAACATGGTTATTTAGGGTAGGGGGAACCCAGCACCATATGCATTGGCTAGCAAGGAAATTTAAGTCCACATGCTGGCCAGATACATACAGCTTGACATAAGGTATTCCTCAGCACTGACCCATCTGTTGTAAATGACAGTACAGATCTCTCATATGCATTCCAACATAGCTGAAAGCTAAAAATAGAGACATCTAAAGAGGAAAAATATGGAGAAGTTTCAATCTAAATTGAACTGAGAAGGATTCACAGAAAGAATCAGAGACACTGTCCTTTCCCTGAATATTTCCTTTCCTAACCAAGCCATCTAGTTTTCACTGTGAACATAGTAATGTTCTTGAACAAAGGTTTTCCTGATTCCAAGACCAGTTCTCTCTCCACAATGTTATTCTGTTAATAGCTTACCCTGGTAATAACATGTCATATGTATATACATACATACACATACATGTATGTATATATCAGAGAGAGAGAGAGAGAGACAAAGAGAGAGAGAGACAAAGAGAGAGAGAGAGAGACAGAGAGAGAGAGAGAGAGAGAGAGCGCTTGTGTACATGAACTATAAGTGTATTCCTAAATACTTGTTTGTAAGTTGAATATTTTAAATGCACCTGGAATCTCGTTCCTTAAAAGAATTTTAATCCTTTAATAAAGTGGAAGAATAATTTTTTAAAGCAAACAGCTAACCCATCATTTAGCTGCTTTATAAATTTGTCAATTTTATATACTGGTTTGCTTGAAATAAGGGTTCATCTGCATTGGGAGTGCAGCTTGAGAGATAATTAGAGAATATCAAAGAAATATTAGAGAAATTACAGAAACAATGTCTAATAAATTATATATATATGTATATATTATGTTTATGAAGATATTTAAGCTATTTTTTTTCTGTTTAGACAAGCATGTTTTTTCATGAAAAATTCCAAATAGGGGTTGAGATTCTATACCAACATAATAGTCATATTATTTACTTAGAAATCTTGGCCACAAAATCATTTCACATAAATTATACAATTTGACATTCATAACAACTTTGCCTAACAAGATAGGTAGTACACACATTATCATCCTTTTTTTTGAGGAAAAAACCTAAGATTCAGAAAGGTAAGGTGATTTGCCCTATATTACAGAGATAAGTGGAGGAGACAGGCCTCAAACTCATCTTCTGACTTCAGGTTGATACATCTAACCTGATACCATACACATACATCTTAATGACAACAGGAAAACCAAAGTGATACTTACCACAAGAAGACAGGGTGTCTTGAAAATCTTGGCGCAGCAAAGCTTAAAACAGTACTAAAACTTTTGGGACACTTCATATACAAGAAGAAATTTTCTACATGGCAGGCTAATTAAATTCCAATTTACAACATGATGATTGAGGATATTTTTTTTTCCTGTTACATGGGCAGTTTTAAATAGACATCACACGTAGTCCAACATCACAGCACAGGATTACCCTGTTATAATTGCTTTAAGGAGCTTCTACATTAAAAAATATGGTAAAAAAGGAGAAAAACCCAAAAGCCACTTTTCTCCTTCCAATGTCCACCCAAAAGGGGCACTCTTTGTTGCCTTGCTTCCCACATTATATAGATGTTTCAGAGTACACATTATGAACCCCCCCACCCCAGGCCTTCAGACATAATTGCTTCCCATTCTTCAGCAAGAACATCCTCATTGCAAATTATTTTCCAAACTGAAAATCCTTTAGCAAAGATGACAGCTGAGCATACGACATGTAGGAGAAACACACAGCAGGAGACCTGCTTGGAAGCTGATGCTGATGCCTGCGTGGTGGGGAGCCCACAGAGTCAGTGCAATGCCTATACATCAAGGAACATACCCAGAGAGTTTAAGGTATTAATCAGATATGACAGTCCCTATACAGTGCATATTTATCACACAGATTCTAAAACACAAGATATCAAGAATGGCAATAGATTTACTGTCTTCTACCAGGTAAGCTATTCAATAAGTTTGGCTTTCAAAGATATGTGGGAAAGCACAGATTTCACAAGTTTTTTTTTTAATTCCACAGTTCATTCTGAGAGTGTGAAACAAAGATTGATATCACCATATCTAACCAAATGATTCAGAGAACTGCTTTAACTCCATGGAAACCTCGTTACCAAATTTCACTTTTGCTATGCAATTATTTTTACTGCCTTGACAAATGCTAATGTGCTATCCATCATACATAGATGGTGCTACTAACCCAACCTAAACTGGACATGCATTTGGAATGTGAAATTCATATTGTCAGCTCTGACTAATTTGAAGGAGTCCCTTTAACTTACACAAGCAGCTAACTCTACCTTTCCCTTCATTCCTACTCAATAGTGATTTTTTTAAATGAAAGGTTACTTATGTCTTTAGTGAGCTAGTCTTAGTCTTTCATATTATCTTGGTTTTCCACAGACCTCATTCAGTAGGTATCAGACATAAACCATTAGTAAACTGTGTCACAATTCTTTAGCAATAAGAAGGTGTAGTCTAATATAGAGAAGACTTCCCTCTTCCCTTTCCATGGTCTCTCTCTATAGTCTTATTTACTCACAGAATCACAGAGCTGAAACTCTGATGGGACCCGAGTAATCATGCAGTCCAACCTATACACATAAAAAAGTATTAACAACAGCAATAGTATCATTCATAGAGCACTTTAAGTTCTATAAAGTACTTAATATATGTCATCTTATTTAAATCTCACAACTCTATGGAAGTAGGTATTATTATTATTATTATTATTATTATTATTAACTCCATTTTACAGACAAGGTAACTGAGACTAAGAGATGTTGAAGTGGCTTACATAAAGCCACACAGCTAAGCAGGATGTGAAGGTTATACCACCTAGCTGCCTGTGTATCTTACCCAATGCCTTGCCCAGCCTTAGCTTGAAGAGCTCCACCCAGTTCTTAAGGCAGCCCATCCCACTTTTGCACTGTTATGATTGTTGAAATCAAGCTTAAAATTTCCTCTTTTTAATTTCTACCCCCACTACTCCAGGTTCTGACCTTTGGTACAAAACAGAGCAAGTCAGTTCCCTTCTCAAATCCTTTTAATACTTGAAAACAGTGATTATGCCTTATCTACAAAATAACTTCTATTTACCTTAGTTTCCACAACTGCAAAACTAGGATTAATAAAAGCACATAATTTCCAGGGTTGTTGTAAGAATAATAATATTTGTAAAACGAGCACTTTGTGACATTCATGTGATACATGTACACACACATACATACATATATATGTTTATATACATACACATATGTGTATATGTATGTAAAAGCTATTATTGAAACCCCTTCTCATATGGCGTTACCATGGAGTTTTTGGGATTGGAACTGGATTTGTAGCTTTACTTTTATTGGTAACTCCCAGGAAGAAAACTACATCTATAAATGTAGGTTGACACCTTCCCTGAAAGTTATATTCTTAGGGACAGCTGGGTGGCACAGAGGATAGAGCATGGCCTGAGGAAGACCTGAGTTCACATCTGGCGTCAGATACTTACTAGCTGTGTGATCCTGAGCAAGTCACTTAACTTCGTTTGCCTCCATTTCCTCATCCTTAAAATGAGTTGGAGAAAGAAATGGCAAACCATTCCACTATCTTTGCCAAGAAAACCCTAAATGGGGTCACAGAGAGTTGTAGACAACTGAAATGACTAATCAACACCACAGCCTTAGAGACAGTTCCCTAGATGAGATGTTATGTGACTTACCCAGAAACAGTAAGTATGTATCAGAGACAGACACTAAACCAAAGTCCTGTTGGCTTAAAGGATAGTTCTCTATCTACTATCCAATCCTGCCTTGGATTTTGCTTCCACAAAATCCCTCAAATACATCCTCTGCAGTCTATTTTCTCTCTCACCATCCTAGCACAGTTCCTTAACAACTGCCATTTTAAACTCCTACAATCACTTCCTAACTACTCATCCCATCTTTCCTCCTTCTGCTTCCTAAACCATTCTTCACATTGTTATCAAATCTTTCTTTTCTCTTTACCTACAAGTGCCATGCCATTCTTTTGTTCAAAGCTGTCCAATTCCTCCCTGTTGCCTATGGAGGAAATTGCAAAGTCTAGAGTGTAGTCCCTGGGTGAAGAGGCTGGTTGCCTCTTTCTTAGGATTCCCAGTACCTAGTGTATGGCACTAAGCAAAGGAGATATTAATAAGTGTTTGTTAATGTGAACTGAATCAAAAGCCCTTGACAATCTGGCACCATATTGTTTTTAGAGCCATATATACATACATACACACACATATATATATACATATATATATATATATATATACACATATATATACACACATATATATATATATACACACATATATATACACACACACACACACACACACACACACACACACACACACACACACACACACACACACATATATGTATATCACCAGCATGCTAGCTTGTAAATTCCACGAAGCCAAGGACTATGTAAGAGACTATCACCCCCAAGGTCTAACAGCATTCTGTACACAGTGGGTGGTTAATAAATGTTTATTTTGACTAAAATCCTAGTGACATTGTACATAACTTTGAGAAATTCACACAACCTCTCTGAGTCTCAACAAAATATAGACAATAATACTTGTTATACTTAGCTGATAGAGCTTGTATAAAGAAAGTACTTCACAAATTGTTGATTATGATGCAATATAAATATAACATAAATGTGAGCTCATTATTATGACTTTTGAGTCAAGAGATACAGATAAAATACTACTTCTGGCATTTACCTGTGTGATGCTGGACAATTCATTTAACCTTTCTGGCCTCAGTTTCCCCATTTAGACAATGAAGTCTCCATGTGGAACAGTTGATGGCTAAGCTCCCTTTCACCTTTAGTTCTATGATCCCATGATCTTATTTGATCTTCACAACTCTGTGATGATAGGCACCTACTTTTGATCTCTTTTTATTTGAAATTTAGCTCTAGATCCCAGAAACTCCAAGACCTATTCCTTTATGTTGTTTTTGAAAATGTTTCATAACTTATTATTTTTAAGTTAAGTGTTATCTTTCAAAATAATAGAACCTATTTTCCCTTTTCTCATTACCCATCCTCATCACCTCTGAAAAAAAGAAAATAAAACTCTCGTAGCAAATATACATAGCAAAGCAAAATAAATTCATTCAAAACATTACATTCTTCACCTGGAGTCTCATACTTTTTCAGGAGTTGGGTAATATGTTTTACCATCTGTCCTAGAACTGTGGTTGGTCACTGTATTGATAAGAGTTCTTAAGTCTTTCAAAGTTATTTATTTTTATAGTATTAATCTTACTGTATGGATTTTTCTTTTGATTCTGTTCACTTGGCTCTGAATCAGTAGATAGAGTCTTTTCAAGTTTCTTTAAACCATCATTTTCATTAATTCCTACAGCTCAATAGTCTTCCATTACATTTACATACCATAATTTGTTCAGCCATCCCCAAATGGTGGACAACTCCTTAATTTCCAGTTCTTTGGCATTAAAAATAAAGAGCTGCTATATTTATTTTTTTTACATATAGGTCCTTTAGACTCTTCTTTATTGCTCCCAAGTAAGAGTCTTTTTCTATTGCTGATAGACCTTAGGTCTATAACAGTAGATAAGAGGAAAGGTTCTTTTGAAGATATATTTCATTATTATGAAAAAATACATAGAGTTAGAAGCTTTTACTTTAAAAAAGAATCCCTGAAAATAAGCAAAGAAAAAGCATTTCAGATAAAATCTAAAATCACAAAATATTAGCTACTTTAAGTAGATGATAGAGAAGAATCTCAGTGATCTCCGAAAAATCATCATATTCTATTGATGGTAGAAGAAACCTCATTGAATTCAAAGTGTGTTTATTTCGGTATTCCTGAATTGAATCTGGTAACCATCAGATCTGGCTTACTTCGGAACAGTGTTACATGATGGTGGATGGAAGTGGATGCTAAGAGTAGGTTACACATAGATCATAGACCACAAGAAAAGATTGTGACCATAGGAGTGCAAATATGACTTCCGACAAAGCAGCATAACATTTTGAAATGGATAAGAACAGAAAATGGTGGAAACTAAACAGAGCCTATCATCTTTTTCTGTGAATGATTGGGGGAGGCAGGCAAAAGCTCTGGAACTATGTGGCTGCTGGCAGACTAGGAGATGTGGTTCACAACTTTTTACACTGATTTCTGGTACTGAGATTCTAATAAGACACAATCTGATTCCATCTTCCTTGGGTTAATGTACTTCCGAGCATTAAAGAATAGCATTGATAAGTATACTATCAGTTCAAACAAGCTATTTTTAATAGTTTTAAATAAAAACTAATTAAAAGCCTACAACATGCTAGGAACTGGGCTATGGGCTAGGGAGACAAAAACAAAATAATCATGGCTCTCAGGAATCTAACATTCTATTTAAATGCCTTCAAGTATTGTGCCACCATATAAACTGATAAGCCTATATATATTATTGTCCTGTATTTACAAAATACTTCCATCTTTAGAGGTGTGTCTATGGGGAAGTTATGAGATCCACTACACTGACAGTGACTTGCTGGCCAATTGAAAAATATTTCTCAGGTTTTTCTTTTGGGGGAGGGGTGATAGAAGGGATGGCTGGCTTAGAAGCATAATTAAAAAATCCCTTCCTTCATCCACAATAGGCAGAACTCTTGATAGCAAACTTAATTAGCTTGGACTTCAAGAACTAGAAATTACTAATAATTTGGACAAAACTGTATCTTTGTCCTATCAATAAAAACAGACCGCTAAACAGTGCTTCTTCATTGAAAGAATACAAGCTCCTTGAGGGTAGCGACTATTTCATTTTTATTTCTACATCCCCCTTGCCTAGAAAGGAGTAGGTACATATTTCATGATTGGTCCATTTCTTTAAATACATTAATGATTCAGAATATGTTGCTAATTGGGATAAATATATAATGCTTAACTTAATATGAAATAGCGAGGGGAAGTGGAACTTCCCCCAAACTGGCTACAGGACTACATCCTACAATCTAGAGGTATAAAAGACCTTAGAGGACACCTAGTCCAATATTCTACCTCATGCATAAATCTCCTTTACAACATCCTTGGCAAACTGTTATCCAGGCTTTGCTCAAATACCTCCAGGGATGGGCAAATTCTCCACCTCATAAAGCAGTAATTCCATTTCAGATGACTCTAATTATGAAAAATGTCTTGCTTACATTGAGCCAAACTCTAGCTTCTTATGACTTCTACCCATTTTTTCTTAGCAGCCCCAAAGAGAATTAATCCATTACCTTTCCTCCTAATATTGTCCCTTCTTCTAAACTTCCTATTTCTATTGAGGACATCACTATCCTTCCAATTACCCAGATTTTTGCCCAAGGAATTATCTCTAATGCCTTTCTTTCTCTTATCTCATATATTCAGTTAGTGGTCAAATATATTATTTATACTTGTCCAGCAAAATTTCTTTAATCTATCACCTTCCCTTCACTCACGTAGCTACCATCTTCATTATCCCTTCCCTGGACTATTGAGATGGCTCACTAACCTTTCCTTGACCCATCTTCTTTATAGTTGACAAAATAATAATTTTTAATGCACAGAACTGCATTAATTCCTTTCTTTTTCTTTCTTTCTTTATTTGGGGGGCGGGAAGGGGCTAGGTAATTGGGGTTAAGTGGCTTACCCAGGGTCACACAGCAAGTTATCAACTGTCTGAAGTTGGATTTGAACTCAAGTCCCTCCTGACTCTAGGGCCGGTGCTCTATTCACTGCACCACTTGGCTGCCCCCTCTTAAAAACAAAGAAGAAAAACAAAACAAAACACCAGTAGGCCTATTGCATTTAGGTACCATATAAATTCTTCAGCCTGACTTGTAAAATTATTTTAAAAAAATCTTTCTCCAATCTTGCTATTTCAGACTGATACTTGTTTCTCTATCCCCCCCGCTTTGTCTTTTTGCACAGATGGCCCTCCATTTGTGAAATACCCTCCCTTATGACCTCTACCTCTTAGAAGTCTTAGCTTTCTTCAAGGATCCCCTTGTGTGTAACCTCCTACACCAAACCTTTCTTAATTCTGTCCAGTTGCTGGTTTACTTTTCCTCAACCAATTATCTTAGCTTGACTCATCTGCGTACAGGTTGTATCATACATGTAGGAAGTAAGCTTCATTTTAATATCCCTGGTTCTTAGCCCCAAGTTGCTTTTTCATAAGTAGTGCTTTATAGATGTTTATTGAGCCGAGCTGAGTTAGTTCTGTTTTCTTGAGCCACACAGAGTAAGTCTAATCCATCTTCTTATTAATGTCATTAAGATTAGTGCCATAAACGTGAAACCCAATTGTCTGAAATTCCATTTTGGGGTGACTTTTTCTTAGTTACTTCTCTTCACCAGTGGACTCAATTTAATCTGTCAATACATATTTTTAAATTATCATTGAGAAGTAAATAATTCTCATATATTTTCATCATTTGAAGGATGTATCTTAGGACAAATTTTTTTTTAAATGCTTATTCACAATAGCAAGGTATAATGTGTCTAGCTAGTTCTTTGCTGAAGTAAATCAATGTAATCACTAAGGAGCTCAGGTCAAATCCTCTTTCTTGACATAACTCTTATTTCAATCAGGCTATTTTCTCCCAATTTCTATTGCCAGTGTTAGAATGGCGAACATTCAGAGAAAAGACCAGCAGACACACACACACACACACACACACACACAAAACAGTGATCTCCAGGTGAAAAAAAAATTGGTGATAGTTTTTTTTTTAAAGCCAGGCAAAGGAGATGATTCACCCAAAGCAAATCAAGGAAGAAGAAATGTATTGCTATGGGAAAAAGGGTTCCCTGTTAATCTTCTTACCTTGTTTCTGTCAAAAATAAAACTTTATCTGAGAAGAAAATGGGAAAATGAAAATATGTATGTGTATCTATGCATTTATATATGAATATTTTTATGGGCACACAGACACATATATATATATGTAAACACACACACACACACACACACACACACACACACAACACACACCCCAAACCACCTTCCAGATCCATCAAAATCTAATAGATTGAAGAATGACAACTCCTGAGGATGAACAAAGAAGCTTATCATGTATGCATATTGTTGTCATTCAGCCGTTTTAGTTGTATCCAACTCTTTGTGACCCTATTTGGGATTTTCTTGGCAGAGATAATAACAAGCATTAAGTGACTTACCTAAGGTCTTATAAGTGTCTGAGGCTGGATTTGAACTCAAGAAGGCTACTCTTCTCGATTCCCAGCTCAGTGCTCTAGGCACTGAGCCACCTACCTGCCCTTTATCATGTTTACAAAAGATATAAATCAAGTGAAGCGCGGTCTTAGAAACTTTCCATTTCCCAGATGAGATAATTCAGTCTCATAGACAGGAAATGACTTCATCAATATCATACGACTGGTTAGGAAGATGAGAACTGGTACTCAACTGCCTAGTTGTACACTTATTCTTCACCTACACTGCTTTCTCCCCTACTGACACAGAGGTGAAAGACGATACTCAGGAGCTGATGCTGCCAATGATTTTTGGCACATTCCCACTGTTTACATGAAGAAAATACAAAACATCTGAATTATCTATTTTCCAACTTATTTCTATGTGTATGCGTAAATTCTCCCTACACAGAATAAATGATCATTTATCTAGAATGGCTAGAAAAGGGATATTGGGCTGTGGGTTATATAATATTCCTGCATTTTGGGGTTAGCACGTATTGCACACAGATTACCAGTTTTCAAACGATTAGAATATATGTGTGTGTGTATGTGTGTGTGTGTGTGTGTGTGTGTGTGTGTGTGTGTGTGTGTGTGTGTGTGTGTGTGTGTAGCTCAGACTTGTGTTTTGGTCAAGGAAGGGATTTTTTTGCCAGAGAAACTCCTATCAATGATGTAGATAAGAAACCTGTCTGCAATTATAATCTCACAGAGTTAGGTGACTTAGTCATGGTTGTACATATAGTATGTGTCACAAGAAAAACTTGTCTTCCAGGTTCTAAGGTCAGGCCTCCATCAACTATACCATCCTTTACATAGCCTTTACACTAAAATCATACTGAAAAGATTTGAGTCATTCTTTGGTGCTGATCCAGGCTGCACATCAGGGTCTTGCAATACCAAATGGTAATTACCATGAAAAAAAGTTCTTAGAAGATAGAAGAAAGGGGGACGGAGGCAGTGACTATCTTTTTTTTTTTTTTTGACAGAGCTAAAAACAAGATGGGACATTTCTGGCTCTCCCCAGATGTGTGTCTCTGGGGATCTGTCTGTGGCCTTTTTGTCTTCTCTCATTCTCTCTTGATTATCTCAATCTCCATATAGCTAACTATCATATCTATTCATAGAACACACAAATCTATGTATCCAACCCTCACCTCTCTCATTAGCTCTAGTCCTGTATCATCATGAGCCTGATAGATATTCCACAGGCATCTGAAAGGGAATGTATCCAAAGTGGAACTTATTATCTTTCAACCTAAACCCATCATACCTCTCCCTGACTTATTTATGCCCAAGTGATCATTATCCTTCTAGTCATGATTCATGACCAATTTGGAGACCTGCTGGCTTCTTTCCTTGCCTTCATCCCTTATATTTGATTAGTAATCAACTATAAACAGAAACTATGTTACAAGTAGTATCTTGAAACATGAAAAAAAAAACCATGAGATATTTCCCTATATTTTGTGACGACCATAAAAAGAAATTCCACTTAATAGGGTAATAGTAAATAAATTCGATTTAGTAGGTTGTGATTGTTCAGTCATTTCAGTTGTATCTAAGTCTTTGTGACCTTATTTGGGATTTTCTTGGCAAAGGTACTAAAGTGTTTTGCCATTTTCTTCAGCTTATTTTACAGATGAGGAAATTGAGGCAAAGAGGGTTAAGTGACTTGCCCAGGGCCACATAGCTAATAAGTGTCTGAGGCCAGATTTGAGCTCAGGAATATAAGTTTTCCTGACTTCAGGCCTGGAACTCTATCCACTGTGCCACCTAGCTGCCTTTTAATAGAGGTCAGTATAGCCCAAACAGAACAAGTCTGGCCTTCTCTTCTACCCTGAAACTAGACTAGGTTTCAAGAGATTCAGTACTAGCCCTGACTCTACCCTGTAATGAGCTATGACCTTGGACAAGCTATTTAACTTCTCTGATACCTAAGTATTAAAAATAATGGAACTGGCTTCATTGATTTTTAAGGTCTCTTTCAGTTCCAAATATTGTACTATGAGCTAATGATCTTGAAATGAGGGGCTATTCCTCAAGTCTATGAGTAACAATCATCAAAAAAAGGAATGCAAACTAGAGGTAAAACTATACGGTAAAGGAGAGAGAAGTATATTTCCAACTGATCTCAATTTATGATGTGGTTCTTTAGCGAGCATACAGGAAATTCATGAATCAATTAGCACATGACCTGTTCAGTAACAAGTCAAATGGAACCAAACCACATTGAAAGTTCATTCCATTGCTAATGGTCCAACCACCAGCACCATGTTATATCTACCCTATCGTGTGGCCTTTTTGCAAGAACATCAGGGGAACTGGGGTGGGGGAACAGCAGTTTAGGTATTAACAACTGCTGGCCTTTTTTTTTTCTGTCAGGAAGAATGAACAAAAAGATGCACAGGACTAAACCATTTCTGCCACAGTCACAGCTTTTAAAACAAGCACATGGTTCACTTCATCAGGCTCCTAGCCATCTTGGTTAGGAGAAGAAAGAGCATCCTGACAAGGAACACATTCGTATGAAAGCCTGTCATATTGGAATAAAATCTTCCACATGAACCTTATATGTCACAGTGATTTATTTGAAACTATAATCCCAAGTTTAAGAGGATGTTTGGAGTCAGGAATACCTATGCACAAGGGCTGCCTTTAACTCTCAGCTTTGTGACCAGGCTTCAGTGCTTTAGGCAACTCTCAAAGACATTAAGTTACAGAGAGATAGAGATCCCACCCTGGGAGTTCCCCACATTAAAAAAAAAGCAGTGGGGAAAGGGGAGGTTAGAAATAAATATTAGGTCCACACCACATTAAAAAAAAAGCAGTGGGGAAAGGGGAGGTTAGAAACAAATTTTAGGTCCACAGATACATCTCACAGAATATTATTACCTCCAATCAACAGAATTTTTATAACGTAAAGTCAACCTCAAACCACTATTATCTTGTCTTTTCTACCTGCACCTGGAAAACTCTGCCCTCTAATTAGTGGACAACAGTTAGAACATGATTTCTGGGTAGACTGAGGAGGGGTCACATATTTAGAGCTGGAAGGTAAGAGGTCATCTGGTCCAACTTCCTAATTTTACAGAAGAGGAAACTGAAATCCAAATAACCAACAAAGTCAATATTTGAACCATGGAACTTTGATACACCTGACTCCAAACCCAGGGTTTTTTCCAGTACACCATGATGGGGTTGCATTTTGCTAACAGAAGAACAGTGTCTAGCCAGGCAGAATTTCATCTCCCCTCTTCCCTACCTTCTTTCCTTTCCTTCTATTTTCACCTTGTATAGTCTGAATTTTGAGCACCCAGGAAAATATCTCCCATTTATAACCCTTTCCTCAGTAACTGTCCTCATATTATTTCACCTATATGATATTTTCAGATAATTTAACGACATTAAGCAGAGTAAGAGTGCAACACTATTTTACTAAGAGTACATTTCATTATATTTTAAAATTATGAATAGCCTAAAGCTGGGCTCTTGATACCTCTCCTCTCATTTTTTTTCTTTTCCTTTTTTTAAAATTTTTTTTCTCTCTTCTCATTTTTATACACTGTTATTAATACACACTCCCCACTCCACAATGCATATTCATGGACAACAGAGAGAGGATAAAGAGAACAATAAATGTTTATTGAAAGCCCTGTGGTATCAAACACAAGCATAGGTGGTAGAGCTGTCAAACACATTAGCATTAAAAGGGGCATAAGGAAAAAGGGTGAGAGAAGAAAAGTTGGGCAGTTGGGAGTGATTATCATTATTTGACCCTTGACTTCACCCCCTTCTCCCCACACTTCCATCAAGTTCTGTCTCCTTCAGTTGGTTGTGTTAATGTTGTATAAATGTTTCAGTCCCTTACAGCTACCATGCACATGATATTGTATGAATAGGAAACCTCTTCACTTTCAGTATTAGAATACAACCCTCTGTCATCTAGTTGTAATGACTGGTGTGTCTTCCCCAGAGCCCATCATTTTGGATCTGGATTCAAATAATATATTCCTCCTTATGATTCCCAAAATGCAGAGACATCTTGGAAATGGACTCATTCATCTGTGTCTATTTATGGGCATTAGGAGGAAACTGTGAAACTTTCTATTGTTCAATTAGATCACTAAATGTAGCCAGTGCTGATGACACATGGCTCCAATATTATTACTGGTATTATCTGAGACTAAAGCTCTGTGCTACCCTCTTCCTATTGCTTAAGCTATTGTTTAAATATCTTTGGAAGAAGTTCCCTCAGGAACATAGAAAGTTTAGAATTGGACTAAAGGGAGTTTTCAAAACCCTACATGGCCATCTCTATATAGTCACTGGTCTTATGTATAAGTTTAAAGACGTCCTTGTCTTTAATTGTCTCAGATGTTGCATCCCAATTGCGGCAGGACCAAGACATGCAACAAAGAGGCAAAGCATTGGAAGAGAGGAAATACAGTTACTGCTGCGGGCAAAGGGAAGTTAGGTCTGAATTTAGAAGAAAGTAAGCACAACCTGAAAAGCCAGGTCAAGTTAATACCAGATAACTTGAGGAATAGTGAGATTCAAGAAGCTGTGGCAAGTAGAAAAATTGACTGCTGGGCAGATATTCAGATAATAATTAAATAATTATATATATATATATATATATATATATATATATATATGTATGTATATACACTATATATAATGTTTTATATATATATATAATGTTTTATATATATATAATGTTATATATATATATATATATATAATGTATATACACATACACACATGTACTATTTAAGGACTTATTTTAAGCAATATAAAAATAAAATTAAAAAAATAGACTTGTGATTTTATAAGTATGGTGGTTTTTGTGAGGAATTCATCTTCCAACATAGAAAAGCATTTTTCTTGCAATTAACAGAATTAGAGAATTAACTGCGACTACTGACAGATTAAATAACTTGGCCAGATTCATGCAGTCAGCATGTGTCTGAGATGGGACTTAAATATGTACAAGGACCCTATTCCAATAAGAACAGGAAACCAAAATTCAAGGAATGCCAGAGAGGGGAACATTAACATAACAGCCTGATTCCTCAAAGTTTCAGTCTGGTGATATGAATGCTGCTTGCATTCCCCTTTCTTTGGCTAAACAGCTTAATTTCATATGAGGTTATCCAAGCCTCCATAAGACTCAAATCATAGATGCCATTTCTTTAGGCACAGTAATCCATGTGGGCCATGATCACGTGTAACAGCACATGGTTGTACACACTTATTCTTTTCTCATTCAGGATATTATTTGAGGGATTTAGTTTGGTCACAACATCACAGAATATCAGATCCATAAGGTATCTTGGAAAATAACTAATCCAATATCCAAAATTACTAGAGAAGAAATCAAAATCATGTTTCTCTCTCTCTCTCTCTCTCTCTCTCTCTCTCTCTCTCTCTCTCTCTCTCTCTCTCTCTCTCTCTCTCTCTCTCTCTCTCTCTCTCTTCCCCCCCCCCACTCCGGGTGTGTGTCTCTGTCTCTCTCTATGTCTGTGTCTGTCTCTGTATCTGTCTTTGTCTCATTCTCTGTGATTCTATGATTCAGACTTAGTCAAAGGTAGAACTAGAATCTAGTTCATCTCCTCATCCAATGCTTTTCCACGTTCCACGTTTGCCTCAATGTTAGACTTTCTTAAAAAAAATATATCATCCATAGGTTTATTTTTTCTATCATTTGAAAGTTAATATCTCCTGGATGAATTCACAGTGGCAGCATTTAATTTGCTCTTAACAGATTTTTTTTTTCATTGCCCATGTCCTTGATCTATATAAAAGGATGTAATCTTGCTCATTATTTATATTCTCTGTCTTGTGTGGATGCATGTTTTGTAACCAGACTGTTGCCTAAATGGTAAATCTATAAACTTGTAATTCTATCAGACCAAGGGTAGTTGAGGGATTCAGATTTGTCTTATTAGATCCTTTGGAACTGATTTTCCAACAACTGATGGCAGGTTTGTGAGTGATATTAACTGTCCTTTGTAGTAAATTACATTGTGTAATCACCACAGTGCTCTGCTCAGGCCAGACCAGTTATCAGCTAAACCAAATGAAGGGTTTGGTGAATACACTATCTGTTTCCTTTCAGAATGCCAGAAGTTCTCTATAAACATGAGTGCACTGAATGAGAGGTCATCTTTTGAAAGCTATAATAAAACATGATTGTAACTGAACATGTGACACGCCTGCCTCCCAGCTCTCGTTCAGTTATAATACTAGGGAAGGGAATTAAAAAAAAAAAAGAAAAAAGAAAGAATCCAGAAATACTGCCTGTGAGAATATTATGCTTCTTAGCACAGATATCTATTTTAAATAGAATCTTATTTTTTTTCCTTAAGAGACTATAAGGAAGTAAAATTATCTCAGTATTCTATAAAATTGGTAGATGGCTGTTTGAAGCATGGGAAAAAATCAGAAAAGAAAATGTCATGTTCATTTCCCATTAATTTATTCCTGAGTTCATTGGTGGAATCTATTATCCTTTCCATCTGAGTCATCCCAAACAAAGAATGCCTGGCTTGATGAGAATGTTCACCTTAATGTGGGTATTCGAGTATTCCTGGGGTCAGGTAGACATCAGTGAGAAACTACTTTCTTAGTTAGGAGTATTGCATAGGGCACTGACTTTGGAATTTACTAAGTTGTACCTTATTATAATTTTAATGACAGCATTAGCTCATACGTATGTATCACTTTTAGATTTACTAAGTGCATTGCATGCATTAGCTAACTTGATCCTCACAAGGTGGATACTTTTACTTTCCCCATTACTAATGATGAAACCAAGTGTCAGAGAGAGGAAGTGATTTGGACAGGTTTACACTACTGGTAAGCACCTGAGGCAGGATAAGAATTCAGGACATCCTGACTCCCAGGGGCTCTCGTTTTCAAGATTCCCAAAGGGTATTTCAAGATACCCAAGCACACCACAGAGGTCCGAGAAAGAAAATGTGATTTCTTAGAATAGTCTAAATTATAGTAGGAGAGCAGGCTAGCCCAGGAAGCATTGTGAAGAATCTTTATCTTGAGTAGTCGCCCAGTAATTTTACTTCAGACCTCATGATTTTCAGGAGGACCACATTTGCTATAAGCCAGGAGTAATTCCATAGTTGCACACATCATAATAAGAACAATGACAGACTGCATTTATATAGCCCTAGCTGGTCCTTCAAGTGCTTCCACACAATCATTATACTCTATTATTTTTCTATTCTTTCCTTTTTTTTTTTTGGCAGGGTGAGGCACACAGGAGTGGTTTCCAGACCTGTGATTTCACTGGTACAGGGAACTTCTAGCAAGAAAACTTATACCAATTCAGGTTGGCACCTGATCTGCACTCAATGGTCTTAGAGAGTTTCCTCTCTCTTCAATTTTTGTACCCTGAGAAGCTGTCCTAAATTCTCTTCAAGCTCCCACCCATATTCCCACCTCACCCTCAATTTCACTTTTTACTTAATTGAAAACAGTTAGCCAATCTGATATTTCACCAATATCTCCATCTCAAAGTATCCAAAACCAAGTTTATCAAAGCAATTCCTCTTTTTGAGTTCATAATTTCTGAGTGACACCATCATTCACACGACATTCCTTATTTTCACTGACTTTCTCTTCCTCATGTCTCACATCCAATCTTTAGCCAAGTTCCATCATTATATTCCTGCATCTTCTCTAGCATTTGTCCTCTCTTCTCTATTTCCACTACCATCATCTTTTCTTACACGCTTACTTGCACCAATCTGGAATGCTTCAGAAAGTCTTCAATAGGTCTTTTTGCTTCCACTCTCCCTTCTTCAAACCATCCTTTACAAAGATTAAAGGTCCTTACATGAGCTCCTAATCCCATTTTGAGCCATACACCCATTTATGTTTTATGGATATGTTTTATAACATGCTTTTCTAAAGCAGACTCTACATTTCTGACTATTCCCAGAGCTCTTACCCTTAGCTGTTACAACCACTAAGATAATTATTACTTTTTCTGCAGGCTCATGGAGGTTCCATTTCACCAACCATTTTCTTCTTCTTGTTCAGAATTAAGTCCATATCAGTATTTCCCTTTAATATTTTCTCTAATATTAATAAACCGCAGCAAATCACATTTATACAGCACTGCAAAAGTTTGTAAATTTTTTTATACATTTAAACCTCACAATGATTTGGAAAGATAGGTACTTAGTATCCTCATTTTACAGATGAGGAAAAGGAGGTACCCAATCCATTATGTGACTTGTCCATGGTCATAAAGCTAGTAAGTGTGAGAGGCATGTGTTGAAGGAAGGTCTTCTGGATCCAAATTGATTCCAAAATCTATCCACTATGCCACAGTGTAAGGAAAGGTAACAATGAACAAATGTCCAGCTTTTATTGGAGAAAGACTTCCAGTGTGTATTTGCACAAGTAAAATTCACCATTACTATTATACTATTCCTTACCTTTGCAGTCTCTCTCTCTCTCTCTCTCTCTCTCTCTCTCTCTCTCTCTCTCTCTCTCTGTGTGTGTGTGTGTGTGTGTGTGTTTATTCAGTCAGGAAAGTATCAACTCTATCTTCTAGCTCGCTACAGAGTATATAACTCTATTCCTACCTTGTATGTGTTTTTCTGACATTTACCCTCATCTACTTGTTCCACTCTGTTTAAACCCTTAGCTATACAAACATATACCTTCTTAATAGATAATATTTTCTTCCTCTTGTTTGAGAGAGATTTTTTTAATGAGGAATACTCTTCAACTCTTGTATCTGAGTAAAAAAAGTCCATTCTACTCAGTCTCAGAAATGTCTATAAGGACATATTTAATTACTTGTGTTAAAATATAAAGGTGGTGTTATGCAAAGAGGGGCAATGTAATATTATGAAAGGCAAGATAAGAGTGTAAAATGAACACAGGATTTAAATGTCTAACATTCGGTAGCTTTGCGACCTCGGACAAGTCAGTTATTTTCTCTGAGTTTCATCTTTATCTGTAAAATGGAGATAATAATGCTTATTCTTTATGCTTCAAAATTCTGTTATGAGGAAAATGTTATTTGAAACTTTACAGTACCATATAAATGGAAGTTTTTACTATTTGTCCTGACTTCTTACTAAGTCATTTCATCCTGTCAACCATTGGAGATTATTGTTATTTTTTTTTGTGAGGCAATTGGGATTAAGTGACTTGCCCAGGGTCACACAGCTAGTGAGTATCATATATCTGAGGCTATATTTGAACTCAGGTCCTCCTGACTCCAGGGCCAGTGCTCTATCCACTGTGCCGCCTAGCTGCCCCTGTTATTTTTTTTATTATAAAACATTTCTCCGTAACATCTGTTTTGGTGATTTTTTTTTCCTAGGCATTTTTTCCTCTCCTCTTCTATTATAAAATCAAAGCCAGTTCTCCTCACATGGAGAGGTATTAGCCTCAGGTTGGAGTAGTTAGGGAAAGTTTTATGGAGGTAATGTCAACTGAACCCAGACTCAAAGGGTGCAACATGTTTAGATGGGTGGAAACAATGGCTGGAGAAAAGTTATGAGATTTAGAAAGTGCCTAAAGCTGGGGAAGAAGGATCTGTGAGCAAGTACTGGCTTAAAATTCTTGTTCAACATCATTTAGGGCAACAAAGGGAGAGAGATGTGAATAAAGTTCTCATTCTGAACATATACCCCTATAAACAGACCCATAGTGGGGTCAAGGTGTTGTCTCCTTTATGAACTGAGCTCAATATTTAGCCAGTCGCCCTGTAGGCATCTTTTACTTTCTGAGACATGAAACTATCTCTAAGGCAAGACAAGGATTTATTAGGCTCCTAGGTAGTGTAGTTGATAGAATGTCAGATTTACAGAGAGGAAGACCTGAGTTCACATCCTGCCTCAGAGACTTACTGGTTATGGAACTCCAGCCAAGTCATTTAACCTTTCTCACTCAGTTTCCTCATCTGCAAAATAGGGATAAAAGTAGTACCTACCTCCTAGTGTTACTATAGAGAACAAATAAAAAAACTTGGTAAAATTCTGTGCAAAACATGAAGTGTCATATATATGTTAATTTATTTTTATTAAGTATAAAACAAATAGGGGCAGCTAGGTGGCACAGGGGATAAAGCTCTGGCCTTGGAGTCAGGAGGACCTGAATTCAAATGTGACCTCAGACATTTGACATTTTATTAGCTGTGTGACCCTAGGCAAGTCATTTAGCCTCGATTGCCTCACCAAAAAAAAAGGAAAAATACAATTAATATATTTTAAAAGTTGGTTAAAATTAGTTATTAGTTACTTAATGGTATACCCTGTGACCCAGAAATTCCATCTGAGGAGATCACTGAGAAAAAAATACTCTACCTACATCAAAATAATTATAACTGAACTTTTTATGGTAGCAAAGAACTAGAAACAAAATAGATGGCTTTTGTCTGGGAAATGGCTGAATAAATTGTGTGGTACATTAATGTACCAGAAGATCACTGTGCTGTAAGAAATAATAAACATAATGAATACAGAGATATATGGAAAGAATAAAATGAATTGATGAAAAGAGAAGCAAGCAGAGCTGGAAAAACAATATACACACTTGCTACAACTATAGAAATGGAAAGAACCACCACCAAAAACAAATGAAATTGAATGATGGAAAATTTTAAAAAAAAACCATGCTTAGCCCCAAAGAAGAAATATGAAGGGACATGTCCCCTGATCCTTCATAAATGTTATGGCCCACACATATGGAAAAATGCATTCACTGTCAGTTTTTTGATGTTTTGATGACCTTTGTTCAATTTTTCTCTTAATTTTTCTTGAAAAATTGTTATAAGGAATGGCTTATCTGGGAGAGAGAAAAAGGAAGGACATAGACGTAAATCTGGGCATTAGAAAAATGGAAGCTATCAATAAAAAATTTGTTCTGTAAAAGTTGTGCTGCTTCTTCAACTCATTCATTGTTTTTTTCCCCAAGACTGACTTAAATAATTATTCACCTCTCTCTTGTCCCAATAGTGATACCAATGTGAAATGTGAGAAATAACATAAATTTCCAAAGTCCCCAGAAAGTAACTTTTTTCCTATCTCCTTTGGTGGGAATTTTCTGTTTTTCTACCTGGAGAAAATAAAGCTCTTGAAATTGGAACATGCTTCCAATGTATACTCCTTACAGCTAGCCAAAGGCATGCCTCCTCATTTAGGCAATGCCAAAAACTGTCATAGCTTTACAATCTTCCCTGCTAAGCACATTCTCCCCTAAATCTACAAAAGGGGTTGGGTGTATCTGCTCTTGATAAGGTAATATCATTACTTATAAATTTTTAGCATACTTCAAAATGATGAGGGCAAGTCCACTTGATACAGATCAACTCTAATGCCCTCACACAGTTTTATGTTCCCTATATAGTCAATAAATATTCAATTTAAGTATCATCAATCATGGATCAGGGAAATTCAGAAGGGAAAAAATACTACAGTCTATATACATAAAAGATAGCTCAGCTCAAAATATTACATTCTGCAACAGATTCTTTGAAATTATTATTTATTCTCCAAGTGTAATTAACACTTTTTTGGAAGTTCTTCACCCAGAATCACTAGTAGTAGCAGCAACAACAACACCTAGTAGCCTACACAGGTGTGTTTCAAGATGGAGATAAAAATCCAAGAGAAAAGATGAGCACTGATTTTCTGGGCTCACAGTATCACAGATCTAGAACTGAGAGAGTTAGACCTCAGAGTCATTGGTATTCAACTCTTGTCATTTTACTGACGAGGAAACTGAGGCCTAGGGAGATTGTGACTCTCCAACATCATAACATAGTGTCAGAAGCAGGATCTAGTTTCTTTGGTTAATTTAAATACAAGAAAATACACTCATAAATCTACTCAGTCTTCCTAACTGGAAAATGTAACAGTGGTACTACAAACACAAGTGGACATGTATGCATGTGATCAGTGAAAAGCAAATATGTATGCATGTCACTACCAATATATTGGAATTCTCCAAAGTAAAGTAGAGATATGAAAAATTCATATTGTACAAAACAGAGAAATTATGGCTCGTATTACCAAAATATTCCTTTTTATAAATATATTTACCAAAATTTTAAATAGTGAGTTCATGAGCTACATTTATATACACAGAGGCACATATTTACATATACAATTCAATTTATACCTTGCCTTCTTCCAAAAGATCTTTTTATTTTCAGATTAAAAATGGAGTACAAGAGACAAAAACAACAGAAATATCTAAAGAAAACATAGCAGACAACATCATGCAACTGAGCTGGGTCAATTAGTGCACTTTAGTGCTATATTTCAATAAGCAACATTATAAGTGGTAAACATGGAATCAGGAAAACCAAGTATGTTGACATCTCCCAACATTTTCTAGTTGTGTGTATTTGAGTCACATAACCTCTTAAAGTCTCAGTTTCTTTATGTGTAAAATAAGAATAATTATACTAACAAGAACCTGCCTCACAGAGTTGCTATTAATCTTGAGAGGGACTAAATGTCTGTAAAACACTCTGAAGTCTTAAAAGAACTAGATTAAGTTTACTTTTTCTTTTTCATTGGTGTAAGTTGTTTAGAAGCCAGCAGAAGGAGAGGCAGTACACTATGTTATGTGATTTTCATTGGATGACAAAATAAAATTTACAGACTGATTTGCACAGTAGAATATTTTGTTGGCAGCCAAATCAAGCAGAAATTGACCAGTTGGGTCCTTGGATAATGCATGTTGGTTCACACTATACACACACCCTCAATTTCAGTTTTACAAAAGATACAAAAATTATTTTCAAATGAATGATTCTTGTAATAAACCTTTCTATATATAGACTGAAGGTGTTAATTATATGAAAAGCAAATTACACTGTTTCTTATTTCAATACTTAAGGAGATACTTGATCTTATCAATAGCAGCTGCAATGGAAACACTCCATCCAGTAGCACAGACTTCAGCCCATGCAAGCCTTCACTTCTAGGGTGATTCTTGTTCACATTGTTTTATAAATCTTTCACAGAAGATCTACACAATGTTCTGGAAACCTTCCTCTAAGTCTTATAACATTCTGTAGTTACCACTGTATCACTCGGGCTGATCATCTATTATCCCTTACTCTCACTACATGACTGGCCCACTTCCTTTTCCAATCACATTCATCCTGAAAGTTATCTTTTATACCATTTCTTACACACAAGTCACTGATCACAATATGTTCCAGCCTGCTGCTTCTTACACATAAGTCATCACTGGTAATATGCTCAAGCCCATTTATTTCCACCATGCATCTCTCCATTGCCCTTTGGGTCATAGATAATTTAAATTCTTTTGTTCTTGTGATATTCCATAATATCAGTCACATGGCAATACCAGGGGAATATTGATGTCAGATGGCCACACAGTGATAAAGCCATCTTTGGCAATGGAAACTTACAACAACTAAGACAAATATGAAGGGCTCTTAATCTTGTTTCCACTTCTTTATTGACAAAGGCAGCATGGCAAAGAGTGTTCAGAATCACTCAGTTTTCAATTATACACAAATCCTTTTGATGATTGCTACTCAAATGAGAGATTTTTGTCCGACGGCAAATGAGGAGATATAATTCTGAGGCTTAGCATCATGCATCTGAGACGGATCCACTACTACCATACGGCATTGTGTTCAGATACACAACATTATCTAACGTGCTCGATATGGAATCAAGAAAACCAAAAAGGTTCAAATCTCCCCACCAACATTTTCCTAGCTGTGTGATTGTGAGAAAATAATGTAACTCAGCTTCCTGAATTCCAATACTAAGTCTTAGCAGGACTGGCATTTCGATATCAACGAAAATAGAAGATTAAGTAAAATGGAAAGATGACTGCAAAATTGTTCCCATTAAAAGACAAAAGTGAGTTAGTTGAGATGTTCGCTTGGGCCCAAAGACAGCCCAAAACATCATTCCATAACTCTTACCTTGTCATGGAGTATGCAGAGTTTAAAAAAAAAAAAAGGGCACCATAAAGTAAAGTGTTGCTTATGTGCCAACATAAATAAATCCTACAATGGACTTGAGAAAAGCCTCTAAATCAAATCAAAATCACAAGTAACAATCTGTGACTTCCCTGCTAAGGTAGGTACGGGACAGGATGAAGAAAAACATATGTTGGAAAATTTTATTTCAAGATAAAAAAATACAAAGACCAAACACTTATAGAATATTTGGAAGTCTTATACATGGTTTTTATACTTTTAAAAATAAATTTTTAAGTATGTTTTTAATCTCAAGAGCCCCACATTTTAAATTTACTCCAAATGCTTTGGGGATATACAAAGTAGGTTTTTTCTTTTGGTATGGTTGCTCATGGAATGTAAACTATAAAATGAAACCAATGAGCAAATACTGGATGGGAATTAAAGCAAAAAATGCTATGACAATATTTTCGACACAGAAACAGAAAGAAACAAAATCTACTCAGCCTTCATCAGAAATGCTCAAGATTCCCAATGACAGATGGTAAGAGAGTGAAAATTATCTAAGAAGAGAACGAACAAGGAGAGTAGAGAAAGGATATAGTTAACCACTTGGGGCAGCTGGAAAGACGTTTGAGCTTGGCCTTATCTCTTACTTAGGAACACAGGTGGACCTTCCTTGACAGATATGTTTTCGAAAAGTTGAGAGTAATTTGAATATTAATAAATTGAGGGCTGCATAAATATGAAACTGCATATTTAAACTTACTATTTACAAGCATCCTCTAAAGACTTTTCAAAAATCATTCAGACTCCTTTTGTAAATTGAAGAATAGGTCGTCAGAGCAAATAGATAATTTCTCCTTCCAACCTCACCTCTCACCTGGTTCCTTCCCCTCACCCCCGACATTGATTTTTAGAGGCATGGAACAAAGAAGATCTGGGTTTAAATGATGCCTTAGACACTCACAAGCCATATGATTCTGGGCAATTCATTCGATCTTTATAAGCCTTAAGCCACTCCCTAGGAATTATGGTTCTGAAATCAGAACTTTTCACAGATTATATTTGATCAAATTCAGTATTCACCTATGCTGAAATGGCTATTTGGCATCATATTTTTCTTACACTAGGTAGGACTTTTAAGCAGTGTCTTAAGGTGAATTTACAGGGCTAGAAATGAGGGATCATTGCCTGAAAAGAATGCTTGAGCAGGTGAGATGGTGCCCTAGGCTCCTGACAAAGAAATGAGCAATATTTTTACAAAAGGAAATATCAACGCCAAGTTTGCATTGTGGGGAGAGCAATGTGAAGATGATCACATTTATAAAAATGGCCAGTTGCATAAAAGAAGCTACTTTACAGAACTAGGAGATTATGTTTGGGATATTGTGGAACTGGCTCAAAGAAAAAAATTTAACACATCTAGTAGTATGGTAAACATATCCTATTACTGTAAAACATTTTCCAGGCCTTATTCCATATGTGGAACAATATATTCTACCATTGTCCCCAAATCCTTTGGTACTGGGGGAGTAGAAGTTGAAGAAACAGGTTTCTAAGGATGCTTTTTTCTCCTATTTATCAGTAGGGCTTCTTGTTACTCATGTAAATATCCTCTGAATCCAGAGAAGAGTAGACCTCCAGCTAGGCAGAATAAAGCCAATTTAGCTTCTTAAGCAAGAACTGCTTTGTGAAAAAATCCTGTAAAACTCCCCACTAAATGAGTTACAAACTAGTCACATGGGGCTTTCATTGAATTTACTTGTGAACATTATAAAGGACAATTGTCTCTGAACCAGGTACATCAAACGCAGGACTGCTACTGTGTAAAAGCATGGAATTCTACACCACCTACACACACAAAGAAAATTAGCTTCTTATTGAAAGGAGGTACTATTGAAAAACTCCAGGGGAAAAAATGAAACAACAAAAATGAATGACACCTACAGGCAAGTCCAATGGTTAAGGCCATTTGGGTAAGGACTTTCTTAGTCTGAAAGAAAGAAAAAAACAGTACAGTTTCAGAAGGTCATGGAAGATAATTGAACTAAATCAAAGTCAAAGTAGCAGCTCTTGAAATCCTAAGTAAGGAGAGTTTAAATCTGCCTAAAAAAATAAAAGGAAAGATTATCAAATCCCAATGTCTAATGTAAAGTTTTAGGGAAAATATCTCATTTTCCTGAAAAGTTTATATGTATATTTAAAAGGATGGTCAGTGACTTTGGTTTGAGGTGGTAAGTTTATTTGTATATGTGTACATATTCACACGTGTATATATATGTTTATGTGTGTGTGTGTATATATATAAAATATGTATAGTATTTTTACGTCTTATGTAAATACTATACACACACACACACACACATATACAATTATGATATTGTAGGATGTTAGAATTGGAAAAGGTTTTCAGCAGACATTTAGTGCAATTCATCCCACCCCATCCCCCCCCCCAAAAAAAAGAATTTTGACCATTAATACATATGGGCAGCTAGGTGAAACAGTGTATAGAGTGCCAGCCTGGAGTCAGGAATAGTCATTTTCCTGAGTTCAAGTCTGGCCTCAGACACTTACTACCAGTGTGCGATCTTGGACAAGTCACTTAACCCTTTTTGACTCAGTTTTATCATCTGTAAAATGAACTGGAGAAGAAAATGGCAGTATCCAGTATCTTTTTCCAAGAAAACCCCAAATGGAGTCACAAAGAGTCAGACACAACTAAAAAATGACTAAACAAACAACCCACATGACAGGTAGTCATTTACCCTGTTCTTTAATATCAAAAGAGGAAAGGGAATATAGTACCTCTCAAGGCAGCCCATTACAATTTTGGATAGCCCTGACTGATCAGGAATTTCTTCTTTGTATCAAGGCTGAATTTGCTTGTTTGCATCTTTCATTCATCTTTCCTAGGTTTTGTACTGAATAGTCCATATACGTAAATGTGCATGCACATTGAAATGTAAATATTTATCTATCTATATCTACATCTCTTCATTTACTATATCTCTCAATCCATATTTATCTATACATCTATGTATCTAAGTCTATATTTATTTCATATATATATATACACACACACATATGTATGCACACACACATATATACATATATATATATAATATATATATATATATATATGTTATATGATATAGGGAGATAAGGAAGGGACTTGTGATTTCATTGATACGGATAACTCCCTGGTAAAGAAATGACATCTATCAACACAATTTGGAGAGCTGCTCAGAGCAGGTGTCAAATTCATAGCCAAGGCCCCAAGGGAACAGCAAGACTCTGAAGTGTTCCCCAAACCAGATTAAAGTGTGATTAGGAAATGTTTAATGAAGTAAATAAAAATATAATATAACAAAAATGTTAATTTGTGGGTGTTCTTTTTCTAATTTTCTATGTGGTATGCAGGGATCTGTTTCTACTTGAGTCTGACCCTACTGTCTAGAACACTGAGAGGTTAAATAATAGATCTAGAATCTCATAACTGCTAATGCCTTAACCTACATCTTCCCATGTTGGGACCTCATTCTCTCTCCATTATGCTATGCTACTTCTCATATTAATGATATGATATAATAATATGTTAATTTACATATATGTATATGTGAGTGTGTATGTATTCTAAGACTTTACCACAAAAGAAATAAGAGGCTTTGGTTCAATGTAACATACCTATAATAAATGTGATGATGGTGGTGGTGGTGGTGGTGGTGGTCTGGACTTGTGATTCAATTAGTGCTAGGAATTCCTTGGTTTAGAAACTCACTCTACTACTGTAGATCCATCATGAGCTCATTGGTAACTTAAAAGTCATAGAGACCTACATAGGCACTGAGGACTTAATGACTTCCCCAGAGTCACACAGTTAGTTCCTATTAGGGGCAAGATATGAAGGTTGGGGAAGGATGGAAGAGATGAAGGTACCTGGCTTGGTGACAGAGAAAGTCTGGGGAGGCATGATTCTAGCATAGAGAGGAATGAAAACATATTTGACCACAGCCATCCCCTTAAAAAGAAGGTTCTGGGAGAAACCAGCCAATGAGAGGGAGAGGTGCCATGAATGGAAGGTCCAAGATATGAAGTACAGAGGTGGAACTGATGGGTCAAGTGAGCTTTCAGGGTGAAAAGATTTCTGAGATCATCTTCTGGATTGTGAAAACGCTTGTTCAACTTTCCAATTCTGGGTAAAACATTTGGGATCCTTACAAACACACAAATGATCCTGATGGTGAAGTAAAAGTGGCCCCGTCTAATTAGTGACTCAAACTTCTTTACAAATTGCCTACAAAACATCATAATTTAATCACTGTGGTAAAAGTTGTTAAAGAAAGTATATCTATTTTTATACCCTTTGAGCTGCTCCAGGCAAAAATTTTATTACGGGAGCAAACATTTACCTTCAAAAATATTAAAGGTTTGTCCACTGGATTACTGTTCAACTGAGAAAAGGTAAGTCCCTTTGATATAACAACAATAACAACAATAAAAAAGAATTACAAGAATAGCTAGCATTTATATAAGCACTCTGTGGTTTGCAAAATACTTTGCATACATTATCTTGCTTGATCCTCACAACAACAACCCTTTGGGGTACATACTATTATTATCCTCATCTTACAAAATAGGAAACTGAGACTTAGTGAGGTTAAGTGACTTTCCCAGGTCAATGCATCTCTCTATCCATTGCGACACTGAGCTATTGAATGTTCAAAAGCAGTCTTGTAAAATGAGAATAAGCAAGCCAGGTAGACCATCAGACAGACTTAAAACAGAAAATAAAGCCATTAGTGTCACAGCCTTCTCCAAATGTCAAGATTAAAAAATTCTACCTAGGAATATTTCTTTTACAATGTGACAAAGGGATACTATGACTCGTTTCAGCAGGAACAATGAAAGTGTATAAACATCAGTGTTTTTAAAAAAAGTGAGTAAATGACAGTGCTAATGACCAAGTCTAGTAATGAGAATACCAGTATTAAAAACTGGTTTGTGTGAAGCTGAGGGGCCATCGAGGGTAGCAGATGGAGGGTTTATCTTGCAATCCATGTGTACAATGAAATCCCCTTAAGAGCAAGGAAAGTATATCCATTTTTTTACAACTTATTTTAAGTGCTAAGTATAGTTCTTGGCCCACAGAAGATATTTTATAAATAATTAGTGATTAACAGAAAATCTAGATTCAAGCCCTAATTCTGACACATGCTATGTGTTCATGGGAAAGTCACTCAGCTTCTGAAAGATGAATACAGGCAGTTGATAAACATTTATTAATCACCTTCTATATATAGATAGAGGGCTGGGTCTGGAATCAGGAAGACCAGAGTTCAAATCTGGCCTCAGAAACTTAGCTGTGTTACCCAGTGCAAGTTAACTTAACCCAGTTTGCCCCAGTTTCCTCATCTGTAAAATGTGCTGGAAAAGGAAATGGCAAACCATTCCAGTATCAAAGAGTGGGACACAACTGAAAAAATGACTAGAAACAACAACCAACAACATACTAAAAATTGTGCTAAGTGCTAAAGATATGAAGAAAGACAAAAGACAGGCTTCTCCGAAGAAGCTTACAGTCTAATGGGCATGATAACGTGGAAACAACTGTGAGGATGAGTTAAATGCAGGACAAATTGAAGATGCTCAACAGAAGGCACTAGAACCAAGGGACATCAGGAAAAGCTTCCTGGGAAAGGTAAGATTTTAGCTGGGACTTGAAGGAAGTCAGGGAAGACAGGAGGTTGAGATGAAGAGAGTATTCCAGGCATGGGGGCCAGACAATGAAAATGCCTGAAGTTTATAGGTAGAGTGTCTTATTTGAGCAACCCTTAGCAGGCTAGAGTCACTGTGTGTGTACGTGGGTGGTGTATGGTACAAGAAGACTGGGAAGGGAGGAAGGCAGGTTATGAAAGGCTCTGAATGCCAAATAGTGGATTTTATATTTGGCCTTGGAGGTAATAGGGAACAACTGGAGTTTATTGCATCAGGAAAGCAACATGATTAGAACTGGGCTTTAGGAATATCCTTTTCACAGTAGAGTGAAGGGTGGACTGGAGTTGTGGCAGGGAGACCAATCAGCAGGCTATTGAATTAGTCCAGGCATAAAGTGATGAGAACCTGTACCAGAGTCAGAGAAAAGAATTTTTTTTTTGCTCAGTTACTTCAGTCGCATCCAATATATTAACCCCCCTTTTTGGTTTTTGTTTTTTGTTTTTTTTTTTTTGCAAAGATACTGGAGTGGTCTGCCATTTCCTTTGCCAGTTCATTTTACAGATGAAGAAACTAAGGCAAACAGAGTTAAGTGACTTGCCCAGAGTCACACAGCTGGATGTCTAAAGACAGATTTGAGCTTAGGAAGATGAATCTTCCTGACTCCAGACCCAACATGTTATCCACTGTGACAACTAGCTGCCCAAACATTATGGGGCAATGCAAATAGCACTGACTTTGGAGTCAAAGGACATGCCTTCAAATCATACAGTTGGCATGTACTACCTGTGTGACCTTGGGCAATTAACCTCCCCAGGTATCATTTTGATGTTCTGTTAAATGATGAGGCAAGATTAAATTAATCTGGAGGCTAATTCAAGTTTGTAATCTATGATCTTACACCTCCTACGCCGTAGACATTGTCAATGCTTAATAATTCCTTATCACCACCTCTTATATAAGCAGAGAATCTGGATCCACACTCTCAGTGGCATTATCAAGCAACTATGCACATGTCTTCCGTGTCTACATCTCAGAGAAAAGAAAGGATCTGGAGTTATCTCAAGCCATTTAAAACTCTCAATTCTAAGAAGCTAACAACGTCCAAACGCTCCCTGGACTCATTCATATCAGGATTCTCTTTTAATGTATATAAAATTAATAAATAAAAATGTAAAACCTTGGTTTGGTGTTACCCTGCTTATTTATGCCCCTAACATACTATGCCAATTATATATATATATATATATTTTTTTTTTCTTTCAGTCTAGTACCACTGCAGCTTAATCACTAATCTTTGCAAACAAGTCTACTTGAACTCTTGATTGGTTTTTACTGTTCTTTCAGTCTGATTATTTTTAGGTTTAGTAATCATCAATGAGTAAATAAACCAAGCTGTAATGGACCACGTTTATTTTGGCTTCTCACCAACCCAATTAAACCTCCAATTCATTTGGCTACAGCAAAAAGCTGAAGAGTGAGGTAATTCAACCTACAGAAAGTTACTATAGCAGTTCACTTTCCTAAAATACACAGAAAAAACTGATTAAAAGGGCTTAATGCAAGGAAAGAGAGCATGGTGGAGGAGCTAGAGATCTGACCACAGAGTGTAGAAGATCTGGGTTCAATCCTGCCCCTGCTACATATTGGCTGCATGACACTAAGAAAGCCACTTAAACTAGCAGTTCTCTTAGGCAGCTCTCAAAGAATGTAAATTACAGGTAAAGTGAGAGATCTGCACTAGTACAAGAAGTTGCTCACCCAAAACCCACTACACTGATGAAATCACAAGTCAGTTAAAAGAAAATAAAAGGCATCAACATTCCTCCCTTCCCCCTTCCCTCAAAGTAGCAAAGAACTAAAGATGTGATTGCAGTGCTCACCAAAGGGGAGAGAATTCAATAAGAGAGAGGATATGGAGAACAAAATTCTCTGTGTATCCACAACTGCTTGAAGGAAAGTAACAAAATTGGAAAGATGAAGCAGGAAAAAATCCAGGTAGTTCTGGTCTTTTACTCAAAATTAAAGAGAAGCTTCCACCAGGTGAGGTGAATATGACCTCAATTCTCTGGGATATAAACAGCATACATAGTCAGTCATACCCAGGAATGCAAAAATATGCATAGTAAATGTCATCAAGGAAGAAAAATGGATAAGGTAAAATAAAATCAATCCAATTGAACATGGAAGTTAGAAAAGGTAGAAATACCTTTCACTGCACAACAAGCAAATGATCAGAGTAATAGCTTAGAAGGTTCACTCAGCATTGACTTGTGGGGAGTAAGAAGTTAAGACATCATTTCAACTGCCCTGCATGAAAACCAGTATTTTGGTTTAACCAATGGTTATTTCATAAGTGCTAGTTCCTGCAAATGACTTGTCTTTGAACTGATATTATTTTAAAAAAAAAAGATGGTCACCCTCCTCTGTCAGGGAGAGGATGTATCGGTCGCACATTTATTATTTTTATTAGAAATTTAATAATCATTAACATAAATATTCCAAGAAGCAAACACCAAAAGGGGATCATGTATCAAACTGTGAACTTTTTTCACATACAGTTTGTTTTCAAAGTAATGTAGTAACAAAATTGTTGTTTCATCTACATTTTTTTGTTTTCTTCTGCATGTTTTTATGTTTCTTCTTTGTTTTTTATCACTTTTGTTACCCACTAATTCATCCCATCCTAATCCACCCCAAATAGAAGATCTGATCTCCCTAGTGACCAAAAAAGTCAAATAAAGTATATTAAATTTTGTCAAGCTATATCAACATATCAGGTCTAAAAATCTATGTTTCACACACTGTATGACTTATCATGGCAAAAAAGCAGGAGGTATTGCTAGTTTTCTAGACTCCTGATCGGTCACTGTATTAATTAAGTTTTTCTCATACATTACTGTGATCATTATGAGTATTATTATATTTCTGGCACAAGTTCTTATCCTTGCTGGGCTGCTGGGTTATTTATAAGGCTAGTTGGCATAGACGGTTATGGTAAACCCAAACCAGAGAATTTCATTTAAGTCAATGAACAATTGTCAGTCACCATTCTAGGGTCATTTTTGATAAGAATAAAGTATCCAGATTTGGGAACTAGGAGACACAGCTTCAGGTCCAAGTGATATCTGCAACTCAGTGTGTTACCCCCTACAGGTCAATTTACCCTCTTAGTTCTCGGTTCCCACGTCTGTGACATTTGGCTATAATCTCTCTATATATTTAATGAAGGCTCTGTGATCTAGCATTCGTGAATATTTTAAAAAATATTTTACAAATGTATTTCAGCATAATTGGCTTTCTTTTTTATAATTCACATTTTATTTTATAAACTGGAAAATATTATCCTGAGAATGGGTCCACAGGTTTCATCAGACTGCCAAAGGGGTCCACCACACAAAAAAAGTTAAGAACCTATGGTCTAAGGTGAATGGAATTAATGAATTTAAAATACCTTTCAGGTTTTGGGGAAGAAAAATAGTACTCTATGGGACAATGTAATCACCAAAACTTAGAAGTAGATGGCATCCTCTTAGAGACCCTACAATCTTGGAGCTAGAAGACCAAGGCTTTGAGAAGGGATACAATTCACCCTAAGTTGTGCAGCTGGTTCATAATACAGAATCTGTGCTGCTTGACTTCTTGCTGAGCAGAAGAATGGGCCTCATACTGCTCTCCAAAAACCACTTCATACTATCTCAAGAAGCAAAACCTAAACAATGCAAGGCTTCAATTAAGAGACACTGCTGATGTTCACTATATCTATGACATTAAACAAATCACCTACCTTTCCTGGGAATCAATATCTTCACCAATAAAAGGTAGGGATTAGACTAGCAGACCTTTGAGGTACTATGTAGATCATTTAAAATAAGAAAAGGCCTATATTATCCTTTGGAACAAGAGAAAAAGGAGAATGACTGAAAATAAAGGAAATAATGCAACTACCAGAAAGAACAGGCATATTAGTTGTTTTTATAATTATTGTTATAGATATGACCCAAAGGTGGGGCTAAAACTCAATTTATTAAAATAACAGATAATTACCTACTGAGGAGACATAGAATGAAATGAGAATTTGAAGAGAATTTGGTCTAATTCTGACAAAGTTTGAGAGCATCTCCTCAAGCAGTGTGAAGCATGGGCTGCTAAGTAACCTCTGCTTACACATAACCTTCTAGGAATCAGCTGGGGATTCCATCAGCTATTTAGTTAATGAACCATGCAGGGACTCTAAGGGCCCACCAGCAGAAGAGTAATCAATAGGTCACTTGTTCCTGTGGAGGGCATAGGGCATTTTCATAGAGAGGTAAGATGACAAACATAGTCAGATCAGTGATGGGTCTTTTGTAACTAAAGGGTCTTTCCCTAATCAGTACTTGCTTCTTGTTGGTCTCACCTTTATGGAATCATCAGGAGCACAGTGTGATGCTTTGATGAGTTGGGGGAATGCATCTTATCCAGAACAGACTACTCACCCTCAGCACTTGTGATGAAGGTGCAATAGGCCATATTCTGTGGAATCGTACAGAAGAAAAATGGGACACAGCAAGGCACTAATAAGGAACCATCCTCTCAACAGGACAGACTATACAGCGGTGTTTGTGGTCTGGCTTCACAATCACCATTATTGAAGTAAATGGTTGGCTCCTGGGATCAGAAATAAATCCCAAAGCACAGCTGGAGCTTGCCCACACAACAAAGCAGCAGTCTCAGCAGCAGTAGCTCTCCAAAGAAGAGGGGGCATCATTAGAGATAGACACTATATGTTATGAATACATTAGCCCCTCACTTGACCAAGCAGCAGAATTGCTGAATGTGTTGGCTTTCATGAGAATAAGTCATTACAAGTGCACTGGAAGACAAGGGGAGGATGAGTAATACAATGTGTCCACATTTAAAGAGAGGCCTGTGGTTTCAGAGAGACCAGAAGCCTCTTTCCGAAGTCAAATTATTAAAAATTTTCCTCAAGAAAACTATGCCCTTTAAAGAGAGTAGGGCTAGAGTTTAATTTTATTTTTCTGAGAGTTTGTTTGACAGGAGACTTGTAAAAGGAAAAGAAAACATAGGACAATCAAAATATTGTTTGTGTGCTTTTCAAATGTTTTAGATATAATCTGACATAACAAAATATAAGGCAAGGCAATTGGGCTGTGGAGACAGGGAGAAAGCCACCGCCACCAATAACCATAAAGATGGAAGGACATTCTTTACCCCTACACTGTGGTTGCTTAAGGCCAACAGATACAAGTAGGGAGAAAGAAGACCTCTTTGCTGCTGTTGTAGGCTACAAAATTGAATGAGAAAGGCATCATAAAGGTACAAATGAAGTTCCATGAGGTTTCAGGATGTCTGTATCCTACGCTTCTGACTCAGGCACACCTAAAAGAGTAGAAAAGTGTGGCCCAGCACACAGTTGTCACTGACTTTGTCATTTAAGGCCTTGTTTTCATTGCAAAGATCTTTTTGTGTTCTATTTACACATCTTTGAGCAAGGTCTAGCACATAAGGCGTCTCTGGACACCTGGGGATTCAGAGCAAGGAGGGACACAAAGAGGAGAAACAGAGAAAGTCATCCCAAAAGAATTAATCCTCCAAACAGGATGGCTACAGAAACCCCTCAATCTTTTTTGTTTTTGTCACAGACCCCTTTGGCAGACTGATGAAGCCTACAGATCCCCTTCCCAGAACAATGTTTTTAAAATGCATAAAATATAAGATACAGGATTGCAAAGAAAATCAAATATATTTGAAATCCACTTATCAAAATATTCTAAAAAATTAAAAAAAGACACTGTTTCACTGATATCCTGAAATTTCATAAAACTTCATCTCTACCTCTCTGGGAGAGATTCCCTTTCTCTTTCCTATTTAATTGTGTATTATACATATTTGTGTATGTGTCTTACCTCCCTCATCCATTGTAAGCAGATTATAGGTTGAAATCTCACCTTATTCACCCCTTCATTGTCTATCACAGGGTTATTTAGCTGAATGAATGTCAGACAAATTGAAGTGAAAATGTGTACTTGTGATTCTACTTGTGTCCATTCTGAGATGATTGGGCAATGATTATGATTATTTATCCAAAATATGTCTTTTCTTCTCTGGAAATTTAATTCTAATTCCTATTTCTATTCTAGCTAAGTCATTACAAAGTCTGATAAGACCATTAAACTTACTTTCTTGGCTTCTACTCTTCCACAATGTTGTAGGAATAGTTGCCAGCAAAACACTTCAAGACCTTCACAATGTACTGAGTACAGTTATAGCTTTTACTATTAGCTTGGAAAACACACACACACACACACACACACACACACACACACACAAGTTAATATTATTCCAGAGGGAACAGAGAATAAAAAGACTGCTCATCTCTACTGGAAAACATATTTGCTAAGGCAGAATGAATTCTCCTGGAAACGGTTATGTCTGAGTTCATTACCTAAAAGAGTTCTCCAGGGGAAATAAATCAAGAACAGCCCCTGAAATGTTTATAAACAGGCCTCTGTACACAAAATAAACAGATTGCAATAGGCTTCAGGGCACTGTCTTGATTACATGACCCTTCGGCTTCTGTGCCACTACACTCTTTTGACTCTTCTCCTACTTCTCTAGCTTCTCCTTCTACATCTTTCAAAACTGTGTCTGGCTGAGAGGATGCTGGTGCCATGCAATATCATGGAAAAGAACAAGGAAGCCAAGGGAGTAAAATTTAGAGACATCTCCTTCCTAAATGCTCAGCTGGACTATTTGTACTTGACATGTGGTAGAGCCTTCCCAGCCGGTACGGGTTTGATTAGCCACAATCAGACACACTGGATATTGATCTTCACAGTGTGATGCATTTTGTCTTCTTTGATTATGAAAGACAACAACAAATGATGCAGAGATGATAAGACTTGTTAATAATAAATATGTGTTGATTGATGAAAAAACGGTACTCAGACATCAATTTCTCAGAGAATTTGCTTGAACTATTATCATACCATGTAGAAGATAACATCAACAAGCATGACAAGAAACACATCATGAGCATTAAAAAAATAACAAGCATTATTAGCAAAAAGACCAATAAAAAGAACTCTACAAAATCCAAAACTTTTTTTTTTATTTTAACCCTCAGCTATCAACACATATCCATGTATCCATACAGCACAATATACAACATTTAGTGCCATCTTAAGCTATTACAGGGAAAGAGAGAAGGAAGGAAGGGAGGGAAGATACAAGCATTTTGTTGTTCGGTCATTTTGGTTGTGTCTGACTATTTGTGACCCCATTTAGGGTTTTCTTGGCAAAGATACTTGAGTGGTTTGCCATTTCCCTCTCCAGCTCGTTTTTACAGATGAAGAATTAAGGCAAACAGGGTTAAGTGACTTACTTGTCCAGGGCCACACAGCCAGTAAGTATATGAGGCCAGATTTGATCTCATGAAGATGAGTCTTCTTTACTTCAGATCCAGCACTCTATTCACTGTGCCATTTAGCTGCCCATACAAGCATTTATTAAATACCAATTATACATTAAGTTCTTTGATAAGTGCTTCACAAATATCAGCTCATTTGATCTTTACAACAACACTGGGAGGCAGGCACTATTATTATCATCCCTATTTTACAGAGGCAGACAGATGTTAAGTGACTTGCTCATAGTCACACAGCTAGTAATTATTTGAACTCAGGCCTTCCTGACTCCAGGCCTGGTGTGCTATTCATTACACAGCCTATTATCTTCCAAAGACATCTTAGAGTTGTCTTGCCCTCCCCCACCCCTCCCACTATAATGCATGTTCCAGAGGGACTGGGACTGCAACATGATTGTACTGGGAGAAATAACTCCTGGGTGAGGAAACTCTGTACCAATTTGGATGAACATTTTCTTTGTAACTTAAAGTTTTAGATGTTATATAATGCCAGCTGGAATGGTGGAAAGAGTGCTGATCCTGAACTCAGGAGGACCTGAGCTTAAATCTGGCTTCAGATACTTACTAGCTGTATGATCCTGTTCTTGTCATGTAACCCATGCCTACCTCAGTTTCCTCAATTGTAAAAGGGGGATAATAATAGCGCTAACCACCCAGGGTTGCTGAGAGGATCAAATGAGTTAATAATTGTAAAGCATTTAGCACAGTGTCTGCCACATATTAGGTGCTATAGAAATGTTAGCTATTATTATTACTAGAATACTGAGAGGTTAAGTGACCTCCCCAAAATCATGTAGCCAGCAGTTGTTAGAGGCAATACTTGAACTCCCATCTTCCTCACTCTGAGGTCCAGTTACTACACATAAAGGGCTGAATAGACTGATTTTTTGTGTGTGTGTTCTTTGCTATCTCTAACAAGGGCTGTGAGACTTTAAAAATGTACATGAAAAATGTTTCCCCCTAACATAACCCCATTATCTGAGCAAAATTTAGTAAGGTTTGCTTATACTAATATTAAATATCAACTGCTCCATTCAATCCAAAGAGAATAATAATAATTATTATTATTTCTCCTAAATACCCTCTGAAGCAGATTCAGTGTTCCATCACCTATCTAGTCAAGGACATGTGGAAGAAAACACCTTCCATCCATAAGGCAACCATTCAAGAAATATTATTCTCCCTTCAAATGAATTTAGAGGACACTGCTTTGTAACCATTTTTCTTAGACTGTGCAAGTGAAGGTCATTTTGGGGCAGGATCTCTGGAGCCCAGGAAAAGTTTCCTAACATGTAACTTGAGGTGTGGAGTATCTAACTCCATTTAAATCAGATCACTTTTTTTTTCTTTTAGCATCTCATATATCCACCATCTGCCTTAATGTCCCATTTTTTACTAATAACACTCATTTTGAAGAGGTAATAATGAAGTCATTTCTTGGCTAAGGGAAGTGGGGGTGGGGTGGGGATGGGGATGTGGATAGACTACAGCAGTGCTATATGTGTGTGTGTGTGTGTGTCTTTGTCTTCAGGATGGACCTATAAGAAGCTGCTTTAAAATGCAAATATTCTATAACTTTCCTTGTTAATCTGTGCCAGACTATTCTCACTTGTCACTGCCTGGTGGTTCCGTATATTGAGTAGAGATACCTCTCACAGCAATTCAAGCTCATTTACTCCTTTCCACAATGAGATGCAAGTGTGAATGTGTGTGCCTTTGTACATGTGTGTATGTGTGTGCATATATGAGACTGAGAAAAAAAAAGAGACACACACACATAGAGAGAGACAAAGACAGAGAGAGACAGAGATAGGGACAGAGAAAGACAGAGGGGTGGCAAAAACACCCCTTCACATAAGCTGAATTCATTATCAACTGGATTTTGTTTTCAAGTTTTATTGATTTTTATGTTGGTATCATAATCATTTTTATCTACACCACACCTTCCTTCAACTAGTGAATCTTTCCTTTTGTTAAAGAAAAACTTTTAAGCAACTCTTAACTCACACAATAACTATGTCTTGGAGTATATATAGCATTCCATACCCATAGCCCAAGTAAAAGAGGGAGGTACACTTCTTAGTCTCTTCTCCAGGGCCAAGGTTTGTCACTATAATTATAGTGTACAGTATTGTTTATTATAGCCCAATGTTAAAACAAACAAAACCTGTGTAGAACCTCAAGATTTTTTTAGGGGTGAGGGGGTTTTTGTCAATGATAAAAATTCTACTTTGCATTCCCTAAAAGTAAGTAAATTAATCTAAGTGTTTTCTAAGCAGGAGAACACACCATGGCATTTCACTATCATCCTCATAAAATATTATTCCCTGAATGTAAGATTTTAAACTAAATTTAAATTTGAGTAAAATATAAATACCCAAGGTCCAAACAACATTTACATGCTTAATCAAGCATGTAATTGCTTCTAAAAATTAGGATATAATTATCTTTAGCTGAGTTTATAAAATAAAAAAGAAAATCCCACAGAAACAAAAGCTGCTCTGGAGTTTTCTTACAGGTTTGATGTATAAATGTCAAAATCTGACCGAGCTGACTCAGGGCAGACATGTTGCCTCGCGCATGTCTAAAAATGATCACTTAATCTGACATCCAATGATTGGTTCAAAGAGAAATACATGAAAAGCAGCATTTTCTGCCAAACTAGCATGATTTATATTTGTACCTCTGAACAGACAAAAACCCACACCACACACTATTGTAACCAGATATTCTCAGCTGAAATCTCTCTTATCCACCCCCCACAGTTAAGAAAAATCTTTAAAAATAGTACGCTTACTCAAAACGTGTGCTGAGGAGAGCTGGGAACTCAATCAAATGACATGAGCAGTGGGTTTCCCAGCATGCTTTATATGTGGAAAAGTTTTTAAAAAAACCCTAAAGAACTGATGTTTGTGTGTGTGTGTGTGTGTGTGTGTGTGTGTGTATGTGTGTGTATGTGTGTGTGCGTGCGTGTATGAGCGAGGGAGACAGTGTGTGTGTGTGTGTGTGTGTGTGTGTGTGTATGTGTGTTTGTTGGGAATTTGGATTGTGTTCAAATGTGCCGTCTGTCTCAAAATCCCAGTGGAATGTTTTCTTTAGTAAAAACCACCAGCCAGGATGATCGAAAGAACTGAGTGGAGACACTAGGTAAATGGCAAAATTTGTCTCCCATGTGTTTATCTGGCTTTCCCCAAGGACAGTAGGCTTACTGTAGCAACACCCGAAAATGTTCTCTTGTGGGACTGTGGAGATGGTACCAGTGGGTGTCACTCCATCTCCACGCAGCAAGGAAGCACAAAATCAGGCAGCAAGAAAATCAGTTTTAATACCAGCTAGGCTGAAACACAAAGGTGGCAGTGGTTGCCTTCTGTTTTGAAGGCTCTGCTTAAAATTCGTATTCATTTCTGGCCTTTTCCAGGACTTTTCACCTCCCCTAAAATGTTTGCTTAGCATTTTGAGAGTTAAACCATTACACTCATTCCGTACAGCACAGTAGACTCAAGGTAGCATTTTCACAGTACTGTAGAAACTCCCCAGAGATCAGGATTCTGATATAATAATAAGTCTCATTCTCCTAGTATGTGAGCTAATCACTGGGAGCAAGCTGGAAATAAGCTCCCCTAAGTCTCTCAAGCCAAAAGAAATCAATTGAGTCAATCCTTATTTAGAGCACTAAATACCCTCCTCTCTTGGCCCCATGTGTACCAGTGGTTTCCGAGCACAAGTCTACCTTCCAAAGAACCTTGGATTTCTCTAAAGTGTCTTAGGTACAGGGTGTCTAAATCCTTATGTTTATACATTCAAGAATTTGAAATTATGGAATTCCAATAATGGAAAGCAATCTAAGTTTTCATTTATCTAATCCATGACAGAATTATCCACAACAGGCCTGGTGATGCCTAAGCAGTCCAGTAAGGTATATGATGCCTTGGCCCCTTCGTTTAGTCCAATATTAAATGAAATAAGCAAGTCTTTCACAAGAGAGAAAAAAGTAACAGTGTGATAAAGGAAGCAGTATGGCATACTGGACAGAGAGCTCACCTCAGAATCAAGAAGAAACAGATTCAAATCCTGCTCCTAGCACATATTGGTTGTGTGACCCAAGTCAAGACATGCAGCCACTCAGTGCCTCAGTTCCTGTAAGACTCTATATCACACAGCAGGTGCCAATCTACATTAGCTGAGGGAGTTCTCACTGGGATTTCCCTATCCAATCAACTCATGGGTGTAGCTTCTACCTACCCCACCCCGAATTTCAAAAAAATCCATTAATCATTAAGTCATATATTTTAAATGAAATCATGGGTCTGAGTAAAAAAATATAAAGCAAACACAAAACTTAATTTGGAGTCTCTTTTCCCTTCCCTTCAAACAGGGCTGACTATTCTGCAGCATACCAAATATTAGTGAATTGTTTCTGCTTTGAAAGACTTACATGAGGAGTCCTCAACATCCCTCTGAAACCTCTTCTGGTGTCTCACCAATTACCATCAAGAAATGTTGTTTTTTATCATCTCTTTTTTGTGTCCTAAATCTCTGAGACACTCAAAGTCATATAGTAATTCCTTTTCTAATCACTACTGTCCTCATCTTCCTTCCCATCATTACCAACACTACCACCAACACCATACACACACAATTCATATGCAAGTCATCACCATCATCCACTATCTTACCCCAATCTTATGATGTCATTGGTCCTCTTCCAAAATGAAGGATAAACAACAGTAATTCACACACACACACACACACACACACACACATACATACAGAACACACACATCATTCTGCTTTTATAAAAATAACCCTTATCTTTTCACTGTCTTCCCCACATCCTACCAATACAGACCTAATTTAAATCCCCCACTACCGTATTTGTTCCTTGATTAAACCCAAAGGAAATACTTCCTCACTCAGTCCTTCTTCCTCTTCAATTCCTATTTCATTCTTCTATTGGAAATTAATATCATCCAGTTTCATATGGATTAAAAAAAAATCCCATCTAGTTAACTCTTCAACACCAGGTATATTACCTTTTAATTTTTTTGTTTTCCTCCAATTTGTCTATTCAAGCAGTTGGACAACATGTAACTAATTTGCTCTCCTAGCTAATATTGACTAATAGTTAGACTTAAAACTATACAGATTGTGACAGAGACTAGGGTGAAACCATCTTAGTCTTTCCATACTCATGTTTTACTTGAGTAGCAACTCCCCAAGTGTTTATTAATGCCTACTGTGGTTCCAGGAGCTTAATATCTGGACATGTAACTATTTTAAGAAATCAGTAAGACCTTCTCTTAGTAAAGAGATCACAGTGTTGTGGTGGCCCCTAAGATCTAAGGACACTAAATCTCAGGATAGATACAGCTTCAGTAAATACCAAACACTCATCTATTCCACACACTGTATCTGTTCAAGGAGGGTTCTATGTGCATCCAAGCTTCAATTATCAAGAATCTTATTTAATAGTTCTATTTTTCCCATCTCCTTATTCTAGTTATATTGCTTACCCAAGAGAAATAGACTCCACAGGTACTTCATACGTACAAAATAGATAAAAACCTCATAGGCTTAGCTTAGCTGGTGTCTTCTTTCTACATATTAGGTCTTTAATATGTTTCAGAAGAATAATTAAAATATTTGTGTCCATATACACATGTTTATATAATAACTAACCATTTATTACAAAGCTTAGAGCAACCTTTTTATGACACTGATATTTATGACACTGATAGGACACTGACATTCAATTTTTAGTGTGCCATGTCAAGTGGGAAAATGAGAAATTAGTGTGAATCTAAGGAGGGTTATAAGGTTGGTAAGGGGGCTAGAAACCATATCATAAAAGGAATGACTGAATAAATTGGGGCTGCTTAGCTTGGGGAAGATAAGCCTAAAAAGAGACATGATTTCTGTTTTCCACTCTGAAGGGCTCCTGTGAAGAAGAGATAGCACACTTGTCCTGCGTGTCTCAAGTTAAAATGAAAATCAATGAGTGGAAGTTTCAGGGAGTAAGATTTTAGCCTAAGGAACAGAGAGAATTTCGTAATAGAGAGAGCTGTCCAGTGATGGAAGGGGCTGTTCTGGGAAATAGTGAGCTCCCTGTCCCTGGCAGTATTTAAACAGATCTGGCCCAACATTTGCCAAAGATGCTGTAGAAAGCATTCCTGAATGGGGTAGAAGGTTTGCCTGGATTAACCTATATGATCCCTTTCACTTGTAGAACTCTATGACTCTCAGCTACTGCCATGAATGCATAGAAATATTCCAAGCAGTCTTTCCTCTGATTTCATGAAGTGGCTTTGAACACATCTGCACATCTCAATTCAGGCCACTTGCAGCGGCCCTCTCTCAGAAATGAATATAAAAAAATGGCACTATCCCTCCATAAAAAGCACAGAAAGATATCAAGTCATGAGAAATGCATGAGGCCTGCATTTGCACTTCAGGTCAGCATATTCTCTACATCATATATCCATTTAGAGTAATTTCCTTCCCTAAGGCCATTTACCCTTAACCTTACTAAATCCTAACTGTCCTCAAACGCCTCACACAAGTATCACATCTGCCATAGAACCTCCTCCATTAACTTCAATGATGTTTTCCTGTGAACTCTTATTATATTTATTCATTTCCACTGTCATTGTCTATTTCCCGTGTGTTGATTTTGCCTTCCCAACTAGATTGGAAGACCCTTGAGGCTAAGGACTACGACTCCTCAATTTGCAGTAGAGCCCAGTATAAGTCTCTTAATAAAAGCAGCAGAAGTAAATAAGCAAGGAAATATTAAGACTGGACAAGGAAATGAGCTTGTCACAGGCCAGGTAGTTCACTGTTCCAAGAAAATATTAATATACATTGAAAAAAGCCTCCAGTGCAGCGGTAGATCTTACAAGGATTCATGTGAGGTCACAGAAAAAAACTGCAGAGGATACAGAATAAAAGGATTATAATTTGTAGTGGTGTAGGACATAGACACATCAATTTCATCATGGATCCTCTGGAGAATCAACAGATTTCTCACTCCCCACCTATCCCATCAGTCTAAAGAGACAGTTCACCCACAGGCATGGAAGAATGACTGAATCAATATTTTAAATAATCCCAAGACCCTACAAGTAATGGCTTAACAGTAAAGATTCCAAGGGGCCACCTCACAAGTATTTTTTTCTTGAAGTCTTTATGCCCTCATCACATCCCTGATGCACACCCATCAACACCTCGACCTTTTCTCATATAAAATCATAATGAATGGAGTAAGGGAAAAATGCATTGAATGATATATGATATAAAGAAAACAATAGCACTCCTCTCACCCCTAGTCTCTTTATATTAATTCCTATATACATTGTTTTAAGAACAACGTAACCTTCCTCTCTCTATAGTCTTTATTTCCCAATTCTACCACTGTTTTTATAGCCAAGAGAGTATTAGCACATGTTACTCATGGGAGGAATTTCTCAAAAGCTCTAAAGGCTTTTGGCAGTAACACTCGTATTGCATGGGCTGGGTATGTCTGGGTGCTCAGTTGGCACCCTCATTCTATCTGTGCTTATGCTAGTTGTGTGACCTTGAGCAAATCACTTCTTGGAGCCTCAGGGGATAATAACAACTATGATACATACCTCAGTTATCATATAGGTCAAATGAGAGTATAGATCAAATGAGACGATGGAGGTAATGTGCTTTGGCAAACTTAAAGGACAATGTAAATGTTAGCTATCATTACTATTATAAGGATTGTCTAGAAAGGGAATCCAATGTTCACTGACTCTTCACAAGTAAAGCAGTCATAATAATCAAGGAAAAAAATGTTAGCTATCGCATCACTTAAACAAATGCCACATGGAACATAAATTCTGCCATCTGCTATAACTCTCCCCAAGTGGGAAATTGGCAGATATTGCATAATCATCTACATATGACAGACAATTTTTAGCCAAGTCTAAATAAAAGAGGTGCTTTGTTTTTATATGCTACTTAAAAAAAGCCACAAAGATCTATCATCTAAACAATAAGACAAATTCCCATGGTGTCTAGATCACACACTGAAGAATTTCTGTCCTCAGTGAACTTTTTGTGCCTATGAATATGTGCCATGAAAATACAACCTTACTTGGTACAGCAGAGTGTACTGGAAAGAGAACTGGAGTCAAAATGCCACCCCTGACAACTACTCCCTGTGGAACCGTGGATGAGTGACTTCCTTTTTTGGGGGGGAGGGGTCTCAGTTTCCTCATTTGTGAAATGAAAATGGTATAATTTGGACAAAATGGTCTCTAAGATCCCTTAAAGCTCTGGCATTCTACAATCCCAGAGGAGCTAAGCAAATTCTTCTATTAATCGTTTTCATTTTTAGAAAAAATGAAATAAATTGTTGAAAATACTGTATTAACCATAAGGTGCTATGTACATGTCAGCTATTATTATCATCCTCATTGTTTTGAAACCTTGTTTCCCTTCCAAGTAGTCTCTATTTTATTTCTATCATCTTCTTCCAGAAACATTTTTGAGTTAATCAATTCATTCAATAAACATTTGGTAAGCACTTACTATATGCCAGGCACTGTACCAGACCTGGGGATTTAAAAAGAGGGAAAGGACAGTCTATGCCCTCAAGAAGCTTACAATTTAGTTATCAGTATAAAAACAGTTTGTGCATTTCATTCCAATTTGGGGGGAGGAGGGCTTAGCCTTCATAGGCACGGGGAATTTCTAGTGTACAAATTGCCTCCGCTAATGCACAGCTACTACTTCTCTGTAATATATAGCTTGATGTATTTGCCTACGCCACAAAGGCATTGAGTATTATGCCCAAGCCTCAGCAGCTAGAATGTGCCAGCAAAGGAATATGAACACACATTTTCCTGACCCAAAGACCATCACTCTATCCATCTACCATACTTCCTCTGTACCAAAAGATAAAACACTTCTTTATTTTCTGAAAAATAATTCTAAAGAGAAGAGGGTTTCAATACATTTACATGAACTGAGTGGGCGAGGAAATGTAGTCAATAAAGATTTGTCCTTGTGTAATACTTGAAGTTTCTTCACTTATAAGGGCATTAGTGTAGTCAGATTCCATTTAAGAATCCTGATAACACAATTCATTATTTACACAGTGCTATGAGTCATGAAAGAATTCTTAAAGTGCACCACGACAAAATGCTGCCGTCAATACTGAAGGTTGTCCTCTAAAGCAGACAGCAGCGTAAAGGTTTCCTAAACACTTCTTCGAAAATAAATTACTTGAGGACCTACCCAAATGAATTGCATTATTGAAGACAACTGAATTTTATAGTACTTACACCAGATGCATTTGAGGATTAAAATTGATTGAAGGAGATTCGATTTGAAAATAAAATGAATTGAAACAACGTGAAAAATCTGCACAAAAAGTTAACTTATCAGAAGACAAAGAGCTCCATGAGGTTCAATCATCAGCCAACAGTCTTTTATGAACGGAACAGATCAAGAAGAAGTGTAAGGATCAAACATTCACCCAACAATTCTCTGGCCTGTGGTGGTAGCCTATCACACCTAGTCATAGAATCCCCTGGATACTGGATGGTGTAATGAATGGAGCACTGGGTTTGGCATCAGAAAGACCTGTCTTTAAAATCTGCCTCAGAAACTTTCTTGGTATCTGATCCTAAGCAAGTCATTTAACCTCTCCATGCCACAGTTTCTTCCTCATTAACATGGGGACAACAATAGCATCTTTTTCACAGGGTTGGTGTGAGCACTGAATGAAAGAGCATGGATAAAATGCTTTGCAAACCTCAAAGTGCTATCTAAACTCTAGCCAATGGCTTTATCTATCCCCAGATGTGAAAACTGAGTGTCAGTTGGTCATGAATAAAAATAATCATATAGGTAGTGTTTCTCAAAACTATACAGTTACAATCACTGACCCCAACTAGATTCTACCACATGGCAGGTTTTGCTCATTTCAGTTCCTCCTTGAAAGGGAATGATTTACCTTTAAGACATTTTTTGAATGTCATAATTTATGAAGCAGAAATACAAGTCCACCTTGGATTGTATGTCCTTACTACAAGCTTTAGTACTTCATCTTCATAACCATTTCTTGGTTATCTGATGGACATAAAATGACCATAACCTGTCCAGAATCTGACCATTTGATCTTAAAATGGAAATGAAGATCTGATATAGCCTTTGTTTGGCTGGTGCCACAGCAAAGTGTGCTTACTGCATAAAAGTATCCTGGAATATTGGGCAAATGATCATCTATAAGACTGGCTGATGAATGTATCAAACATTGGGATTTTGTGGTATTGCTCTCAATACTAGATTTTGACTCTGTACAAATAACAGCTTCTCTTCACAAAATGAAACCAAATATATTATGCCACTTCAAATAACGTGAAGGATGGCCTTCAGAGTTAATGGAGTGATCAGAGGTGTGTAGAACCTAATGATGTGCCCAAACCAAAGGAAATTCCTGAGAATCTGCATAGGAGATTTAATAACGTATCAATCTCAAGGGAAACTCTTACTCAGGGCACAGTCTCACCATTAATTTAAATGATTTGATGGTGTAATACAATGTTTTAGTTCTGGAACACAATTTAAACTGGGACAGGTAGTCATTATTTAACCCAGATTCCACAAATTCATCTCAGACATGACAATTTATTTTGTAGTATATGTTCAAAGCGTTGCCAAAAAGATATTAGGGAAAATATTTCAAAGCCTATGAAATCTAGAATCTTGGTATCAAATAGTACCTCAGCTGCTAAGACAGATTAAAAATAGTGATACAGATTATTTATCAAAACAGTAAGCAAAGGGTAAGAATGCTTGTCAAATATGGATCCCTGTTCGAGATATAGATGAGAGTTCTGAAAATGGTAAAGATGACAAATGGCAGAAAGTACTAATTTAGTCTAGAAAAAAAAAATCTCAGAAAAATGTTTTTTCGTTTTTACCTAAAAGTAGAATAAAATAAAATCATAGCTAACAAGAGTGCTTTATAATAGAAAAAAAAAGCCAAGAATGAACTATCTTCATTTTAGACTCATAAATTAGTCAAGTATCAGTATATACCCCAAATGTTTGCTGCCTAGGGAATATAATAACTCAGAGTAGATTCAATGCATCTAAAATTGATGGGAAGGATCATACTTTGGCCTAACATCTGAACTGCCGTTAATTTGAAGGGGACTGGTTGTGTGATTTCACTGGTTAAGGGATTCTTAAATGACAGCCCTCTTTCTAAAGATACAAGTAGGCACATTCTCACTAGCTTAAAAGTCATAGAGAGTAGTCTATTGAGAGGTAAACTGATATGTCCATGGTTACCCAGCCAGTATGTGTCAGAGGTAGGATATGAAACCAAGTCTTCCTAGGTCCAAGGCTGGTTCTCTATCCATTACAAGTGATTACTTTTCATAATAAAGCATCTAAAACAAACATAACCTTCAACAGATAACAATTTCTTCGACTTTATGTAAGATTGCTCCCTCTACAGAACTGCTATTCTACCACCCTCCCCATTTTTCTTTTACTGGGGCTGGGGAGGTTTTGAATTATTAAGGAGGTAGTGACATGTGACACTTCAAGGGTTCCTATAATTTATAGACAGTTTCTACCATGATCATCACCCTCCACACCCCACCATCAACATAGTATGTCACCTTCCCTTCTATCAGTCCCTACTGGCTTTCTGTAGTTGATAGGCAGATGGACATTTTTAATCTTGATCAAAACATGGAACACTACAGTTACAGAAGAAGTGATTTTGAATCTTAACTCCAGGTAATGCAGAAGTCCATGAGGGGCCTGAGCAGGCTGCAATACATTATTCAAAAAAAAGAATGAAGTGAAGGATGTTATCATGAAATGTAGAAGCAAAGACTAAGATGGGTTGATCACTTGACAAGCATGAGGAAATAAACAGACAGACCACAGATTCCGCTAATAACCTCAAAATGTCAAAGAAACATGAGGAACAGCCCCACTCCCCCCTCCTTAGCACACTGGGTGGGCCCCTGTGATGAACTAATGTTGACACTGAGGAAAGCCTCAGACATGTATGAGTTGCATTGTTGGAGAGATACCCACATCTATGAGACTATAGAGCCTCTGGAATATTTGATTTCTTAGTAATTCCAACAACAGATCATCATTCATTTTCTTAAAATTAATATAGTTATAATTCTACCCTTTTACACTAGTTATTCAATGCAGGACATCTCTAGAGCTATGTGTAGGAGCTAGATGTAGGATGTTATTATTTAAAATACTTGTTTTGGCAGCAGGGTTTTATTGGTGACTTTGGAAATCATTACAACCTCCACTAGCTGTTCTGAAGACAACATTAATAACATGATTAGAATCCCTTATTAAAATTTAGGAATCTAGCTAGTTTGAGATATATGTTCTTTAGGCTGTTTGTGGAAGCATGAATGTCCCACACAATTATATGATCTCCAAAGGATCACCTTGTTTGCATGACTTATAGTCGTTATATTTTAACCCTTCCAGTCAAATGACATGTTGGAGTCATAGGACTATAATGTAGAGTAGCAAGTATCCTCAAAGATCCTAAAAAGTCATCTATTTTGTCCTATTCATTTCACAGATGAGGAGACTTACCCAAGTCCCTGTACTTAAACAGGTATTGATAATAAAACAAAATCCTTACTGATATCCCCATACTCCAAATTCAGTACTCTTTCTATCATATCCCACTGCTTACTACATTTTTTTTCACCCAAAATTAAACATATGAACTGATTGCACTGACCCATAAGAAAGAAGTTAACCACTTGAAATTTGTAATATTTGCTTTTCTACAAATTCAGACTTGGTGGATTTATTTAGTGGATTCTTTCCTTTGGATAAAATGAAGACAAAATAACAGCTTCATTAGTATAACATTTTCCAATTCAATCTTAACTTCATAGACCTTAAGTGTGATGATGGCATTATTATTTGGAATAACATAAAAGAATTATGAAATGTCTCAACTAAATTCAAGGAGACAGGCCAAAAAAAGCAGAGGAAAACACTCAGGAAAGAATGTGATAATTTAGCAAAGAGATCAAGTCAGGTGCCATAACCAGGGCTATTCTCTGTTAATTTTGCAATAATTTAGATGATCTCTACCGGTGTGTTGGTTCTTGAGGGGAATCTACTACAAGTTCATCCCTGTTCCAGTCGTGAATTTACAGCCATGCACAGACATATTCAATATTTGAAAATATACTTCAGTGACCCTTCAGGGTTTCTTCTACTTTCCATGTTTATAGTTGCCAGAGCATGGAGAGTCCATACACAAAGGCATAAAACATTTTACTGAATCTCAAAGACTTTGATGGGTTTTTCCCCAGAAAGCTGGAAGATAGTTCTTGTGTATCTTTCAAATAATGGGGCATTTCTCCAGTACTCCATATGTTGAGGATAAATCCATGAATATACAAGGATGGATTTGGACTTCTCATCAACTACCTAGGAGCATGCCTGAGATGACAGAGGCTGGCAGTGGGCTCTTCATAGGCAACTCGATACAAGTGAAGCACCTTGAGGAAAGGCAGCTTCAAGGACTCCTGCAGAAAAGCTATACTATGACTAAAGACAAAGACGAGTAACCCACTCAGTCAGAAAAAGACTTCCATCAACCAGTAGCTACAGATCACCCCTTTTCTTTTTTTTCAGCCAAAGACAAGGTTTATTAGAACATTGTCATATTGGGGAGACTCTTAAGGAGTCTGAACATGGGTAAGCAATGGCTAGATTATAAGAATCCCAGCAGTGGCTAGATTTTAGGAATCTAAGCCCGAATCACCCCTTTTCCCCTGGAGTCTTTATGCTGTAGTGGAAGAATGGGCCACAGACATTGGAGAAGGGGTGTTTTTATCATAGTCCTCTAATAAATACCCCATACTAAAAGCCAATAAAGTTTGGCTAACTAACTGATATGAACTGAAAGTGAATTGGGCAAATATAGAGGTGGGGGGTGGCTCATAAGCTATACCAAGTAGCTAACTGCCCTCTTAGAACATAACTTGCCAGTGTGAGCTGGAGTTGTGGAAGTAGGTCCACAGCCTGGAATACAAGTTAGAAATAACCATCTCTCATCCTTACACACACAAACAACATTGCATCTCTTATCTCCATCCCTAGTCTCTTTCAAAATTAATCTTTAATGCCACTTCCTACACACAGCCTTTTTCTTGATCTGCTTCACCTGTTAGTAACTTTTCCATGAAATTACATTCTATCAATTCTGTATGTATTTTATATAACTTTAGACATATGTATTGTCTCCCTTGAAAAAACATAAGCTTCTAGAAGGAAGAATTGTTTCATTACTTTAGCTCCTAGCACATAAGCATTTAATTATTATTCATTTAGTCACTACTTGAAAGTGATGACATTAATGCCATCCAGACCATCTCTTCCAATACCTTCCAAATATAGCCTATCCCAGCATAGATTTAGACCTACAAGAGTCCTTAGACATTTGTCTTGTCCAACCCCAACATTTTTTTAGACAAGGACACTGTGGGTTCTACAGTTTACATGACCTTCCCAAGGTCATCTATATAGTAAACAGCAGAGCCAGGATGAATTGAAGTCCTCTGATTCCAATTTGGTTGGTGTTCATATTCTCTCTCTCTCTCTCTCTCTCTCTCTCTCTCTCTCTCTCTCTCTCTCTCTCTCTCTCTCTCTCTCTCTCTCTCTCTCTCTCTCTCTCTCTCTCTGTACTCTCAATCTTTTTTCTTTCCATCTCTCACTCTCCATTTTCCTCTCAACCTTTTTCTATCCCTCCTATTTTCTATATATCTCTTTATCTCCTCTTTCCCAACCCATCTAACTCTCTCAAACTCTATCAATATTTCTGTCTCTCAGTCTCTCCTTTTGCTCTGCACCATCCTCTTCCTCCACCCACACAGCACAACACAACACACACACACACACACACACAAATACTGGTTAGTAGCTAAGAGGTTAACATAAAGGAAGCAGAACGGTACAGGAAAAAGAGTGCTTCATTTGGATTAGAGGACATCTTCCTTAGCTAAATCTTACCACTGTAACCTTGGCACTCAATTTCATTTCCCTGGGCATCCTGAAACTAAGGGACTTGGGCAAAATGACATCTAACATCCCTTCCCATTTCTAAATCAGTAACCTAATTTTCCAAGAGGAAGTACTTCTAAGCTTTCTGAAACTGCACCATCAAAATCTTTATAAGAATAGACAGGGTATGGTTAAGAGAACAGGTAATCGTTTTCCTTACCCCTGCTTCTACTGGGTCATTGACAAGCATCAGGATATGCTTAGATTTCATTACTGCTAAGAAAAAAAAAAGTTGCTTGTGCCTGGGTTTCCTGTGGCTTCCTCAAGCACCTGCATTTCCAGTTTGCCATGGTTACTAAAGCTGCTTCCATGGAAATGTGTGTCTTCTACTTCAGTTTAGACATAGTCACTCATCCTGCGTAGGGCTGGTAGAATAGAAATGCTGCATGGAAGGAAATATAACAGAGAGGGAATTTTTTTCCCCCTTCTTTTCCTTCAATATTTGATTTTCGAAAACTGACTCCTTTATTTCTCTCAATACATCATTTTATTTTTTTTTACTGTAACAGGATCCTTCTGACTTCTTATGAGAAAGACACTCTATAACATCAACAACATGCAGAGCCACTTACCCTGTACTGTATAAAAGCTTTTGTCATCTTTTTTTCTTTCTTTCTTTCTTTTTTTTTTTTTTTGGTGAGGCAATCAGGGTTGAGTGACTTGCCCAGGGTCACACAGCTAGTGAATATTATGTGTCTGAGACCAGATTTGAATTCAGGTCCTCTTGACCCCTGGGCCAGTGCTCTATCCACTGCGCCACCTAGCTGCCCCTTTAGTCATCATTTAAAAAAAATGGCATGAGTTTTATAGAATAGTATTCTATTAAAGTGTTTGAATATGTTTAATCAAGCACTGAAATGATTCCAGCTAGATCTGACATTAACATTATACATATAAAGTATTTCCCAACAAGTATTATTATGTTGGTTTCTATTACACATTAGACCTAAAGCAATATTTCTACACTGGCATCCTAGTGACCCTGGGAAAGCCACTTTACAAATATGAGCCTCAGTTTTCTTACCTGTAAAAAAAAAGAGCAGGACTAGAATAAATGGTCACTACTGTCCTTTCCCTAGTAGAATATACCTAACAAAGACCAGTGAGAATGTTCTTGTCTGAATCCTTGCAAATCTAATTTAAATGTCTTTAACTTAGAAAAGGAAACTGCCACTATAAATCCACCAAACTAAGATATCATAGTAATTATAATGCAGGAAGAATTTTAGTACAGACCCCCAGAAATTCACTGGAGAAAAAAAAAGTCATTCAGAATAGCCTGAAAAAAAAATCAATGGCCTCAAATGTCTATACCAACATATGAAGAATAGGTAAAAACAAAAGATGTACTAGAGAATTTAATGCAAGAAGGAAATTTTTATCTCATAGCTAATACTGAAATGTGGCTGGATGAGACCAGGAAATGTGTTGATAAATTTTTAACAATCAGTTTTCTAGAAAAAAAAAATATTAGGCACCACCCACTTTAAGTTTATTCTTCACTATTCGACATTTTCTCTATCACTCTTTAAAGTCTACAATCAACAAAATAGTAAATCAAGCTCTAATTTGTTATATTTGCCAATTTCCAAGGCATCAGAATTTTTCACACAGAAAGTTTCACAATCAGCTCTGGATCTGGTTGGGACTGGCTTCAATACATGATTGGATCAGACCAATGACCAAAATATAGTTCAAAAGAAACAAGAAAGGTTTTTAAAGTGGTGCTTGGATATAGCAGCATTTAGTGTATAATAAGAAGACATATCCATGCAGGTAATCCAGAGGTGGGAAAGCCTGGAGGCAGAAAGAGAAATGAGGTCATTGGAGTACATTATTTCATCTGGACAGAAAGAAGAAAGGTATGAGGAGTTTGGGAAGTCAAACAAAAGCTAAACTGATAGGCATGTTAGAGCAATGGTTCAATTCCAATCGATTTGATTCAACAAGCATTTATTAAGTGGCCTCTGCGTACTAAGCATTGTGCCAGGTGATGGGGATATAAATTTGAAAAACAGTGCCTACCCTCAAGGATTTTACATTTTCCTAGTTCAGAATATATAATTTACATAGATAAGCAGATAAGAACACACACACATCTAATTTAAAGAGGGAAGATAACATTAACCGGTGAAAATTATAATTCTTCATGAATTTGCATTTTATCTTTTCATATGAGAAACTTCATTTATTCATGACTTCTGAACTGTATTTATTCTCCCCTTTTCTCCTTCTCCACCTCCTCTTTTCTTAATCTCTCCTCTCCCATATTTCTCTCTCCCCTACTTCCACTCCCATATGCTCTCCTTTCCCTCTCCCCTCTCTTCTCTCTCCTTCTCCTCTTACTTCTCTTTCTCTCCTCTCCTCTCTCTCCCTCTTCCCCTACTCCTGTCTCTCCCCTCTCCTCTCTGTTTCTTGTCCTTTCCTTTCTCCCTTTCATCTCTCCACAAAGAACAGCTGATGTCTCTTGATTTGCCTTAATGATAATTTTGTTTTTCAAAAAGAGGGAGGAGCAAAAAAGGCAATTTTTTTCTGAATCATTTTTTTTCTCATGAACAGGGAGTAACTGTGATATAAGAACAGCGGTATGGACAAATAATCACTTCACCTTAGACTATTTGGTAGACAATGTGAAGAAAGCAAAGTTTAGTTTGCCAACTACCCAAAGTTTTGGAAAGCTGATGTTTAAAGATCAAGAGAAAGGATAGGTCAGACTAAAATGCTTTGTTGAAAATAATTCAATCTGGATAAGATGATCTCAGGAAAATAATTCTGAAGATGCTACATAGGTTACTGGGGATCTGACCGCCTAATCCTTAATTTTAATAACTTTTCTCGTTTGATTATCTCCAATATATCTTGTGTACATCTTCTATATACAGAGTCAATTGTATGTGGTCTCCTCCATTAGATTGCAACCTCTTTGAGAGCAAGGACTGTACTTTTTTTCACCTTTCTTTGAATCTCCAGTGCTTAGCATAGAGCCTGGAACATAGAAGACACAGTAAATGTTTATTGAGTAAGTGATTTACTGAGTACAGCAAAAAGTCACGGAACAACTTGTATTTTTAAAAGAGCCATGAAAAGATATAAGGAAGAGATGGTAAGGAGACAACACAAAATTGTGGTATCCTCCTGTGAGAGTAGCATCAGGAGTGCAAAAACTCAGGATGGGCTGGAACTGTCATGGAAAGCTAAGGAAAACAAAAGAGGTTTGTTTTGTTTAAATAAGGTTTACCAGGTAAGAGAGAAAGATCAAAGAAAAAATAAGACTACTGCCAGAGGATGGTGGCAGGATGATGAAATAGCAACATAGAGAAGGCAGAAATATTCAACTGGTTTTTTTTTGTTTTGTTTATTCTGACAAGAAGAATTTATTAGTTGAAAAATCAGAACAAAAATGGTAAAAAAGGAATAGATGCCCAACTTAATTAAGGTGAAAGTACACTAAGAGAATCAAGCGACCTTCCATGAGTTCAAGTACCCTCCCCAAGATAAAATCCATACTTAAACACTGAAAGAAGTACAAGTTTAATCACTAAACACTGTATATATATAGAGAGAGAGAACAGAAGAAGTCCCATAGTAAAAGATGCTTCGGTTTTTAAAGATGGCTATTGTGTAGAACATACAAACTATTAGCCAATGACCTTGACTTCAATTCTTGGTAACATTCCAAAACATATTATTAAAGAGATGCCTAATGAGTATCAAGAAAAGGAAGGCCTGATCACAAAGAATTAGCAAAGCAGTGACTACAGAGAATAGCAAGAATTCATCAAGAATAGAACATTAGGCTAACATTATTTCATTTTTTCTAACAATATAATTAAACTAGATAATCAAAAGAAATCTATAGAAATAACACATTTTAAGAAAAGTGCCTTTCAAAACATTATTGTAGGAAAAAAATGGAGAAATAGATGAGGATAAATGATTCAAACCTGGTTAAATTGGGAGAACCAAAGGGCAGCCATGACAAGTTTGATGTTACCTTTGATTAAGATCTCCAGTGGAGACCCCAGTGATGTATGCTTGATTGTGCTGTTCAGCATTTTAATCAATAACTTAGAGATAAGACACAATATTATGCTTATCAAGTATGCAGATAACACAAAGTCAGGAATTATATGCAAAAGAATGTATGACAGGCTAGAAAATTGGGCCAAATAAAAATAGATTAAATTAATAACAATAAATATAAAGTCATGACCTTTTGACAGTGCCATGAATCAAATGAATGAATGAATGAATGAATGAGCCATGACTTAAATCAATCAACAAGCAATTTTTTTACAATATTCCAGACATGGTTAAGCCCCGGGAATATACATACAAAAAAGAGAAAGATTTCCCCCTCAAGGAGTAGAAGATGGAGAATACTTGGTTTTACAGCAATTGATTGGAAAAAAAATTCTAAGTGTTTTCACTGGACTATAAGCTCAAAAACAATAGGATATGGAAAGTTCATGGTATTTCAAGTTGCACTAAGAGGTATTGCTGTGAGGTTGTTGGGCGGATCAAATGAGATAACATTTGTAAAGTTATTATAATAGTACCTGGCACATAGCAGGTGCTTAATAAATGTCTCTTCCCCCCCCCCTTACATCTACCTTCTTCAATGTGCCCAGGATTAGGAAGGTGATTGTCATGCTTCACTCTATCTTGGTCTGACCATAACTGGAGTATTGTATTCATTTCTGGCTACCACATTTTACAATGGATTATGATAAACTAAACAGTGTCCGGTGGAGGGCAGTAAGGATGCAGTTTAGTTCAACAAATATTTATCAAGCACTTATTATGCATAAGGCAGAATAGGGAAAGGCCTTGAATTAATTCTATACAATGTGCCACTGAAGAAACTGGAAATGTTTATCATGGAGAACAGAAGACAAGGGATGATGTGGCAGCTTTCTTCAAATATGTGAAACCTTGACCTGTGGAGAAGGAAATAAATTTGTTCTTCTAGGCCCTAGAGAACAAAACTAAGAGCAAAGATTAATAAAAATGAGATTCAATGATGAAAGGGGGAAATAACCTCTTAACACTTACAGCTGACACAAAGTCAAAAGTGCTGATTCAGAAGGTTCACCCCCACCAGATATCTTCAAGCAAAGTCAGAATGACCACTTGCCAGACGTGATATAGACAAGATCCACATTTAGGTGCGATTTGACCTTCTGAGCTTCAAAGGATCTTTCTCAGTCTGAGACACTAGCTTTAAAACCTATTACTTCTTATCCCTTGCCTCTCCCTGTATAAATAGATCAATTCTTTTGCCTAAGATCCATTTGCTCGGGGTTCTCTTTGCATGTACATCCCACTCTCAATGTACTGAGAGGTTTTTTTTATGTCACCTAATAATATTAACTAGGATCTATATGGCACTTTAAGGTTTATAAAGCATTTTTCAAATATCATCTCATTTTATCCTTACAACCACCATGAGAGGTACATGCTACTGTTATCCTCATTCCACAGAATGAAGAAACTGAGGCAGATAGAGGTTAAGTGACTTGTTCAGGGTCACACAGACCTCAAGTGCCTAAGGCCAGACATAAATTCATCTGCCTGACTCCATATTCAGCACACTATACACTGAGTACCTAGCTACTATATATACTAAGTTAAGCCGTTCCTCTGCTACAATTTTGGTAAGTCCTGAAAGCCTTCCTTTTAGGTAAGAATTTTCTCTTTTCTCTTTTTCTAGCCATGGGATCCCCATTGGTTACTATTTGACCAATTGTACATTTGTTTTCAATCTCTCACTACTATAATTTCTTTATTTCTGAACTTTATATGCTCTATTTTAACATTCCATGCCTTGCTTAAATATTTTTATTCTTTTGTCTGTGCCTCCTTGTACTCTTACACGCCAATGTCAGTAACATTTTTGTCTGGCCTCTTCCACCCCAAAGCTCTTAGGGTATAGGAACAATTAGGTGCTTTAAAAATGTTCTTGCACCACAGTGATAACAACAGCAATTTGCTGTCCTTCATGGATGGAAATCATGCTATCGATCCATCTTCATGCATTTGTTTTCAAGTAATGGTGATGTAGTAGTTTTCCAGCAATGATAGTAGATTTAAACTGATTCATCCACATTTCCAGCTTGTTACCAATGGAATATATTAGCAAGATGACTGGCCAAGACTGTCTGGACAATTCATTGTTATATAACAGAGGAAAATGAGCCTGCTCATGAGAGTATGCCCATGCTCTCGGCACTATCTGTGAACCATACGAAGTGACTTGTCACAACCTGATAAAAGCAAAGGCTTTCATAATTAATGTACCTTCCCCCTATAAATTCCCACAAGGGGCTGACTTTACAGATGGAAATACTGACTTAACGTGGAACAAATACAATATGTTATTATTTAACAAAAAGAATGAAAAACAACAGAAAACAAAACCTGGGTTGAATATGGACCTCCAACGAGTTTTCAAGGACACTTTATGAACTATAAGTTTACATGATTCTAAGCAAAGTATCTCAGATCCATAGTCTGTGCTTACTTATTACAGCATAGAGAAGGTTTAAAAATTTGAACTAAAAATTTGAACAACCAGTTAAAACCTAGTAGGATGACATTTAATTACACACATGGTCTTTTCATTTGTTCCTAAACTCAATCCTGAAAGAATCATATTAATCTTGTAGTATCTTATATATTTTCTGACACCCAAGCAGATGCCTCACTAGTGCACATTATTTTGACCTCAAGAGAAGTCAGCAAGGCCTTGATGGCCTTTTCTAAAAGTCCAACACATGCTACCAATGTTCAAGTCCGGCTGAATACAGTCACATCTATATTCATAAAGGAATTAATGAACAGAAACAGCTTTGCTTATAATTCAGGACCGTTTCTCCCATCATTTTTTTAAAGGCCAAAATAAAATATTCCAACATATACAAACAACAGAAGAATAATATGAATTACCTAACTGTTTTTATGTGTTAATGCTGCAATGAAAAGGGTATTGGATTGGGAGTCAAAGGACCAAGATTCCAATCCCTGCTCAAATCATTAAACTTCTGCAGGCTGAAGTTTTGTGTTTTTTTTTTCCCCTCCTGCAAAGTAAGGGATTGGAATGGATGATGTGTAAGGCTCCTCCTATCTCTAAATGTTTTTTCTACAATACAGGTTGCAACTATTTTTTTAGATGCATCACCTAAAATAGTATGAGAACTAGGAATTTTTCTGGTTAGTAAAAACTGGGACCAAGGGTCTCCCAGCCAAAGCAGCATCATTAGTAGTATATCTATGATTGCACATCCACTAAACCAAGAAATTTAGTAATCACTTGCCACCTGTATAATGGAAAGATAATAGTTGACAATTACATAGAGTTTTAAGATGTGCAAAGTCCTTTAATTGTAATAGTTCATTTGATTCTCACAACTGACCTATGAACTTGGTGTTATTATTAAAACCCCTATTTGACAGATAGGGAAACTGAGGCTGAGAAACAATTAAAAAAACTTAACCAGGGGCACACAGCTAGCACATGATTGAAAGAGTACCTAAACTCAGAATTTCAGAGACTCTAAGACCAGTGTTCTGGTTATAATATTATATATATTCTATAATATATATAATATTCTATGATGCATTTAATTATCCTATCATGTTCAAAAGCCTGTTTAATTTGCACATGGTCAATGATGGAATGATGAAATTATTTAAGATGTACATGGTATTAATCACTATACAGGCTTCTGGATAGTTTTGCAAAATAAAGTCAATAATCATAAGAGATTCTCAAACCAAAAAATTCTTCTCTGGTTAGCCTGTGCAGATGCAATAATTCTTCTTCTACTCCACCCCTAAATGTTCACATTTTCTTATTACACTGTAAGTATTAAAAATGAGATTAAAACTACATCCATAAGCCAGCAAGATGGACTAAAGACTCAGAAGGCTCCTGCAGAGTTGTTTCAGTCTATTGGTTAAATACATATTTGGCATACATTCTAATTTTGAAAAGCATGTTATTTACCTACTAGGCTGAAACTGTTTCTCCCGAACTGGTCCAGACTAGCAGGTAAATATGTATTTTGGAATGCATGCATACTAATTCCAAAAGCATGTATCATTTACCAAGCAGAGTACAACACTGTGGGCTGTCATGTAAATCCTTCTGTGTACATGGGCCATTACCCTGGCAGGCCATATCAGCAGCTTCTCACAGCCATAGCCATCTACCCTATCTCGGTGGTCTCACCCATGAAGAGTGCTAATTTTAGGGAAAAAATGTTCCAAACTATTGCCGAATGAAAATTGTTATACAAATGTCAAAGTCTAGATAAGACATGACTAAATAGGACATATGACTAATTATGAACAACCCCCTACAACCACAATTACTCAGATAATTCATCCAAAGCCTTCTGTTACCTAAGTACTACTAAATTTGAAGGAAAAGAGACTTGTACAATACAACACCATACGCCTTGTCTATATAACTGACGTTATCTCCACGGCATTTTATATAAGCCTAGGCTAAGTTCTAAGACTCCTAAGTTTGTTGCTCGTGCAATTGAAACAAGTTAAATTTGATAAGTTGATTTAATTAAAATAACATTTACTAGGCTAGGAATAGGGAAGCAAAGAAAAAAAAATGAAGCAATCTCTAGCCCACAAAGATTACATTCTATGGGTCATACCTCAAGTACACAGGTAAGTAATTGTGGGAAAAATATGTAGAATAATGCACAGTAATTTCAAAGGGGAGGCAGCACTAATATCTAAGGGAGTGAAGAAATCAACAAATTAAAAATTAGCACTAATGAATACTTTGAAGGAAGGTGGAAATTCCAAGATGGAGAGGGACACAGAGAGGCATAGGAAACTACATTTGCAAAGGTCTGGAGGTGGTAGATGGAATGTCATTGTTCCTAGAGGCCCCATTTCAGTAGAAAGATTAGCCTTTATTTCATTTGGTTTGGTTGTCCCTCTACATCCTCAAGATTTTGTTTAAAGATATTTCCTTTGAGAACTCATCACTAGTCTACGATTTTCATCTTAGTCTTTAATAATAGAAGAAGAAAACTGGAGATGGATTGTATACCAATGGCTAAGAATTTCAAGGTATATGCTAATTCTCCAACTTGACATTTCAAATCCTGCTGTAATTGTGACCCTGTGTTTAATTTGATTTTCTTTATAGGTTTTATTTTCTCTATTCCTATGTTTGAATTATCAGCAAGTTTCTTTGCATTCCGCATGCCCACTGTATGTTATCCATTTTCTGTGGTCTCTTGTTCAATTATGTCAGAACTCTCACTGATAGATGCTTCACTAGGAAAAGAAAAGGTCTATCATATTTCACTTTATATTTTTTTCATGAGCATTAGCATCTTGGAGTTACAAAATATCACCTATGACTGATATCAAAACTCTTACCCTCTCAGCTCAGAAGCTGGACGAGTCAGTTTGCAGCCAAAACTACCTTGAACCCTTTCAAGGTTCTAAACCAGTAAATATTCTCAAGTGGCAGGTAGTTCAAAATAAGCATTCAACAGATCACGTCTTCCCCTCCCATTTCCTGCACAGTAAGCCATGTTTTCTTAGGGGGAAAAAAACAGCACAGTATAGAAACTTACAATCCCCCATCACTGGGAGAGATGGCAATGTCTTGCCTTCATTCATGCTTTGCAAAATACTTTGTGCTGTCTCATTCTAATCATGAGAGGTAACAAAAAAAAATCACATCAAGACATTTCACCCATCACTAATTCAACACACCTCATTCTTCCACTTTTCTATCACTTCAAGCTCAGAACTCTAGTCAGGACATATTCTTTTGTAGACTTGTAAAACATTCATCTGAAGTGCATAATAACTCTGTATTCATTTAAATGACTAATATTTACAGTCTAAGGGGAAAGGGGGGAATCAATTCATGAAAAATAGATCTCCATTTTCCTTGAAAATGTTTCACTATGACAGAAATGTATCCCATGAGCAAAAATAAGATTGTTGTAAAAAAAATTTAATTAAGATGAGTTGGACATGCCAAAAGGCAAGATGCAGATGCAGAAGCATTACTGAAGTACTTATAAAGCCAAAGTGAAGAATACACAATACTAAAATGCCCAATAAATTAGCCTACAAATCTACTTAACTCTATATTCATTCTGCATCACCAAATAAAACATTGCCCTGAAATTTGACAGTCTGAAATTTTTCACACCAAATCATTTTCTTCTCAGGGAGGAAATGTTTATGTAATTCTCCTTGCTACAGTTTGATGGGAAATGTCTTTGGTAGGGAAAATTTTCATCATCCCTCTTTCAATCCAGATAGGACTGGAATTAATCAATGCTGCTTAAATACTTTCTCATTATGGATAAAAGAATAAGAAAATAAGCAATGAAAATTCACATTTATATAGCATATGAGGGTTTGCAAAATGCTTCCCACACATTACGTCAGTGCATCCTCAGAAATCTGAAGCAACTACAATGATTATCTTTATACCTATTTTACAGATGACAAAACTGAATTTCAGAAAGGTTAAGTGACTTGCCCATGATCATGTAGTTAATAGCTGGCTTTGACACTACACGAACCCTTGTCTTTCTTGCTCTAACTCTAATACTCTATTTACAAGTCTGAACTGTACTACAGTATGAGTCATCTTTCCTGGTTCATTACTCTCCCACTCTGTAACAACATGTGGGAGGAAAACAACAAAGGGGAAGATTCAATTTCTTTGAATAATTGTGAACATAAACAATTTCAAACTTTTCATTTTGTACAGCAGCCAATGAAGTTGTATTTTAATTGACAGCTTTATAATATGAGAAACTACAGTTTGCTTCTATTAACTTGAAATCTATGCAGACAAGAATTCACACTCAGACAACTGGTATTACAAATTGGTATTACCATTTATATATCATCATTTGCAATAGTGGCCAAACATGACCATAAGCTTTGTCCTCACTGTGACCCACAAAGCATCTATTTTGTACCAGAATTTTCATCTTAGTCTCTGAGGATAAGTGCCGCTCAGACTAGGTAGAAAAACAATGATTCAAAAATGCCCATTTCAATGGATCGTCCTTTACAACTTCCTTGATATTGTTAATATTTAACATAAAGCTTTACAATGTAATATAAAATCTCATAGCAGTGATCCTCTAAGTAATTATTTTTGCTCTCATCCTTATGGATTCAGTCTCAACATGCTTATGCACTTGCCTGTGTTGAAGTTAGGCCTCCCAGCTCTAAATCACCAGAAATGTTGTATTAACTTATTTCCTGCCACTTAATTTTTCTTGCAATTGCCCAGTGAAGCACATTGCAATACATTTAATTGTCTACCCTGTGCAATTATAACAAACCCCCCCATAGTACAATACTGTTACTTAAATACATGCCATCTTATCGCTCTCCTATACATTAATCTAAAATAGAATCTCAGAAATGACACGATGTCCTCATAATACAAGACTCACTGAATGGCAGCTTTGCCTTTCATAGAGCAGGATCTTTAATGTCTTGAGGAATTCCTGTTAACAAATGAGACCTTGGAGGTGATGTGTTTTCATTTTATCACATTCATTTAAGATAACTTAGGGCAGTACCCAATATTTATTGAACCCACTCAAACCCCTACCAGTCTTAGAATAAAAGGAAAGACAGTCTGGTTTGAACTACAGCTGGTTATTCTGAAGAGATAGTGTCACTTGAACAACAAATGGACCTTTAGTTAATAAAATCTCCCCAGGATAGACAAAACTATGGTTCTTTGTATGCACACGGGCGTCCTGATAAGTAGATTGGGAAATACTGATAAAGGACAGGAGTCCTTCAAAAGAAAACTACTGCAGTCAGTACATGGCTAAAGTAAAAAGAAGGGAAGTGTTTATTATTAGATGGCACTGAAATATGAAGCATTTAAATATGTTGAATTTAGAGGACTAAAACTTTTAAATGATAGTTATGCACTCCTTCAGATGTTCCAATATATGGAAATACTGTACTAATGTAGAGATAGTATAACAAGAAAAAAAATCTCTTGATTTTAACCTGGGGCCATTTTTTTCTATTATATGATTTGTATTTTTAATCAACTGACACACATGTATTACTTGCCTACTATGCACTAAACGCTTTGCTAAGTGCTAGGTACGGGAAGATAAAAAAAGTAAAAGTCCCTGCCCTCAAGGTGCTTACATTCTATAGAGAAGGAGCCTGTATGTATAGATGAGTTAGAGATAGAAATGAAGTAAAGATAGGGAGCTAGAGGTATAGATGGAAAAAAGAATTGGAAAAGAAGGAGTGAGAAGGGAAATGGGGAAAATAAATACAATGTAATATCAGAGGGGCAGACAGTAAGAGCTAAGGGATAGAGAGGACAGGCTTCATGTAGAGAATGGCAACAAAGTTGTTTTGAAGGAGTCCAGTTATCCTAATAGGCAGAGATTCAGAAAAGAATACATTCCAGCTATGCGAGACAGCTAGTTCAAAGACATACAGGCGGCCTTAGTAGATTATAAAAGGTATAATGTCAATGTGACTTCTCTTGCCTAGTAATCCAGGTAGCCAATGCTGTAAAAAGATGATGGCCCACAAGTCTACAGTTGGGTTTGGCAATCTGTAATATACAAACCAACTGGCATGGTTCCAAATGGTAAGACCACAACCAGCCTCTGATAAAATTGTCAAATAGCTAGAGTTTGCCTTCTGTAACTTTTCCCTTCCCCATCAATGTTCTTATGCTCCCTCCCGACCCCACTTCCTGCTTTACTAAACTACCCAAGAACCTATCTCTGGAAACTCATTCTTCAATTTAATTAAAGAAATGTTTATTAAGGGTCTACTGTCTTGCCCTCAGCTAATTCCTGACAAGGCATTAACTGATAAATTTGGTGTTATCTGACAATGTTTACTTTAGAGCTTTTCAGAGGAATTTTCATTATATTTTAAAAAGGATTCTTGTAAGTTAGGATATTTGATATTTTTGGGGGGTAGGAAAAGACTTCAGGGCAAGCCAGGACCACAAAAATAGAGACCCTAGAGAAAGCTTTAAGTACAGAGAGAAGGAGGAGTGGATAAAGTCTCCTGTTTCCTAACTTGCAGGTTAAGAAGAGTATCCCTCTTCCCAGCTTGAAGGACACCATAGTGACTTTTCAGTAGACAATAAGGAGATGAGAATAATATACTCGGAGATTTTACCAAGGAAAAGATCACTTTCTGCTGGACTGAAATGAGGAAATCAAGAATGGTTTCATGGACGAGAAGGCGTCTGAGTAGGACTCTGAAAAGAAAGGTAAGCTTCAAGGAGCAGAGAGAAACACCACCTTTGGACTGGATGCTATACTTCCATTAATACAAAGTTAAAATTTTTTATAAAGCATTATGTCAGAGATTTATGTCTTACTGAATTATAATATTGAAGAGACAGAAAGGTCTCCAAGCCACCTACCTACTCTAACCCTAACCTGCATCAAACTAAGAATTCTTTCTAAACATCCCCAATATGATTCTTCAGACCCTACTTCAAGATCTACAGTGATGGAAACTCTACTACCTCACAAGGCAGGCCATACCCCTTTTGGACAGTTTTTTTAATGTTAAGAAGTCTTTTATTACTTCAAACTTAGATTCTCCTTCTGAAGCTTCTATCCATTATTCATAGTCAACAAGAATTTATTAAGTGACTACTGTATTCTGCCCTCAAGTATTAAACAGAATAAATCTGATTATTTTTTATGCAACAACAATTGAGATACTTGAAGATTGCTGTATTCCTACTCTTCCATTTCTTCAACAAATTTTTTTAACACATGTCTCCCTGAACCATGACCCCTCCCTGCTGCTCCAGTGCTTTCATATAGGTTGCTTTTCTCTCGCCATGATCCAGTTTGTTTAAGCTTTTCCTAAAATGTGGTGCTTATATTTCAACATGAGAATCCAGATGTTACATGACTGAGGCAAAGGATGTAATAGAAACACTGCCTCTTTCATGCTGGATTACTATGCCTCTTATTACACCCTAGGATAATTTTATAAATAAACATATATACATACATATATATATATATTATATACATTATAAATACACACACACACATATATATACATACACACATATATAATGTGTGTATATACATACATACACATACACAATATTTTATCAAAGATATGTCATGTTTTATACATATATATATGTATATATACACACACACACACATATATACAATATTTTGTATATAACATTATATATGTATGTATTATAAAACCAGAGACACTGACTTGAAGGATGGAAAGAATTTAATACATAGAAAGGAGAAGAAAGAAGTCAAAGTTGGAGGAAATATATGAGGAAAAGTAGAAAATTAGAAAAACAAAGATGTTGTTTGGCCTGCTGTATATAGATCAATATAACTGGAACATAAGGGTGCCAAGGACAAGTAACAATTCCATTAGCATTCAAAAAGTTTGGCAGCATAAGGGAAGAAAGTTACAAAAATTTAGCTCAAGTCACTTAGAAAGGTCTCAGGAAGTGGGGGAAGGCTTTGCTGTGCTTTATTTCAGTTAAAGTGGGCCCAAACATGTTGAAAGAACCAAGTAGATAGGGAAGCTTGAAGATATATGAAAGATAGGAGACAACAGAAGGATTGAGGACCTGGGAAGAATGTGGGAATGAGATCAATGGTACAGGTGGAGTGGTAAACCTTAAAAAGGAGGAAGGGCACTTCTTCCTCAGGGACATGAGACGAGGAAGAAATAATCAAACAGCAAGCATTTGTTAAACATCTACTGTATGTGAGGAACTCTTTTAGGTGCTGGTAAAGATAAGATAAAACAAAAGCAAAAGCAAAAATTTCTGCTCTAAAGGAGGTTCTAGTCTATAACGAATGAAGAATGAGTGTGGAAACATGAAGGATTTTAAAACTTGGAGCTTACTTATCTCTGTTTGTAATCATCTCCCTTTCCCCTACTGTAGGGAAATTATGGGGGAATAATTATATAATTATCTCCCTTACCCAGGTTTAAAGTCCAATTACATTTCTAAAAAAAAAATCCATTTTCAAATGACTAATTTCTTATTCTCCTTTTAAATGGCAAGGAAAATGTAAATATGTTTTAATCCCTTCAAAGGCCACTAATTTCAAAAATGTTTTACCTACCTCACTTCAACCCTGTATACTAGATTTAAGCAGCACATAGTTGGCTTAAGTGACAGTAATTATTTCATATTTATCCACATTTGGGACTCTTTCATGGAATTTCTCTACCATCTACAATTATTAAAGTCCAGTTCACAATCAGTATACCCAACCAAAAGCTATTGTCAGCTATAAATCCAGGGTGCTTTGGGGTCTACTTGATTTATGTGGATGTTTCATTTTGCCTATTCAAATTTCAAATGCCTGAGGTAGAAAGGAGCCCCAGAAATATTTATCTAGACAGATAAAACCCATTCTTTTTAACAGAACTGACTTCCGTGACCATTAGGCATCTCTCTCTACCTAGCTAGAGTTCTGTTGCAGAAGAAGATTCACAACAGTCTGAGCTGCAAATGCAAACCTGTGCCACTATATGTCAAAATAAATAAAAACATATTCCAAACCTCTGAACACATAGGGGTGGTTACAACTCTTTTCCCCCCATTTAAAAAAAAAAACTCTACCTCACACAGAAATATAAAATGATTTAAATGCTCCTTATTTTAAATAGTAGAGGCCCTCATTTAATGCAGTTATGTGCAATTTACTCAAGGAATTATTTTATAATTAGTAATATCATTTCCTTATCTGTACAAACAAGGTTTTCATTGTATTTTGACATCATTTGATTTGACTGTGGTGGGTGAAAGATGAAATGACTGAGGAAACAAGGGTTTGAGCTTCTAAGCATATTGATTTATTAAGCAATGCATGTCAATTGCCTAACAAATTGGGACCAGGACCCTCAACTTTGGCGCTGAACCCCAAATACAGGGGGAGACAGATTTTTATGTATAGAAACAGTTAGTCAAATAAGACAATTAATGAAAAGAAAAAATTAACCAAGATATAAAATTAGGTAATCTGATTTCTAATTAGAAGAAAGATTAGGGACTTTTCAAATTTGGGGGGGGGGAAGGGTGAACAGGTACAATTCCTTGAAATCAAAAAAGAGACATGGAAACAACAACTGATTAAGCAGTATGGGGCTAGTTTTCAGATAGGGCATTTGAATTGCTTGAGATGTATAATTGTGAGAAAACTCATTGCATCAAATCTTCAAATCTGACCAAGTTTCTGGTCAATATAACCTAGGTTCTTAGTTAAATGTAACTAGGCATCAGGCAGAGGTGGTCCAACTTTTCAGCCACACAGGGCTATGTTCAAACAATACAATAACGTTTTCTCAAAATTCCCACAACTGAATAAAGTTTTCTCACAAAACAGAAATTGGACTAGACCCATAATTTAATAGAAAGAGAACTGAGCTAGATCCAGAATTGAGTCACAAGATGGAGTCTGTATGATTCACTCAATTCTCAATACTACTTAATCTTCTAATTCCCTCATGATATAATTTTAAAATGTACAATTTAAGGAGGAAGCAGGACATTCTGATTTACTCTTCTTTTAAAAATCATGATATAGGTGCTGGTTACATAATTTCTAGAGTCATAACTATGGTTAGGCAGCTAGAGCTATTTCAGGGTACTAACAAAGGGAATGGACATGCTTCCTATACATTATGGTCCAGATTCCAGAAGATTCCCCCTCTTCCAGAGTGATCTCATCCAAGGATGGATAGTCTTCTACATTGCCAAAGCCACCCATCAAATTATTCTCTGTGTCACCGCTACTACCAACATTGCCCACTCAATTTTTTTTCTAGTTCAAGGTAAAGGAATTCCTAGTTAGCCAGTCTATTAGCTCTATTATTCAAAGAATAGCTCAAAGGATATTAATGGAAATGAGTTAAATAAATGCTGATGTAGTGTGCAAATAAACAGAACATAAAATAGCAATTCACAAAAAGAATTCCATCTTGGGCAGGATTGCCAGGTGTTCAATATTGGGAAAACACTATATGTGAGTTTAAGGGGAAGGGATTATGGATAGGCATATTCCCTTTGAAATAGAATTAGGACATATTTACTGCCTTGAGGGTTTTATTTAGCTATTGGGATTATTATTCTTAGGGAGTCAGTATGAAACTTGGGAGTCAGAGAGAATACTGGGTTTGACTTGGCTCTAAAAGCAATTAGCTCTGTGATCATGATAAAGTCACCTAACTTCTCAGCTTCCCAGGCTATGGTATAAGACTAACACTTACATCATGGTAACTGTGTGAATTTGGGTTGTAAGTCATCTAATCTTTCTTGCCTACATTTTTTTTTCGTCAGGAAAATGAAAAAAATATGAGAAGGCACCCCCATCTCTTCTTTGAAAAGATCAGTGACAGTGTGTATAGAAATGACCAGACTCACTCCATGTATGAGTTAGTTAGGTTTTCCCCGCTTCTTTTTATTCTTTGTTTTAAAGGATGGCTTTCTGGGAGAGGAAGGAGGAAAGAGAGAGCTATATTTGGAAATGTAGATGATGGAAAAACAAAGGAGATCAATAAAATTTGTTTTAAAATATAAATAATAGTAAATGATGAGGTTTGATTGGATGGCCTCCACACTTCTTGACAGCTCTAAAACTATGATCTAAAAAGATTCGATTTAACTATTAATGCCAGATAACTTTCTAGTCTGAATGGACAGTTTCCATACCAGGACTCTTTCATAATGATGAAATCAGAGGTCTAGGAATTGTTCATTTATACCTCCAATAAAAAACAAACAAAGAAATGAACAAACATTAGAAAAACACCTTAGAATACTCACCTCACAACACTGTTGTATAAGGAAAGCACTTTGTAAACCATAAGTGTTAACGTCATTACAGAATTTTTGTTGTTCAGTCATTTTAGTTGTGTCCAACTCTTTGGGGCCCTATTTGAACTTTTCTTGGCAAAGATACTACAGTGGTTTGCCGTTTCATTTTCCAGCTCAGTTTTCAGAGGACAAAACTGAGGAAAACAGGGTTAAGTGACTTGCCTAGGGACACACACCTAATAAGTGTTTGAGTTCAGATTTGAACTCAGGAAGATGAGCTGCCCTGACTCCAAGCTTGGCACGCTATCCACTGTGCCACTTAGCTGCCTGATTACAAAATACTATTAACGATGAGAGTGTTAGCACTAGGATGCAAAGTAACACATTGGGGAAATGCCTTCTCCCCTTGTTATGTCCAACCAAAGGACCAAGGAATCTCAAGAGAATAATTTGGTACTGATTCTGAGACAGGTTGAGTTTTAGAACTAGACATGAGTATTCAGAGGCAGAGTGAAGTGGTGAGTGAAGCAATTAAAGTCATCTGGCGAATGTGAAGATGGGGAAATGCTAGTCTCCAGCACCCAAAGGCAAGCAAACAAGAAAAAAAGCAAGAATCCTTTCTTCCATCCATGTCTCCCCTCCCCTTTCCCTTCGTACATGATCACAATGCTATAATTTATATAACTAGTTCTGGTTTAATGCTAACCACGGACAGAAGATTTAACTGATATCTTCCTCAGTCACCCAGTCTACAAAAAGGACACAGTGAGGCAGAGGAACCTGTCTCCTCATATCATGGTGTCAATATGGCATTAGACTCTACTTAATGGAAACAAGACAGAAAAAAAGGGATCTAAATGTGTGTAAAAGAAGAGAGTTAGCTTGAAGATTCTTGGTTAGGAGGAAGTCTTAGAATAAAATGATTCAGGTGACAGATTTATTCACAGCATGTTGATTTGCTGTGGTTATAACCCCACTATCCTCATGTCCCAGGGATACTCAATCCCATCTCCAGGCTCTTGTTTGATCCTCTACTATGGATATTAGGAAGGGGTACCCTCTCTATCACACTGCATCCTGCACTACTTTGTATTTATGTAGTTTTCTTACTTGGGATGATTGGTCTCTATGACCCTTAACATTAATATTTTTATTTTTCAGTTTCATCATCATTCATTGCATAAGTAGCATTGTATGTAGTGGATAGTATGAGGGACTTGAAGTTTGAAAGGCCTGGGTCCCAATCTCACCTTACATACTTTCTAGCTAAATGACCTTGGACAAGTTACTCAATCTAAGATCATAAATCTAGGGTTGAATGGACCTCAGAGACCATCTAGTCCAATCCCTTTATTACACAGATGATGCTACTCAGACCTTGTAAGGTTGAATGACTGTGTACAAAGTCAAACAAGTTATAAGTGTCAGATACAGGAATACAACTCAGGTCCTCTAATTCCAGAGGTAGGTTCCCCAACCCCACTGAAATAGCACTTCTCTGAACCTAAATCTGCAAAATGGGTACTAATAACAGCTACTGCCTTTCAGGACTATTGTGAGGATCAAATGAGATCATATATGTAAGGCATACTGTAAATTTTAAATCATTATATAAATGTCTGTTATTATTACAACTGTTCAGGTAATCTGAAGCATCTTTGTTTATTTGAAAGTTTCTGTTATTTTGTACAAAGCAAAATTATACATTTTATAAAAAAAATCATAAATAACTGAATTTATCATAATACTTGAAGATTAATAGCAGTTAGGGCATTTAAGGCAAATGACATACTTAATTGGATCTGTTATAAATGAGAAAAGCCTGACAAATATCTTTGTTTAAAATAAACATTTAAAAATCGCTAAGATATCAATTCTAGAAACTAGTTTTCCTGAGCACCAGTGAATAGCCTGAATGACCTTAACAAGGAAATGGTAGATCAGGTTTGTGATAATAAAAACTATAAGTCTACCTCCTCAATGCATTGTGTGCTAGATCTTCTTATATCCTGCGGCTCAAGGTATGCCATGGACTGGCTTACAAAAATAGTTTGGAGTTTAATCAGAATCCTAACTGTGAGAGATCCTGTGAATTAAATACCATTCCTTTTTTGAGCTAAAGGAAGTCATATTTGAAGGCCAAAGTTTAGATGCAAATATGAGAGATGTTATCCTGGCAAAAAATATCAAACATGACCAGGAAGGACCCCTGCTTCCTAAAAGAAATGTGATGGAGAGTACATTTCCTCTCATCTTTGCTATAGAAAGACTGGTTTTCTTATTTAAAAACTCTAAACCTGTCACATTGGCTATATTTTTGGAAGCCTAAAGATGATGATTATCTTTTCCCCCTTTTCTCCCTCTCTCAGGAAAAAAAAAAAGCATGATTCTCCATGACTTTCATGGAATCTTCCTCAGTCTCTAAAAAAATCACAATTTATCTGCTGCTATTAGCAATTAAAGATACTTTATCTAATTACTATGGAATATGGCACTGTGAGACAACCATCTCTGACAAACTGATCATTACCAGTAGTTTACAACCAGTTTCATAGTTAATTGCCCTCAGGAAAGAGAGGAAAAATAGTTTGTATAGGAAAATAAGTAGCTATTAACAACAGTGAAATTTGTTAGCAATGTTATTATAAATCACAAATTCCATCCGCTAATGATTCTTGGGAGGGAAGATGCACAGAGTGGTGCAGAGACTGTGTTCTACTTAAAAACAAACAAACAAACAAACAACTATTCTATTGGAAGAATACCTCACAACTAACTTCCTTAACAATTAGAATGAAGAATGATTTGTATACCCTTCATGGAGAATTCCATTCTGTATATTTATATACACAGAGTCCACACAGGGAATTCAAATTTATCTGACTCAACTACCAGAGCTAAAGCTTATAAACATGCACATGCATACATACATGCACATGTTATGTTTGCATCTTTGATAGGAAAGGCACCTTTCATAAAGGTAAAGCAGGCCAGGAACAAAATGTAATTGAGTTTAATTGACCCAATCAGGTCCAGAATCAAAAACTTGTATCCTTAAGTAGCTTTGTGATGGTCATTCATTAGTGAATGTCAACAGAATCACAGGATCTTAGAATGTAAGACCCTGGAAAGCAAGTTCTATTTCATTTTTGTCTTCATATATTAACAAGGACTACCCCCACACTGCGCTGCATAGGCACTTAATAAATCCTTGTTGAAAATGAATGAATGAATGAATGATAAAGTTGGTAAGGAACTCACAGAGGGTCTAGTCCAATTCCGTATCTTATGAATAAGTCCCTTTCGTAAGTATGTCTGTTGGATAATCACATCCAAATAAATGACCTTAATCTAAACTGAAAAACTTATATGGGAACAACCATTTTTTAGAACCTCTGTTCCCTCTCTCATCCTCTGCAAAGGGCAAGATATAGCACATCAAGTTAAAATAACTGCTGGTGAAATAATTGTAAATTAAATTTAAAAAAAAACAGAGTGATTGATATTTGTTTATCTATGCATGTTCTCACAGGTAATTTGTATAGAAAGGAAATCAATGCTATTAGTCAAAGTTCATTGATTCCAAGCTTGGGCATGTCAAACTATTCCAAATAAAGAGAGCTCTGACTGGTCTATAGAGAGCAAAGCATTAAGCACATTTCCTAAAAAGGTGTAAGTTAATTTCATTAGGGAAAATACCATTACTATGAACATCTTTTCTTTAACAAAAGTATGTCAAATCCATATCTTCAAAACCAATGTTTTCCTAGTGATGCTGCAGGGGCTGTTAATCATCTAATACTGGGGATTCAGTAGGAACAGAATTTCAGGTGACCCCCCAAAGGTCAATGGGAAGGTACATGGAGAAGAAAAAAAAATTCAGAATATATTGTCAGTAGTGATTTGAGCACAAGAAAAAAAAGAAAATGGGTCAATCATGGGACCTCGGAGTTGGGAGAACCAGAGTTTAAGTCCAGTGTCAGACACTTACTAGCTGTATGATCCTGGACAATTCACTTAACCTCTGTCTGCCTTACTTCCTTTAACTGTAAGATAGGAATAATGATATTACTTTCCTCACAGGGTTGTAATGAAAATAATATAAGGGGGCAGCTAGATGGCGCAGTGGATAGAGCACTGGCCCTGGAGTCATTTGGACCTGAGTTCAAATCAAATTAAATTGGCCAGTTTCTTATAGTTCATTGGAATGGGTTTTGTACCTATATACACAAATATGCATTTAGAACTAGGTTAATTCCAGTGCTTTCCAGGGTGTTTTTTTTTTAATTGGGTGGGAATCAAATGTCCCAGAGATGAAGACTAATAACACCTCTTCCCTCCTTCATACAATAATATTTGTATTATCCTTCTTTAATCCAGTTTCTTAAAAGCATGTGGTATTTTTTGTGCACACAAAGTATACATAGGGAATGGTCCACATACGCAGTAGCCAAACCAAATTGTCCTGTAAAATGATGTAGGCTAAAAAACAAAGAAAACCATTGTAAGTGAGAATATCACATTGATCTTCTGGAAATCCTTATTACATGAGTCTAAGATCTTCAAGAACATGGGTGTTTTAGGTTTGATAAGAAGCAGTAACTGATCCTTTCATTTATGGGATAACTTTTCCATTGCTAGACTAAAATATGAAAACAATTATATTGATTGAAGTTTGTTAGTTCTGAGCTTTGTCAGAAGTCTTTATCATTAAATTGTTAAAATTGTTAAACTCATTAAAATCGTAAATCATTTTACACACATATATACATACAGACATACAGATATGTCTGTATGTCTGTATGTATATATGTATATGTGTGTATATGTATGTGTATATGCACACACACGATTGGCAGATGTGAGAAACCAGTGCCCCAAAGCCCTTTCTGACTTCCTTTCTCCTCATCCATTTTAGCCTTGTCTTTAGGATCCAGTTTCACTTGTTTTACTTCCCCAAAAATCCTTTATATCTTAGCCATTCCAGTATCCTCAGTTTTGATTTTGCTTTTTTTTTTTTTCAGTTCAGCCTGTACTGCATGGATGCTTTTCTCCCCCTTTTTTTTTTACCACCAGGGTGTACTTAACTATGTCATTCTAGGGAATATCCTTTTAAAATATTTTGAAAGTGAATTATTCCAACTTTCTCCGGAGCCAGTTCTGCAAGATGCTTCAGTGAAAGCATCATGCAAAGTTCTCTTTGTAGCACAGGTGTTCATCCCAAAGTGCCTTGTTTTTCCAAGAAAGAAATGTCAAGGCTGGATAGAAGCATCCTTAGAAATCTAAGGGAGAAAAGCAGCAAAAGTGAAGAAAAAGTAAACAAAATGATTTTTAAAACTTACACTGTACCACACGAGTCTCAGATTGCTGAAAACAAGCAACTTCAAAACTGAAGGAGAGAATGAGGGTTATCAGAGGGCACAGTGGATTGAGTAGCAGACCTGAAGTCAGGAAGACTCATCTTCCTGTGTTCAAATCTGGGCTCAGACACTAGCTGTGGGACCCTGGGCACGCCACTTCATCCCATTTGACTCAATTCTTCATCTATAAAATGAACTGGAGAAGAAAATAGCAAACCAATACAGTATCTGTGCCAAGAAAATGACAAACCACTCAAGTACCTTTGCCATGAAACTACACAAAGAGTCAAATACAATGAAAATAAAAGAATAACAATTAAAATCCTATTTTTAAGTTCAACTTACTCATGTCTGTAGACTCACCTATACTCTTGAAGGAGGTGCTAACCAATGATTTATCTACTTGCCAAGTCTAGGGAGATGGGTGTCTATGTCTATGGGGGGTTTTGAACTTTCTTCTTTCCATGCCACAGTTATCCAACTACCCAAATGCTTGGTGGTTGATAAAAGATCCAAATATTGTAACTTCACAAGCTACAATACAAGCTGTATGGAAATGAGAAATTATGATGTGGTCAGAGGATCAATAGACCAGAAGTCAAGAAAACTAAATTAGAATACCAGCTGTACTTTGGATACTTCATCTCTCTGGGCCTCAGTTTCCTCATTCAGAAAATCAATTGATGAAGTTAGAAAATGATCTATGTCCCTTTCACATCTAGAGTTATATGATTCTACAAAATGCAGAGACTGAAGGGACCTCCCAGGTCCAACGTCTTCATTTTATGGATGAAGAAAGTTGGGTTTAAAGAAGTGAGAGATTTAGAACTGGAAGGGCTCTCTGCAGTCATTGAGACAAATGTTCTCATTTCACACCTGAAGAAATCCAAGGCACAAAAAGGAGAAATGACTTGCCTAGAGCCATACCAGTGGTAAGTGGTAAAACTGGGATCTGCACATGGGCCCTTAGACTCTGCATCCGTTATTCTCTCCATGACAAAAGCTCACAGAAAACCAAACCTTATGAGTCACTTAAATTGCAGACTAAAATGTATTGATCCAAATTGAGTTGGATATGCTTACTGCCAAATGAACCGAAAATCCACTAAAGGACTGCAGACAAAGGCTAATGATAACCAGAAGTGTATCAAGCTGCAGAGAGATGTCAGAGTATACTGACAAACATCCTTTCAAAATGCATTCAATGTTATGCTGTTCCCATTAACTGTATAAAAAAGGAGTCAATGATAGGTTAATGAAGTTCACAGATAATCTTAAAAGTGAAGATGATAGCAGGGCATTCAAATTCATAACAATGGCCTGAGCCAATGACTCCAAAGAAGGAAACAATATTGCGCTATTAGTTCCCAAGCCTCCTTCTCCTGGCTTCATGTAAATTGGGTCCTAAGGGAACAGAAATCTGAAGCTAATATGTTAGATAAGTATCATCTTCATTTCTATGCTATGCCAATTTTATTTCCTGAGCCCATGTTGTTGTATATATCATATATACAGTCTGAGCAAGATACTATAGGAGGCTAGCTCTGCCATCAAATAGTAACATAAGGCTGGGCAAGTCACTTAACGTCTCTGGGTCTCATATTCTTCATCTCTTAAAGGAGAGAAAGCACTATTATTAGCTCTTTCAGTCCTGATGTTGTTGTTGTTTTTACATGAAGGATAAACAAGAACTAGGGATGTCATATCCTCTGGTTAGTATAAAAGCTAAATGGACACAGGGACGTAAGATTCTAAAGTACTTTCTTTTTATTGTTGTTGTTGTTGTTGTTTTTGGCAACTGGGGTTAAGTGACTTGCCCAGGGTGACACAGCTAGTAAGTGTCAAGTGTTTGGTCTGAGGTCAGATTTGAACTCAGGTCCTCCTGACTTTAGGGCCGGTGCTCTATCCACTGTAGCACCTAGCTAGCCCTAAAGTATTTTCTAAAGAGATGTAACCATAGTAAAGTCATAATAAAATTTGCTGGGGCCAGTTCAGATATAATAACATTGTTATCTGACCTAAAAGATTTCATTACCTTGGGATACAGATTCCTGAAATCAAAGTGAAGGAAGGGATCTTAGGGTATGCTCAGTCTAAACCACACCCAAGGACAAGTCACTTCTACAACCTACCCAACTAGTTTTCTCATTTCATTTCAGCATAGTTCTGATGTGTATAAAGCATTTCCTTACATCAAATCTAAATTTGTCCCTTTATAACTTAGACCTCTTCCTCCTGCTTCTGCCCTTTGGAGTCAAGCAGAATAATTCAATCCCTCTTCATTTGCTAGTCCTTCTAATCTCTGACAACAGCTACCATGTCCTACTAAGTCTTCAGTTCTTCAGGCTAGCCATCTCCATTTCCTTTAAGAGATCCTCAAAATGTAAGGATATTAAAGCTCTTCCCAATCCTGGTTGAACCGTCTTTAGCTTATTAATGTCTTTCCTAAAATGGGGCACCCTCATCTAGAAGTAGCATTCTAGATATGGTCTCACTAAGGAAGGATAAAGCACGATTATCACTTCCCTAATATCAGACACTGAGGGTTTTTAGGAATCTATTAGCATGATTTACTGTCTGCCCTCTAATTCACTTGATCAGGTCAGAATAAGTTCCTAGATGACAGGAACATTTATTTTCCTTATTTGAAGATTTAAACAGGTAGGAATTTAACAAAAATTACTTAGATTTTGAGAATTAATGATTCTCCTATTTAATCAATGACAGGAATTGTTTCTTTGACAAGATATTTTTGTTTTCTTTTTGGCCTGGACCCATGATTTCCTCAGTTAGAGGAACACTTGATGAAGACATTCCTTCAATTAATGGAGACTAACAATTCTTCTTTTAATCACAGATTACCTGTGGGTCATGATGGGTTAAATGATATGCCCATGGTCACATAATCTATCAGAAATACAACTTGAACTGACGGTCTCCTCATTACAAATCTTGCCCCATTGCACATATTACTTCTCTTTTTAAAGTTAAAAATGTATTTAAATTATTCAGTGCTGTTATTTAAAATGTTTAAGTTGGTCCAAAGAGGGAAAAATGAAGAAAGCAAGAGAATTGAATTTGCTTAAGGATAAAACAATTAATGCGGAAATAAAACTGAATTACAGAGAATAGAAGGGGAGTATGAGCCGAATTAGGAGTAGACAAACCAACGGTATGTCATCTCACTGAGACTTTCCTCATTATTTATCCAGGCTGTGGAAATCACTTTTATTTATTCAGTCACTTTCTTTACCAGTATCTTCTTTCTTTGGGGTTAGTAAACTACACAGAAAGAAGTATGGAAAGGTTCCTGATTAAATCAAAATTGTAGACCCTAAATCAATCTATGGAAGTATAACTTGAAACAGAGAAATAGATGAGGTTATAAGGAGAAAGATTAAGGAATCATCTAACCAAAAGCTTCATACTAAATATCTCAGCTACTGTTGCTGTTGGCTGTTTGTGACTGTTAGGGAAACATGCAGGACAGTGACCAAAGCATCAGCAATGAAAATCAGATATGGTGGTAGACTGGAAGCTCAAAATTCAGTAATGAAGTAAAAATATGTCTGTGACTCTAAGTTTTAGTAAGTAATGAATAACAGATATTTTATGTGGTTTGTATAGCACATCAAAGTACCTAAGATTGCCACGTTTCTTCTATCTTGCACCAAATGCATTCTCCCTTCTTTATCAATCTCTTATATCATAATTATCTACTTGTGGATTTTAAAAAAATAATTATTTTGATGCAAAAGGTATCTGTTAAAGCCTTTCTCAGTCACACAGAGGATAGAGAAAGCCCTTCTGGAAAGTTACCAGAATAACATATTTTACATGTGGTGGAAGCTAAGCAAAATGTAGGCACAGTTCCTGTGCCTTCCCCTATGCACTTTAGCAACATGATAAATGCTTGATATGACAGAAGCTAAACATAGTATTTGTATTTGTATCCAGGCAATCCAATACTATTTCAATTACAGTACACGCATCCTCCCACTCTCTATTCATCCAAATTACTGTATTTTTTTTTCTTTTTGCAAATATGTTTAAAGATTCCAACACTTAAAAGTAGATTTACCACTGTGCACTGATTAACACTTCACAAAGTAGCCTGGAGAGTAAATGATCTTTGGCTCAGTATTATTTTTAAGACTTTTTTTGTTACTCAGTTTACAAATGATTTTTTTTAAATAGAAACTTTCATTTCACTTACAAGACATATTTACCTTTTGACTTTCCCCAAAACTGACTCACCACAACAATATCTTTGTCTTAATACCTATTGCTGTTGCTGTTGTTCAGTCATTTTTCATTCATTTCTGATTCTTTGTGATCACTTTTTGGGAGTTTTCTTGGCAAAGATACTGGAATGGTTTGCCATTTCCTTCTCCAGTTCATTTCATAGAGGAGGAAACAGAGGTAAACAGTGTTAAGGAACCTGCCCAGGATCACACAGCTATTAAGTGTTTAAGGCTGGAAGTCTTCTTGATTACATGTCTGGCATTCTATCCACTGTGCCATGTAGTCAACCCTGTATATTTCGTTCAGAATCTTTCAAAATGAACAATAAAAAATCCTTCCAAAATAACTTATTTTAATGAGTACTATAATTGTGATTCTTATATTCCTTTTTAAATAACGATAACTATTACTATTCACATTCATGTAGCACTAAATGTTGGTGAAACTCTACAAAGATAAGCCCCTTTGAACCTCAAAACAGTTCTGCAAAGTAACATGCTATTATGCCCATTCTGTAGATGAGGAAGATGACTCAGAGAATTTAGGTAGCTTTCCCAAGGTCACATAACAAGTAAATGTCAGAAGTGATATTTGAAACTAGATCTTTCTGACTCCAAGTCCAGCACTCTCTGAAAGTTAAGCAGATGAAATACCCAATATGTCAATGAAGCATCACTCAACTGTCAGGACCACGAAACACTCCCTACCTCCATTCTGCAGCAAAGTGTCAGAACTAACCTTTCACTTAGGGTAGATTCATACTTACTGGGCCTGTGGTACCTAACCTGAAGGTATAAAGATATCATAGAAGTTTAAAGGACCCCACAAAGTATGCTAGTTGAAGAAACACTTCTGTTTGCTGCTAACTATAATTACACTTATCACACTTCAAGAAGAGTAAGAAAATCAAAATCCCTCCTGGGCCCCCCTGTCGTCCTTTTATGCCAGAGCTAATTTAAAATGCAGTACATCATCAGAGACACATTACTCTGATGATACAGAATTTGTGAGGGATGTCCTACTTCATATTATACATTAACTTGAAGTCAACAGGGGAGGACAATAGGGGACAGAAATTAGAATGTTGGAAATATTTTGAGTCTATTAAAGTTACTCAACTGTCTACTTGAAGAAACAGGGAATGAAAAGTGATATCATTTTCTCCCCTAAGATTAGTTAGAAACAGTGGATGCCTTTGAAAAGAAGAGCATGTCTATTCTGGAGATTTTCCTAAAATGAAATTAGCAAGATTGGTTATGATGCTGGGCTCCTTTTGCACGTATGCAAGTGAAGACAGTTTTGCAAGTCTTTGGGGGCACCAAAGGTTATTAAGCACTAGATAATTGAATTCCCAATGTTTTTCCTATTTATTATTCCAAAAACATCATGCCTGCTATTTTCTAACCTCTCATCCCAAGCAAACCAAAATAAGGACCTACCTCTGAGTTACATGAGGCTTAGAGCTAATTTAAAAAACAAAATTCTTCATGAGACTTGTAGCAGAGAAGAGCTTAGCAGATGTGTGTAGTGGCAACAGATGAATAAAAATATTGGATGAAAGTATAATTAGTGCTCTGAGAGATAGGAATAGGGCCTTATGAGCCTGGCTTTCCTACTCTTGGGGACAAGTAGCACTAGGGAAAAATCATAGACCCCATATTCTCAATATGCAATGGTAGCTGGTGTTTGAACACATAGATGTCATGAGACTGGGATTCTGAAGAGTGTTAACATCTAAATGCAAAATGATTCAAAGATATAAGTAAAATTCCTGTCATAATTTAATTTCTCCATGGTTGTAACACATACCTTTAACTGACCCTCTACGTAACTCTAAAAGAAGAAGGACATAGAAAAAGACTAAAGGTAACATTTTAAAAAATAAAAATTGCCCCTTCTCTCCACAAAATAGGATTATCTTTTCTAAGCTATCTATCCTCAGGAACGAACTATCATGAACTAAATCTCTGGCTCATGGGTTTATAAGTATGATAGGGCCCATTTTGAAATAAAGGTGCTATTAGTGCCAAATTAAAAACAAATAAGACAATAGTAATCAAAGTAATCATTCATCCCATATATGAATACTGATTAGAAATTTGAATAAAAAGTTTTGGAAAGATTTTTTATGATATAAAAGAAAGTGGGGGAAAAAACAGAATCAGAAGAATGGTATAAACCCTATGAAAATAAAAGGAAAAGTAAATGAGAATGAATGGACAAAGAATCCTGATGGTCAGGCAGTCAATCTACTAGCATTTACTAATAACTTACTTTGTTCCAGGCATTGTATTAAGTACTGAGGATACAAAGAAGGATAAAAAGTGGTCCTTGCCCTCAAGGAGCTCACAGTCTAACAAGGAAGATAACATGCAAGCAATCTTGCACAAACAAGACGTACCCAGGATAAATTGGGGATAATATCAGATAAAGGAACACTAGGAAAGGCTTCATATGAAATATGGCACTTTAGCTCAGAACTGAAGGAATCTGGGAGAAAGAGAGGGGAGAGAGTATTTTCTGTGATGGAAGAAAGTTAATGAAAATGCTGGGAGCTGGAGAGAAATGTCATGTGCAAAGAACATCAAGGAAGTCAGTGTCACCAGATGGTGCTATACATAGGGGGAAAAGTATTATGATTCTTTAGAAATCTCAGGTAATTAATTTAAATGTGAAGAGTTATTAAGCAAGTTTCACATTTTAATTGCTTTTAATGCCAAAAATCTTATTATAATAGTGAATTAAAACATGAAAAATGGTATTTAAATAGGATTCAAAATTACTGATAAAAGTTTAACACTGAGAAAACACATCCTATCTTATCCTTAGAATCAGCCATCCCTGCTTAATCAAAGGTGTCATTTACAACTCAATGTGCATATAGCTTACTTTATGCACCAGACCAGGTATGCTCTTGGGAAAATGCATAAATTAAATGTTTGCAAACTGAATATTCCCTTAAAGACAGTCATGGAGCCTGCTGTTTGAAGGAAATAAATGTTGAATTCTTTAGTTATGTAACATATTGATAAGGTTTTAATTCATTCTACAAAGCCATGTTTTTGTTTTTGTTGTTTTGCTTTTCAATTGAGTCCTTTCTCATGAGGCATTTACTGTCAGTAGGAACTTCTATGGTTTGATTTTCTAGCCATATACAGTAGAAAAAAAAATCTCTGTTTTGGGGGGAATAATTTGGGTCCTTAAAAATTATTTTTGACAATCTTTATTTTTGTCTTTTGCCTAATACTATCTCCTTCTGCTGTAAATGTCTACACTGGATCCTTCCATGGTAGAAATTTCCTTGTTTCATGCTTGCCAAACCCTGGCATTTTTCTGCCTATGGCATTAAAGATTAGTGTCACACATTAGACACACATGAATAAAGAGTTGAGTTTTGCTACAGAAATTGAATAGTGTTTGGAATCAGATGACCTGGGTTATAATACAATCTTGGCTTTTTTATATACAACCTGCCTAACTTTAGACTAGTTACTTATTTTCTCTGGGCTTCAGTTTTCCAATCTGTAATACGGTTTGGACTAGATAATTTCGAAGGTTCTTCCTAAATTCTCATCCTGTGATTCTAAACAAGAACCTGCCCCTCACAAAATCCATGTCCCCAAGCTGCAGTACCAAACTTTTCTTGTGTGAAAGTAAAAACAGGTGACACAAATATTCCCCCATATTGAACTAAGAGGAATGAGGAGGTATAAACTGAGTAGGCTAAGTCCAAAGGCAACTTCTTGAAGGTCCATTATTGATTCTGCTTTGGCTTAAAGGCCATTGTGACTAAATTTTCTGTGACCTCTCTGGTTGTTTATTCGCCTCCCTCTATGTCAATCAGGGGAATCCTGGATTGCTGCTGCCTCAACCCATCTTTCTAAAGCTCAGCACTCTGCTTTCTATTGTGCAAGTTAAAATCCAATAAAGCCCTACTATTTCCAGCAATTATTCTCCACTCTATTTTGTGAAATTCTTTCTAAGTCCTAAAAAGTCTTGAATGGAATGGACTTACTAGATTGATCAAAGCAAGTACTAACTCAGTAACTCATCACTTTCAAGTAAATGTACTAACATAGCTAAAAACAAGAGGCAGAAATATGTTCAATGTCTGGTAATACTTAAAACTAGGACTTTTCAGTTGCAGAAAGATGAAAAACTAACTATGGTATCTTGTCAAACATTGTGACTCATTGTACTCATTGTAACTTGTTCTGACCAGTACTAAGGCAGAGAATTGTTAGTCAGCTCTACCTGTAGTTTAAGTAAAGCCAACTTACAGAAGTTAAAAAAAAATCTTGATTAAATTTATTGATATTTCATTTATTGCACATCCATAGTGGATTTATCCAAATATTTATGCCATGTTGGAGGCTGCTCAAACTGTTAGGCAGCCTGTCAATCATGTCATGAATAAAGTGTCAGAAGGTTTGTAAAGTATAACAGCAATAATTTCATTGTCTCTGGGAGCAGAAAGGTAAGAATATCACTTCAGATGGTTCATATGAAGCATTTACTTAGTTAAACTTAAAGGCAGGAACTCCATGGACAAGCCTAACTTTCAAGGGTTGATATCATGGCAAATAATGACTAAGTTTCCCTAGAAACATTTTCTCTGATTTATATTCAGAAATAATATATTTTGCTCACTTGGACATTCACTATTCTGCTCCAGTATGGATATCTGTATGTGTTTAAACTTCTTCTAATTTCTCTCATAGCTTCTAAGGAAAAAGAGGTAATAACAATGACAGAAAACATACTGCCAAAGATCTCATTATTTATTTATTTATTTATATTTTGAGGCATGTTTCATTTTTTCTAAGAGAAATTAAAATTCCTAATGCCCTGAAATACACTTGAAAGAAAACTTAGCAGGGAAAAGAAGAGATGATGAAGTGGTATTTAAACACAGGAGGAGACTTCTGTGAAATAGCTACCATACTTGCCCATCAGATCTCACATTACTACCTTACTCTACAGCACAGCCATGAGGTCATCATGGTAAGTAAACTGATTTGTTGGGAACACCAAACCAGGATATCATCTTTACCTCTTGTTGTTCATTCCAAATTCAATTACATTTCTACTCAGTTACCAAATGTTAAATCTTTTTCACAAATCTTTTCTTTCCATTGTCACAAGTCCACAATTGCTCTAGTTTACATAATACTTTAAGATTTTTACACTGAATTTCTGAAATCTTAAATAAACTACACACAGATTATTACAATAGTTTTCTAAATGAGTTTCCATGATTCTACCCTGTGTTCCCTCCCATCCCTCTGGCCCCCTAATACAAGACTAATTTTTCTAAATACAACTTTCATTTATCATGTCACTCCCTTATACAAAAAAACAGCAGTGGCTCCTCAGTAGTTGGCTGCCTCAAACACATATTCCTCAATCTGCCTTTTAAAGTACCCTATGATTTAGTCCTTAGCTACTTTATTTCCTCCCAATTCTCCACACATATTTTCTGTTTTAATCATACTGGTCACTGCACCTTCTCCTCAAAGGCTAGAGTGATTTCCACCTCCATTACCTCTTCTTATAACTTTTTCTCTGACCATGATGCCCTTCCATCTCTCTATATTTAATATTATAGTCCATACTGCTCTCACTTTTTCTTTACTACTATTGCACTCATTATCTATACCATATAATTTCCTTAGGCATTCCCTATACAGCTTATCTTTGGCTCCCCCATCCTCTAAGAAGTGCTTTCTTCCTCCTTGAGAAGTCATCCCCTCCCTTCCCCAAGTGTTACTGGACCACAAAGGAAAGCCACACATAATTATTTCATACATGTTAATGACATCTTCCTAGTTAGACTATATCTTTCTTGAGGGCAGGTACTACATCTGTCTTATAATTCACACTGAATGCATGACAATGGTGAGTAAAGAGTAGGTGCTCAATAAATATTGATTAATTGAATTCCTGAGTCTTAATGATATGAAATCAGAGAAACTCAGAATTAGAAAGGACCTTAAGATTATGTAGCTCAATCAATTCCTGAATATTCTACAACATAGCTGACAAATGATCATCCAGTCTATTTGTAGACCTCCAGTGAAGTGGAACTCATTCCCTACCACAGCAGTCTATTTCATTTTGGGACATTGTTAAACATGTTTTTTTCTTATTATAAGACATAATTTGCATCTTAACAACGCTCACTTTTAGCTCCTAGTTCTGCCTTCTGGTACTGGGCAAAACAAGACAAATCCTTCCTCCACTCCTTCCTCCAAATATCTGAAGATGGCTATCATCCCCATCCCTACATCCTAGTCTTCTTCAGGCTAAATATCCCAAGTTCATTCATTGGATTCATATGTGGCACGAACTTAAGACCCTTCACCATTCTTGTTACCCTCCTCTGACACTTCTCCACGTTATTCAGACCTGAACACAATATTTCAAATGGGGTCTGTCTATGGCAGATTAAGAAAGGCAAATTGCCATAGTAATTAGGGAACTGGATTTGGAGTAGAAAAATCTGAGTTCAAAAATCTCAGACACTTTTCTACTGCATAATACTTGACAAATCACTTAACCTCTCTCTGCCTCATTTTACTTATCTATGAAATAAATGAGTCAGAATCAATGTCTTCAGCGGTCCTCTTAAACTCTAAATCTTTGATCCTGAGAGTACAGGAATAACCACTATCTCCCTAAACCTTGGCACTCTACTTTTCAATGCATCTGAGTTCTATTGCCACAGCACACTACTGACTCATATTGACTTTGTAATCTACTGAAATCCACAGGTTTTTCTTTTCGCTTAAAATACTCTTTATCCATATTAACCACACAGTTTACCAGTGAAGTTGTATATTCTCAAACTCAAGTCTGATACCTTTCATTTAGTGCTAGATATCTGAAAAGTAAGTTTTGAGAAGCCTGGAGTGGCTATAATAAAGGGTATGCTTCACTTTTCATAGGTTAAGGCAGCATGGTTAATTGGAAATAAAACTGCATTTTTGAGGACATGGGTTCAGACTCCAACTCTCCTTCATACTCCTTGTGTAACCTCAATTTCCTCATCTATAAAATGGAAGGGTTGGACTTGGTAGCCACTGAGATACCTTCCAACTCTAAATCTATGACTTTATGAAGATGAAATGTGTACTTTTTCTGGGATGTATCTAACTGATTACTCCCTCCCAGTCACTATGCCTCACAGTTTCTCTGGGAAAGTCCAAATATCATATCATCAGCTCTGACACTTAAGCAGGGAAACCAGACTTTAGATATAACAGAATTTATCAATTTACTTGCTCATGTATAGGATTTTTTTTAATTTTGAAAAGAAATCCCAGCCTAGATTTGGGTAGTTACCAGAGCATGAAGTTTTCTACCTACTCCCAACTTAAATGAACCAATGGCTTCAGCTTCATCTATAATAGCTTTCCATATGTTAGGCTGACAACATATTCTGAAACCTTCTAATTGTTTTACTTCATTCATTGTACCTACATCTTTGTAAAACATATTTTAAAAGAACGGACTCAAAATAGTTATGTTGTACATTTATTTCTTGGCTAATGGCCAGCTTTACTTGAAATTAATCCAAGATGCTTGTGCTGTGTGATTTCAGTTTCTTAACAAATGCCATTTCTGACATTATAGTACTTCTAATCACTTCTCAATTAATAACATTTTGCTTTATGATTTTCCTTTTCTTTGGTTAGATGGAAGGCAGACATTTATACAGAGTTTTTTTTAAATAAAGAACACTGGAAGTAGAAAGAACCACAGACATCATCTAGTTCAACTCACTCATGTTGACAACATGTAAATTGTAGCACAAAGTTTGATATGCCCAAAGACACATGGTTAAGCTCATTCTAGAATTCAGATTTCCTGGTGCTACCCTTTTGGTCACTCCATGATGTGTCGATGACATACAATGGGTATATATGTTTTTACATTTATACATGCATATATATGTATATATGGTGTTCTCCTTTTCAGACCCCACTAAATATTTATTAAAATATCACTGCAAACTAAGTCCATAAAAGTCCAGTATCAACTATTTCTCATGGCAAGAACAACGGTATTTTAAAAAGCCTAACCAGAGTTTGATTTTTTAAAGGAACTTTCACTTTGTGGAACTCAGTAAATAACCTTGGTGAAAAGGAAAGCTGAACATTAATACCTGAGCTTAGGTGCCCATGAGTCCTACAAAAGAAATGTTCCCTCTGAGAAGCTTTGTTTTGATGAAACCGTGGCTGCAGAATGAAAATGGGCTAGAATTGTTTACTTTGTTTCACGTTCCTGACCAACTGCTGCATGTTCAGACAGCATCACTGTTTGCCTCTAAGCATCATTATTTTACAGGGATCATTTGGATTCACCACCCACATCTGCCACTCTCTGGACAATCACATAATATACCCAGGCTCCTCAATTTTAAATCAACATAGGCATAATTTTGTTCTCCAGATAAAAAAAATAAAAAGAGGTCACACATGCTCTTGTAACAAATGTTGGGCAATACAGCATACTAACAAAAGCTGTGAGTCCAGAGGCAAGACGACCTGGGTTCAAAGTGCTGCATCAGGTTTGTATTCTGTGTGAGTTGGGGCATGTTAGTTATCTTCTGTTGGCTTCAGTTTCTTCTGAAAAACAATGAGGGCATATGGATGTCCCGGACAATCTCTCAGGTCTCCTCAAACACTAAACTATAACATCAGAAGAGTGTAGCAAGGGGGTCCAAATTCCATCTTTCACATTTAACAGCAGTGTGACCCTGGACACAGTTATCTAACCTATTTAAGAATTTTTTTAAACATCTTTAAAGTGAAGATAATATTACAATAGTTCCAATCTTGTAAGATTCTTCTACAGACTAAATGCCTATATGTATGTTGTGACTATCTGTACATGGGAAACTTTTCAAATGATAAAAGGATTATATAAACTCTGCATTGTTACTACCATTAAGAACAAGCTATTTATTCTTAGAGGGGTATTTTGTTCTCTTGATGGGAGTGGTTAGTCACAGACTCCTAGAGTATTTAATGCCATGTATTGAAATGTTGCATATTTATAACGTAAAATTAGTAATTTTAAAAAAATTGAGGTAAACTCTAAAAATTATTAGTCAATGTTGATATTTCAGGGAAAGGAAGTTTGATTTAATGAGGTGGTCATTCTTTATGACCTTGGAAATTAAGTATTTTAGACATTGCTAGTACTAGTTCATAGGATTACTGTTTTAAAATGAAGAAAAAAAGTATCTTAGAGACCATCCAGTCCACTTCACCCCATTTTTTCAGTTTAGTAAACAGTCCCAGAGACACTAAATGACTTGTCCAAAGCCAAACAGTTAGTAAGGAAACTAAAGCTAGGATTCATTCCTGGTTCTTTGTTTCTCTGTCATATTTATATGTAATGCTACTTTAAAACTTCAGTATCCTGCATATTTACAAAAATATAAATTGCCCAAATAAAAAGAAGAGGAAAGAAAATACTTAAATAACTCCATCTCAGAGAAAGAAACTGAACAAGGCATTGATGAACTCCCTAGGAAGAAATCTCCAGGGCCAGATAGATTTACATGCGAATTCTATCAAACATTTAAAGAACAATTAATTCCAATCTATACAGACTATCTGGGAAAATAGGTGAAGAAGGAGTCTTACCAAATTCTTTTTACGATACAAATATGATGCTGATACCTAAACCAGGAAGAGTCAAAACAGAGAAAGAAAATGATAGACCAATTTCTCTAATGAAAATAGATGCAAAAATTTTCAACAAAATATTAGCAAATAGATTACAGCAACTTATCACAAGAATAATACACTATGATCAGGTAGAATTTATACCAGGAATGTAGGGTTGGTTCAATATTAAGAAAACTATCAGCATAATTGAGCATATCAACACCAAAACCAACAGAAACCACATGATCATCTCAACAGATGCAGAAAAAGCTTTTGACAAAATACAACACCCACTCCTATTAAAAACACCGGAAAGCATAGGTACAAATGGAGTCTTCCTTAAAATAATAAATAGCATCTATTTAAAACCTTCAGCAAGCATTATATGTAATGGGGACAGGCTAGAAGCATTTCCAGTAAGATCAGAGGTGAAACAAGGATGTCCATTATCACCACTGTTATTCAATATTGTACTGGAAATGTGAGCTTTAGCAATAAGAGAAGAAAAAAGAAATTGAAGGTATCAGAATAGGCAAAGAAGAAACAAAGCTATCACTCTTTGCAGATGACATGATGATATACTTAGAGAATCCTAGAGAATCAAGTCAAAAACTACTTGAAATAATAAAAACTTTGGCAAAGTTGTAGGCTATAAAATAAGCCCACATAAATCATCAGCATTTCTATATATTACCAACAAAGCCCAATAGCAAGAGATAGAGAAATTCCCTTTAAACTTACTGTAGACATTATAAAATATTTAGGAGTCTACCTAATGAAACAAACCCAGGAACTCTATGAACACAATTACAAAAACACTTTTCACACAAACAAAATCAGATCTAAATAATTGGGAAAACATCAGTTGCTCATGGGTAAGCCGAGCTAATATAATAAAAATGAAAATCGTATCTAAGCTACTTTACTCATTCAGTGCCATACCAATCAAACTACCAAAAATTATTTTATAGAGTTAGAAAAAATAATAACAAGATTCATTTGGAAGAACAAAATGTCCAGAATATCAAAGGAATTAATGAAAAGAAATGCCGGGTGGCCTAGCAATTCCAGATCTTAAAATGTATTATAAAGCAGCAAATCATCAAAACTGCTTGGTACTGGCTAAGAAATAGGGAGGTGGATCAGTGGAATAGGTTAAATGTGCAAGACACAGTAGTCAATGACTATAGTAATCTATTATTTGATAAACCCAAAGACCCCAAGCTAAGATTAGAAGGAAGGTCGAAAATTGGGAAAGAATTTTTACAACCAGTCTCTCTGATAAAGGCCTCATTTCTAACATATATAGAGAATTAAGACAAATTTATAAGAACACAAGCCATTCCCCAATTGATAAATGGTCAAAGGATATGAACAGACAGTTCTCAGATGAAGAAATTAAAGCCATCTATAGTCATATGAAAAAATGCTCTAAATCATTATTGATTAGAGAAATGCAAATCAAAACAACTCTGAGGTACTACATCACACCTATAAGAATAGCCAACATGGCAAAACAGGAAAATGATAAATGCTGGAGAAGATGTGGTAAAATTGGAACACTAATGCATTTTGGTGGAGTTGTGAAATGATCCAACCATTCTGGAGAACAATTTGGAACTATGCCCAAAGGGCTATAAAAATGTGCATATCCTTTGATCCAGCAATAGCACTTCTAGGGCTATATCCCAAAGAAATCATACAGATGGGAAAAGGACCCACGTGTACAAAAATATTCACAGCAGCTCTTTTTGTGGTGGCAAAGAATTGGAAATTGAGAGGATGCCCATCAACTGGGGAATGGCTGAGCAAGCTGTGGTATATGAATGTAATGGAATACTATTGCACTATAAGAAATGATGAACAGGTTGACTTCAGAAAAACCTGGAAAGACTTGTATGGTCTGATGCTGAGTGAAGTGAGCAGAACCAAGAGAACATTGTACACAATAACAGCCATGTTGTACGATGACTAGTATTGATAAACTTAACCCTTGTCAGCAATACAAGGATCTAAGACATCTCCAGAGGCCTTGTGATGGAAAATGCTACCCACATCCAAAGAAAGAACTATGAAAGTTGAATTGCTATCATTTTTTTTCTCTTCTGTTGAATTTTGTTTCCTCTTTTTGATGGTTCCTCCTATTGGTTTCAATTTTTACTTACAACTTCACTAATGTGAAAATATGTTTAATAGGAATGTAAATGTATAGCCTATATCAGATTGTGCATCGTCTTGGGGAGGGTGGTGGGGAGGAAGGGGGAGAAAAATTTTAAACTCAAAAGCATATGTGATTGTTGATAAAAAAAAAAAACCTTCAGTATCCTCTAAGTACTTGTATATCACTAGCTAACCTGGTTCTCAGCCATGTTTAGAATGTGCTGAGTTTACACAAAGAACAAACAGAGGAGAAAAGAGGATGAAAAAGAGATTTTTCCTGATTTTGCTGAGTAAAATATGAGTGGGAAAGGGTTAAAAAAGTGGATATATATGTAAGAGATTGTTTCAAGTGTAATTAATTAGACCATAAGTGATGAAAAACAGGCAAATAAGGGAGAGAGATATCTGGGTATAATCTCTACTTAAGTTTTCCTTCTTTCTAACTGCCTTTTCCTTCATCATATGAAATCAATCATCATTTTTTTTCCACATTATCTTTTTATATCTATCACTGCTCTTTCTTTCTCAATATTACCATTCTAGGCCAGGTCTTCATCAGCTTTTGTCTAGACTACTGCAACAGCCCTCTAATTGATTAGCTTCAATCTAGCCTCCCAATTGTCAAATGATTCTATACACAGCTAACAGATAAATCATCCTAAAACATAACTCTGTTCATATCAACCCCCTGATCAATATTCTTCAATGGCTCCCCATTGTCCATCTAATAAAGTCCAAATAGCTTAGTCTGACATTCAAATCCCTCTGCAATCCACCTCCAGTCTACCATTCAATTGAGTTTTAATTAATTTTTTTGTCTTCTATCACAGTAATTTGTGTCCACATCTATTTTTCCCCATTAGATATCAAGCTACTTGAAGCCAAAGATTATTTCTTATTTATCTTTATGTGAAAACGAAGTGCCTTGTACTTGTAGGAACTCAAATATTTGTTGACTAGATTAGTGAATTAACAGGAACAAATCAGGTGGCAGTGAAGATACAGATTTTTTTTTTGTATTCCCAGTGTGTAGCACAGTGTCTGGCACACAGTAAACACTTAATAAATGTTTTGATTGATGTATTTGCAATACCAGGCAGCAAGTGGTGAAATTCACTCTGGGTGTACTTAAGTGACTATCGGAAGAGAGTAGCACAAGCAGTCTCAGAGCAGGTGGGAGAAAGAGGAAGCTATGTATAACCAGCTGTTCATTCCTATGAAAGGATTATAGGTTAGGTGATTAATTCAGGGAGCACTTGAAGAACAGGAGTTCTTAAACTTTTTGTGTCTAAGAGATATTCTCATATCCTTTGATATTCTCATGAATACTATGGAGCCCTTCATAGATTAATGTTGTCTACAGCTATAATTAAAGGAAACAGTAAATTTCAGTTAGAGATTAGTAAACATAAAGATGTAATTGTTTTTCCTCACCCAATTTTAAAGGACATCTAAATATATATTTCTAAATCTCCTGGAGGGTCAATGGACCCCAAATTAAGAATCCCTGTTGAAGAGTGAAATTGAGTTTTGAAAGTTTTTTTTTTCTCTTTCATCTCTGAGCCAGGAATTTCTTTTCTGTGAATAAAAAAAAAGATAATATCTTTGCCACAAACTTACAAAACTCTAAATTCATTGTTATTACTATTGTACCATTCTATTTGGCAAGAAAGAGGGACCCTACTGAAAAACAGCCTTCCGTACTGACATATTTATTGGCTCACATCAACAGTTCTGACACGTATGAGCTGTGTGACTTTGAGGAAGTCATTCTATCTTGCTGGGTTCCTGACTTCCCTTTTGTAAAATGAAATCAGTTACTGCATTACTTACTCCATTGGGTTCCAAGATCAAAAGTGATAAGGTACATAACCTGTAAAGATCTCTTCAAATGTCAGATATCATCCCTATGTTAATTATAATCTTCAATACTTGCTGTGAAGAAAAGAGTTTGAGTTGAACACGAAATTTCAGAAACAGGTACCTTATTTACTGCCTTGCATACAGCAGGAAGTTAGTACATTATTTCAATCAAGCATTCCTTTGAAGATGGAGGAACATTTTAGGTACTTTCTAGATTGCTTATACACCACTCAGTCTATACATGAATGTGGGGAACTCTCAATTATCCAGTTAGCTTGGATTATGTACACAGTGGTTAACCTTGGCAGGTAGGTGACACAGTAGATAGAGTGCCAGGCCTAAAGTCAGGGAGTTGTTGCTGTTCAGTTTTTCCTGACCCCATTTAGGGTTTTCTTCACAATGATACTGGAATGGTTTGCTATTTCCTTCTCCAGCTCATTTTACAGATGAGAAAAGTGAGAACAACAGGGTTAAGTGACTTGCCAAGGATCACCTGAGTTCAAATTCAGCCTCAGATCCTTAAAGCTGTGTAACTTTTGGCAGGTCACTTAACTTACCCCCCCCCCCCGCTTCATTTTCTTCAATTATTCAATTGTAAAATGGAGATAATAATAGAACCTACCTTCCAAGGTTACCGTGAGGATCATAATGAGATATCTGTGAAACATTCACCACGGTGCCTTGCACATATAACTATATATGTGCCAGACTTATAACTATCTGTAATGTATAAACTAGATCTTAGAGAGCCCTTGTGGGGGGGGTAAGGAGATTGAAATATATGACCTATCTTCAAATATGTAATTCTGAAGGAAATCAATAGGATTCTGTAATAGACCTTCCAGTTAAGATTAGAAAGAAATCTCTTTGGATGAAGGAAAAGTTATAAAATTACTGTCACTTATCACAATCTGATCAGAGATGCAAACTACGAGCACCTACAATAAATCTTTATTAGATGCCACCTGCAGGCTCTTTAGGTTTTTTTTCAAGAATATAATGCATAATGAATGAAATTGGGTAAAATGCTAGAAGGCTTACTTTGTATATAGGTTAAATATTAACTAATACAGATAATTGTTTTTATCAATAATTTAGGACTTCATGATTTCATTGGTTTGGGTACTCTAAAAATGGATCAAAACTGGAATCTTGTCCATACCTCAGTATAGGGTCTTTTTGGTTTTATGTTACAAAATTAAAATACCTACCCTATGATACTTAATCTCTCTGTATTTAGCTGAAGTTAATCCTTGAACGACAGTATGTTTTGAATGCATGTCACAAACTATAGATAAACAAATGTCATGATATCATTTAAGAATTAATTAGAGGAATGTAAAATGAATACCATGGACTTTAAAACTTTTGCTCTAGAAATTTAGAAGTGCCAATATTTCAATGTCAAATCACCACATTATTTTGTTGCAAACTTCTAAAACTCCCAAACTGCTTCTTGTAAAGACAACAGTCAGTTGCTCCAAAAGTTGAAAAGAATGTCTAGAATGTACACCATGGATACTAAATTTCTATACAAAAAAGGTCCTTGTTCTCTCTAGCTGAAATTTTACACTCAAGAAGTGAGAGAGCTAATATTGCTGCATATCTGTCAACAAACTTATCAAAGTAGTGACCCCAGGACCAATAAAAATGTATTCACAAAGTAGAGCTCTGATCTAGGAGTAATGCCCCTTTCAAAGTTACATTTTCTTAGGGGTCCATGAAAAGTGGGCTTCCTGAGCATGGTACAGAGGAGATTATGTTGAACTTAGAATCAAATTTGGATTCTGATATCAGAACTTATTTTAGGACTTTGGACAAGTCACTTCCCTGTTTGAATCTCAGGTTCTTCATTTGTTCTTCTTTGTATAAAAGGGGGAAATGTAGTACTTATTTACTGCGTAGACACTAGCTTTAGTAGTTTAAAATGGCACTAAGACTTGGGACAGCTTTTATAAAATATCAACTAATATTAACCAACCAGGTAAGGGAGAAATTTAAACTACACTCAGCCATCTTCCTGGTTGATTTCCATTATTAAGCACAGCTCATGATTCAACATTTCCTGACATCATTTATCCACATATTAAAGTGTCTGCCTTCAAAGTTATGACCTTGATCTATCCAAAATTCACTTTTGTTTCCTTGTCAGGTTGATTCCTGACTTAATTGCCAGAGCTTCCATGAAGATGCATGGCCTTCAGATGACAGCTGATCACTCTTTGCCTCCTTTGCTATGATTTCTTAATACATTTTTTGTCCTTCTGCTTAATAACAATTGCAAGACTAGCATAACTTGACAGAAAAATCCAAATCTTACCATGCGAGTCACTTGGAGAAGCAAGGAATCACCAAACCAGAGGAGAGAGCTCAGTTAAGTTGGCCCTGCACAAGCTATCATAGAGATGAAGCTAAGAAAAAGCAGCCAGCCTGATTCAAAGATAGTGAGCAAAGTGAGGCCATTTCCCTAAGTACAAAGTAGCCAGAACTACCAGGAGGCCTTAAATCACAAGTGAGGCAAAGAAAAGAGAGAGAAGAATATTTCAGATGTACTATGTTTTAAGGCTAAAAGGACTGGTTAATAAGTGATTGGTTAAAAAAAAAAATTTCCTGAGGTAGAAACCAGGGAAAAGCAGTGAGTCTCACATTCCTAACAAAGTCCTGTTCACAGAGATTCCTAGCATAACAAGTAATAAAAGCACCAGTAATGCAATCTCTTAAATATAAAGTGTTTTCTAAATTCTTCTTGAACATAAATCCCCAAATCCTGGCATACCTGAACAGTGCAACTATAAAAGTAAGCTTTGCTTACTTTTACAAGCTGAGAGCTATTCCTGTGAGAAATTAAAGTTCACCATCTCTCAGTTCAGCAAGAAAGGAAAAAAAGGAGCTTTACTGAATAGTATAGTAATTAACTGTCATACACAAGATTAATTGATGACCCAACTCTTTTACCCTGAACACAGATGTATGTGGACCCAGACACAACCTTGAATAACAAAGGTGAAGGGGGAGCAGTTATTTTGGGATCATGGCAAAGTGACTATGCAGAATTGTAAGCAATGTCAAAAAGCTAGCATGGAACTGGAGATGGCCATATATCATCCCACCCTTCTATAAAATGGCTTGTCAGAAAACAGCCATAGACTCCAATTAAGAACCAGCATTTTCTGGGCCGTTAAATGATAACAACTGGTCCATAACCAGTCAAGTCAGCATGGTACTTTAAGTGTACTCAGGTATCCCATTCTCCTTTTTTTTTTTTTACATAGACATATAAAATACAGATGTTAAAATTCCTATTGTTGAGTGTCTCTAGTTACCAATTTGTATTTTTTTTTCAGAAAAAAGAGAGCTAATAAGAATCTCAGACTTATTATTTCATTGGTATATACAACTCCTAGAAGCAACAAGATGCTGCAGTGAATGGAGTATTGGGCTTGTAGTCAATAAAAGGAGTCCAAATCTGGCCTCAGATACTTACCAACTGTGTGACCCTTGGCAAGTCACCTAACTTTTACTTACTTCAGTTTTTCCATGACTCCAAATGGGAATAATAATAGCACAACTTCCAAGATAGTGAGGATCAAATGAGATAATTTTTGTAAAGTTCTTAGCACAGTGCCTGAACCATCGTAGGTGCTTAATAAATTCTCCTTTCTTTGCTACCTTCCTCCTGGCATGCAATCCCTCTCCATACATACAGATCAACAACCTGTTGGGAACTCATAGTCTTATAGAATTTCCTGGGGCAAAAGAGGCCAAAGGATTCACCCACTGTTTCATAGTTAACATGTTTTAGAAGCAGGGCATAAAGCAATTCCAAATCTGACCCTTTACCCACCATGCTATGCTCCTCTCAGTCAACATAAACACATCTTCATTGATTCAGATCCAACTTATATTCACACTCAGCTTCTAAGAAAGAAATCAGATTTTTCCCTTTATTATACTGATTGCAAAACATCAGGGATATATCTTAAATCCAGAGTTCCTTAACAGTCCATTTAAAAAAATAATTATCCTTGTCCAATAACAGTGGGGTTTTTTTGACGTTCCCTTCTAATTATATTTTAAAATGAACTTAAATATTTATTGTATATTTCATTACAAATGAATGGTGGTGATTTATTGTCATATTTGTAATGATCAGGATGACTTCCAGGTTTTTCTTCCTAGGTATGTGCCTCTTTCTAAAAAGAGTAAGTTTAATAGAAAAGCCATATGTGAGGATAATGAGTTTTGGAACAAGGGTGAATGCAGGCATACACACACGCATACACACACATACACACACACACACACACACACATATACATATCCACACACATCTACATCCACCTGCTAGAAACATTTATAAACAACATGGAGGGCTGGGGAGAAAGGTGTTTAAGTACACGTACACTTCTAAACAAAACGATTTACTGAGCAGTAAATGTGATCTCAGGAGGAGACTGAAACATGCAGCTCAGAAGAGTATGTAGTGAATATAACTAGGTAAATGGAAAACTGATTAATGACTTGACCAATCTTCTGATAAAAAGAAGATATTTACCTACATAATGTCTTCAACAGCATCTCAAGAGGTCAAGTTTAGCTCACTCCCTGGTGAAAAATCTTTGCATGTTTAAGATGAGATAGAAAAGAACAAGGCCCTGGGCATCTGAACAGCATCCTAAATGCCTTTGTATGTAACTAGAGTCCCTGATCAACAAAGGGTGACTCTTTGTTTCAGTGACTTACACAAATTATGAGAGCCTTCATTGGTCCATGGAATCCTCACTGGGCCTGCATTCTAAATAACATCTATACACAAATACTTCTGGCCCAATTTTCTTAACCTTCAGGTCCTAGATCATATTTTGTAGAGAAGTCACTCTGACATTTAATTTGAAAATGACACAAGTCAACAGTGCAGAGCTCACAAAGTACTTTGGACCTGACAATGATGCCTCTGAGGGCAGCCACCATTCCCAATTCATGATAGATGTTTTAATGGAGAAAATAAAAATAACCAAACACCTTTAATAAGAGAAGTTTAGGGGATTGGGGGAGTCAACTACTAACCTCAGTAGTGACAAGGGCTATAATATTCAATTCAACATTGCTTTTGAGCCTCATCCCCATCTTCCTCAGAGGCAAATGTAGCAGTTGAGTTTTCCAGATACTGAAATTAAAGGAGCTAGTAGAAAATTTCCTTACCTCAGTCATTCCCTAACCAAAATGAATCTTAAGACTATGGCTCCTATCAGCAGTTAAGAAGTGTTTCCAAGATAGATAAAGTGAGCAAGGGTGGTCTTCTAGCAACAACTCCTCTCTTATCTTGAGGACAAAATAATTAGTCTGATGAAAACAACTCTCACTGGGAGAAAGAACAGAGAAACTGAAGATAGAATATGTCTAATATTAAGAGAGTTCCATAAAATGAAGTTATATGTATTCCGGTGTCCCCATAGGGAGTCCAAACACATTGGAGAGAACATTATCAACATAGAGTCAAAATCAGTGGTAAACTGCAATGTACAGAGTACTAGAGTTGGATCCAAGAAGATCTACACTTAAATTCTGCCTGTGATACCAGCTGCCTAAACTTGGATATAATATTTAAGCTCCCCAAGCTTTAGTTTCTCAGTCTGTAAAATGGGATAATGATACCATCTAGATCAAAGGGTTGTTGTAAAAACTACATGAGACAATATACGTAAAATGCTTAGTAAACTTCAAAGCATTTTTAAAATGCCAGAAATTAATGTGATATTCTTATAGACATTAATCACTCACAGTCAATATAACAAATAATTATTCTACATTTGAATCCTATCTTTATGAAGCAATTATGGGTGGTTTCTGCATATTTGCTTATGCCAAACACAAAATATTGTGCCCACTAGCTCAGAACCTAAAAGCAATTTCTTCCATCCTCTGCTTGGTATCTAGCACCTACATTTTAAGTTTTCATGGAAATTTATTTCTTGTTGATTATGTGCATTTGGTCATAGGGAAGAAGTTCCATTTTCTTATTTCAGTGATATTAAAGAGGAAACAATAAGGGGATAAGGGATGAGTTGGCCTTGGTAAATATGAATAAAGCAAATGAAAATTACTTGGGTTGGTGAGCTGTTTTCTAGACATTCTCTCTTTGCTAACCTATCTGAAAAGTGTGAATAAGTTCTCTTCTGCACAGATGATAACCTGTGTATAAGGCCCCTTGCCAGTTTTCAATAGCACTTTTAGAAGTATCTGAACAAAATTCTAACTTTGCAAACCGAGTGGTTCAAAGTATCCTTGTAGGACAAGAAAAATGAAGTATGTATAAACTGAATATTTCCCTCTGACTAAATGTCTTATCACAGAATTTTTAAATACCACATTGACCTACAATTCATGCCACAAACTTATTATCCCTGGAAATTATTAACAACCAATGCCTTTAATAAAGAAAAAGGTTTCTTTCTTCATCAGAGAGTTTGTAAATATTAAAATTCCCTCTTGGGTATGAGGGCTAACCAGAGCAATTATCTATGAGGACTATTCACAAAGGGTTCAATTTAGCAATAATTATCCTTAGCATACCAATCAGAAGATGCTCCATAGGCATCCCACCTCCAGAGGTGTGGAAGGTAATTCTCACTCCAACAGGGTCTATCTAAAATTTTTCCCTTCAGTCTTTCCCACCCAGAAAAGATAAGAGGGAAATTGACATTATTCCTGTCTAAATGCTGACTATGGTACTGAAGTTACATTCAGGACTGCAATGTTTAGTCAAGAAGCATTTATTAATTACTTACTATGTGCCAGGCACAGTGCTGAGCACTGGGGATACAAATAAAAAGTTAAAAGCAGAATCTGACATGTAGTTTACATCCTAATGGGATGAACATTGTACATAAATATTTATGTACACTTGTAGCTGGGAGAACAAGAAAGGCATTCTGAAGAAGAGGCATCTGAGCAGTCTCTTGATGGAAGAGGCAGAAGCAATGAGGGAGAGTCTTTCAGATGTGGATGATAGGCAGAGAAAACGTTAAAGGCTGTTAGTGAAGTTTCCTTTGTGAGAAATAGTATATAGACTGAAAAGGGGATAGAAGGTAAGTAGTAATGTGTAAGATTGAGAAAGATATAAAGGGGTCCTGCTATGAAGAGTTTCAAATTTCAAACAAAGTTTATATTTGATCCTACAGGTATTACAAAGCCGCTAGAGTATATTTAGTAATAGGGCGATACAGAGAGCAGGAGGATGATAGAGGGGAGGGCAGATTGGGGGAGGGAGTAATCAGAAGCAAATACTTCTAAGGAGGGACAGGGTGAAAATGCAGAATAGAATAAATGGGGGGGCAGGATAGGATGAAGGGAAATATACTTAGTTTTTCACAACATGACTACTATGGAAGTGTTTTGCATGACTACACATGTATGACCTGTATCGAGTTGCTTGCCTTCTCAATGAGGATGGATGGGGAGGGAGGAAGGGAGAAAATTTGGAACCTAACATTTAAAAAAAAAAGTTTAAAAAAATTGTTTTCACATGCAACTGGGAAATAAGATATGCAGGAAATGGTGTATAAAAATCTATCCTGCCCTACAGGAAAATTGAAGGGGAAAGGGATAAGGAGAGGGGGAAGATAGAAGGGAGGGAAGATTAGGAGAAGGGGTACTCAGAATGCATGCCATCTTGGGGTGGAGGGAGGGACGAGGTGGGGAGAAAATTTGGAACTCAAAATCTTGTGGAATTAAATGTTGAAAACTAAAAATAAATTAATTAATTAAAAAGAAGAAAACACAATTTAGTAGCTCTGTGGAGGAAGGACTGGAGTGCAAAAAGAGTTAAGACAAGTTGCAATAGTCCAGGTAAGAAATGATAATGGCCCAACTAGAATAGTGGCAAGGAGAGATCAAAAAAGGAAAGGGATGCTGTAGTGATAGTGACAACAAAATGTGGCACCTACCTGGATATGTGAGGTGAGAAAGAGTGAAAAGTCAAGGATGACACCAAAGAGACGTGGTAAACTAACACAAATTAGGAAGTGTAAGTAAGCATAGCTAGAAAGGAATAAGCCATATGCGATACTCAATTTTTTCCCCTGCTGCCATATTTTTCCTTCTTGGCTCCTGAGTTACAAACTTCTTATTGCCTCCGATTAATGAAGTCCTTTTTCAGACTGCATGCCCACTCCATACTTCTGTGGGACCCTATCAACCATCTTCTATTGTGCCTTCTCAGAGCACTTCTGCGAGATCTGAAACTTTCTCCTTTTTCCTGCTTTTGCATTTTGAAGGTATCATGTCTTTCTCCCTGACTTTACCTGTTGTTGTCAGATGCCTCTAACCTATATAGTACTTTTGAAATGTATCTTTCTTGTTTTCATCATTTATCAGCTCGTTGTTGTACTACTTAACTATAATGTGGAAGAGAAAAGGAACAAATACTATGGCCAGGAGTCACTCCCTAACTTTTATACCTGAAATTACTATCAGTCAGCTGCCAGTGAACATTAAAGAGAATATGTCTTGATTTTTTTCTTTTGCACTGACAAAACCTTTCAAGGGTATAGAGACTCTTAACAAATGTAAAAATCTTCAGCAGACTTGCAAGATATTGGCAATGAGGTGAGCTCCCCCCCTCCCATTTTAATAGGATGAGACAATGACGCAGATCCTTCCCTAAGCCTATAGTTGGAGTAGCTCCAGGTTTTAAACTTTATTGCCCAGCAGAGTATTCAACCGGATGAAGGTGGGAGAGTGTACAGCCACTGAAATTAATTTTGATTGAGGGTCTCTGGGGAAAGAAGTAGAACCCTTCTTCCAAACTAGGTAGAAATACAATAGACTGTTTTTTGTGATACTCTCTTATATGGTCAAGAAATACATAGATTCTTTAACTCAAAATATTCATTGAGCACCTCTTATATGTAATCCACTGTGCTAAATCTTGTAGGGAATATGTTAATAATTTCAATGCTTCATTTTTTTTTTGCATTCATTGTTTGCATCCTGGATACCATCCTTTCATACCTCTGCTAAGATATCACTACATTAATCTCACTTTTCATCAATCAATCAATCAATCAATCAATCATCATTTATCAAGTGCTAAGTCTAGGCTAGGCACTTTACTAGGCCCTAGGGATACAAAGAAATACAACAAATAATCCCTGTCTTCAAAGATCGGCCATCCTAATGGTGGAGATGGCATATATAAAATAGATAATACAAGTCCAGAATAGATAGAAGGTAACCTTAGAGAGATGGTTCTGTTAGCTAAGGGAACCAGGAAGTGCCATATGGAGGAACAGTACTTGACTTTAAAAGAAGCAAGAGGTTATGGATTGGGGGTTGCATCTACAATCTCACCCTCTCTACTGGTTTTTTCTTCTCTTTCTCCATTCAGCTTTAGCCAGTCCTGAGAAAACCTTTCCTTGAACCTTCCAGTTAATATGTTTGTATCCTACGTTTCACTGCCAAATTACTTGAAAAAGTTATCTAAACAATTTTTCCAATTTCCTCTTCTGACTCTTGCAATGTGGCTTCTAGTCTGTGCACGATGCTAAAACCATTCTCAAAACCCTCCTCCAAAACCCACTGACTTCAAAGATGCTGTTCCCCTAACCCTCCTCCCACTTCTCTAACCACTCCATCTCATTCACTAAATCCTCTATTCTCTTGTTCTTACTTAAAGTGGACATTCCTTCAAATGTTTTATACTTGGAACTGACTTTTCACTCTATTCATGACTTCAACTGTTATAACCAGATGATGATGACAAAATCTTTCTTTCCAGATCTGAATTTTTTTCATGAGCTACAGATTCACATGTCCAATTCACTACAAAACATCACTACTAGGAAGTATCACCATTACCTTGAATTCAACATGTCTCAAAATGAACTTATCAACTATTCCTCCTTAACCTATTCTTCCTCTAATTTTACTAGAGGTACCTACGTATTAAAGTGCAAAGAATTATAAGAATAGAATTATTAAGATCTGAAATGAATCCTGAATCAGGCACATGTCTGTATGATCTTGGAAAATCACTTAACCCCTCTCAGCCTCAGTTTTATCATCTGTAAAATTGAGATTTTATTAACACCTTCATCACAGAGTTATGATAAATATCAGTGAGGTGATAATAGAACTTTGCTTATCTTAAAGAGCAGCACAGATGTTTATTAATGTTATTATCATTATTATTACCATTTTATTTTTTTCAGTGATGCTGCTATTTACCTAGTCTCCCATATTTGAAACATTAACTATCAATTCTTCCTATCTTCTCCTATCCAAACAGTTATTAGTTCTGTCTATTTTACCATACATCCATCGCCTTTCTATTCTACTGATAATGTCCTACTCTCCATAATAGCTTCAGAATAGGTCTTTCCATCTCTACTCACTATTCTAATCTAATTTCCATAACATCACTAAATAAATCTTCCTTAGACATAGATTTGGTCAATGACACTTCTATACTCAAAGATAACAAATCATCCCCCCCAAAAAAAACCCCACAAAACTTTTGTCACTGCAGTAATTCCTATCAACTAAACTTAGAATGTCTATGCTTGATATTCAAGCCAGCTGTAATTTAAAATCACTCAATCTGTCCAGTCTTATTTCATACTATCCCAAACAATCTCCTCCTTTGCTTGCAAAATTCCTACGAACCTTTAAAAGTTCAATTTAAGTACCATTCCCTCACCACCACAAAGCTTCAATGAATCCCCTATGTCAGCACTGAGCTTGCCTTTCTCAGAAAGGCTGGTTTGAACTTGTCATCAAATAATATTTATCAAGTATTTATTATATGTCAGATACTGTACTAGGTCTGAAGATACAAAGACAAAAAGGAAACACTATCTGCCCCTAAAGAGCTTACTGTCTATTATAAGTCAAGAATACTGCTTCTTTTTCTAGAATGCAATTTTTTGAGGCCAAGGACCTTGTCATTTTTAAGCCTATTATTTTCTCCAGCATAGTGATCTTCACACAATTGGGGCTTAAATGCTTGCTTAATTGAATTGTTAAATTCCCTGCCCAATATACATGCATTTGTGAGAAGGTTTGCCCAGTTTAGAGATGACGGGGCCGGTCACAGAACACCATGAAGCGAATGTTCAACAAGATGATATGAAGAAATCTGTATCGTGGCCTTTGTATTGTTCCCATACCTGGAATGCCCTCTGTCCTCATTTCTGGCTCTTAGAATACCTGGCTTTCTTCAAGAAATAGCATCTTGTTGGCCTAGCCATTCCAGATCTTAAGTTGTATTATAAAGCAGCAATTATCAAAACTACTTGGTACAGGCTAAGAAATAGAGTAGTGGATCAGTGTAACAGGTTAGGTATGTGAGACACAGTATTCAATGACTACAGTAATCTACTATTTAATTAACCCAAAGACCACAGCTTCTGGGATAAGAACTCACTATATGACAAAAGCTGCTGGGAAAACTGGAAAAGAGTATGGCAGAAAGTAGGCATAGACCAAAATCTCACATCACATACCAAAATAAAGTCATAATGAGTTCATGATTTAGATATAAAGGCTGATACTATAAGCAAACTGGGAGAGCAAGGAATAGTTTATCTGTCAGATTTATGGAGAAGAGAAGAATTCATGACCAAACAGGTGATAGAAAAATTACAAAATGCAAAATGGATAATTTTGATTACATTAACTTGAAAAGTTTTTGCACAAACAAAGCCAATGTAACCAAGATTAGGAGGGAAGTAGAAACCTGGGAAAGAATTTTTACAATCAGTCCTCTGATAAAGGCCTCATTTCTAAAAGATATAGAGAATTAAGCCAAATTTATAAGAATACAAGTCATTCCCCAATTAATAAATGGTCAAAGGACATGAACAGGCAATTCTCAGATGAAGAAATTAAAACCATCTACAGTCATATGAAAAAAAATGCTTTAAATCACTATTGATTAGAGAAATGCAAATCAAAACATCTCTGAGATACCATATCACATCTATCAGATTGGCAAACATGACAAAACAGGAAAATGATAAATGCTGGAGAAGATGTGGGAAAATTGGAACACTAATGCATTGTTGAGAGAGTTGTGAAATGGCCCAATCATTTTGGAGAACAATTTGGAACTATGCCCAAAGGGTTATAAAAATGTGCATATCCTTTGACAGAGCAATAGCACTTCTAGGGCTGTATCCCAAAGAGATCATTACAAATGGAAAAAGGACCCCCATGTACAAAAATATTCATAGCAGCTCTTTTTGTGGTGGAGAAGATGCCCATCAATTGGGGAATGGCTAAACAAGTTGTAATATATGAATGTAATGGAATACTATTGTGCTATAAGAAATGATGAACAGGCTAACTTCAGAAAAACCTGGAAAGACTTGTATGGTGTGATGCTGAGTGAAATGAGCAAAACCAAGAGAACATTGTACACAATAACAGGCCCGTTGTGTGATGACTAATACTGATTAACTTACCCCTTCCCAGAAATACAAGGATCTAAGACATCTCCAGAGGCCTCCTGATGGAAAATGCTATCCACATCCAAAGAAAGAACTATGAAAGTTGAATTGCTATTTTTTTTCTCTTCTGTTGAGTTTTGTTTCCTCTTACTGATGGTTCCTCCTATTGGTTTTAATTTTTACTTGCAACACCACTAATGTAGAAATATATTTAATAGGAATGTAAATGTATAGCCTATATCAGATTGTGTGCCATCTTGGGGAGGGTAGTGGGGAGGAAGGAGGAGAAAAATTTTAAACTCAAAAGCTTATGGAAGTGATTATTGATAAATCAAAATAAATTAATATAATTTTAAAAATGATGAGCTGGAGAACTTAAGAAATACCTGGAAAGACACATATGGACTGATGCTGAATGAAGTAAGCAGAACCAGGAGAACGTTGTACACAACAACAGCCATGTTGTGCGATGACTAACATTGATAGACACAGACCTTCTCAGCAATGCAAGGATCTAAGACATCTCCAAAGGTCTCAGAATGGAAAATACTATCTATATCCAAAGAAAGAACTATGGAGTTTAAATGCAGATTGAAGCATTACTATTTGCTCTTTCTTTTTCTTCTGTTTTGTTTTGTTTCCTCTTTCTCTTGGTTCTTCTTATTGGTTCTAATTCCTCCTACAACATGACTAGTGTGAAAATATGTTTAATAGGAATATGTATGTATAGCCTATATCAGATTCCATGCCATTTTGGGAGGTGAGAAGGGAAGGTGAGAAAAATTTAAAACTCAAAAGCTTATGTTGATAAATCATAATAAATTAATAAAAATGATTATTGTAAAAATAAAAAGAAATAGCACCTTGTGCAGGAGGCCTTTTCTTAGCTCCACAAATATCCAGAGGCTTCCCTTCTAAGTTTATCTTCCATCAATTCTATACGATATCTTGTATATACTAATTGTCTTTCCTATTAGTACATAAGCTCCTTTTGGAGGATAGTGCTTTTGCCTCTACATCTGCATCACTTAACCCCATCTCTAGAATGTGGTATATCTTATTAATGCTTGCTGACTGAATCATGATATAATGTTCTAACCAGTTGCAGAGTAAAGAAAAGAAATTCACAGTTTAAGGTTCTCTCTTGCACTAAAAGTCTGCCTTCATTCTCTAAAAGAGTCTTACTTCTGATAAAAATGCAGAATTAGCAGATACTGCTTACAATGTTTTTTGGTCCAGATCCATAACTTTAACAGTACAGGCAACTCCTGAAATGAAAATTCCATCAGCTACCTACTTATATATTCCTAGCCATCACATGTCACTCTAAAAGGTTAAATGACTTGTCCACCTTTACAAATGTAGTAAACATCAGAGGCAGGAACTGGACACATATCTTCTGGACTTTCAGGCTAGGTCTTTGTTCACTAAACTGCCCAGACTAAGATCAGATTCATTTAATTTAACAATTAGATCAATCGACATACATATTAAATGGCTATTATGTGGCAGGCACTGTGCTAAGTGTGAGGAATACAAGGACAAAAGGAAAGCAGTCCCTGACCAATAGAAAATGACATTTTCATAGGAAGAAAGAAGTATATGGAGTTAATGCTTTGAAATGGCATGATTTCGTGGGGCAGCTAGGTGGTGCAGTAGAGCAGTGGCCCTGGAGTCAGGAGGACCTCTCAGAAACATAATACTTCCTAGCTATGTGACTCTGGGCAAATCACTTAACCCCAACTGCCTCACTAACAAAAAAAAAATGGTATGGCTTAAATTATTATGGTTGCCAACTTCCTAAGACAAAAGAGACCAAATAAAAGCAAATTATCATGACAGTGAAATAAAATAAAGTTTTCAATGTTTTCACATTTACAGCATTGGTAACATGTTATCAGTAACTGACAGTGGATAAATCTCTAAAATGGGAGTCTTAAAAATGCTTTATTGAATGTTGCAATTAAATTACTTTCAGCCATATTCCACATTTTTTTTAACCAATCTATAGTTACTTATCCTAATCTTTGATAGCTATAGGTCTATTGTTTTGAGTAAAGCATAACTCATGACACTTTTTACTCTAGCCCCCAAACTGATAATTTATTTTCCATTTTCTGACCCTTGGCCTCTGATGAATTTTAAATCCGATCACTATATACCAGTCTTGGAAATAAATTGGAAACATTTCCCAGCCCACAAAATTTTATCAGTTTGTCCTCCCAACATTAGGGCCAGACAGAATAAAAACACCACCACCAACCAGCATCTTTTTCCAAGTCTCTAGAAGAAGTCAATACTTGGTCTAGGTCAGTGGTCTAAGCTATTTGCAAAGTTCACCAAGAAAATAAAGGACTTTTATAAAGGAATTTTCAATGTAATTTGAATATGGGGTCCTTGAGAAGAAAATTCTCCATATAAGATTCACTTAGCATTAGTTAAAAATGAATTTCTGAAATGAAAAATAGGCATGTAGAATTTAAGAGGAAAATGACATCTCTTAATAATAGACTATTTTGAGCTTTCAAAAAAGTGCATGCATATGTTTATGAGGCAAATATTTGTCTTTCCCGAGAACATTCATTTTGTAGCTTTTGAAAATGTTGCAGAATTAAAGGAAATTATTTTGAAATCATCTATTCAATTTAAATTTTAAGAGAAAAATCTCTAAACACTGATCTTTTCCATGATATCAGCCTCCCTGTCCAACGAACACATTTGAATATATAGGGTGCCATTTTTTCCCCTAATCTGTCTGGAATACTTGCAATTAACTTTTACACTATCCTTTTCTTTATCTTCTATACCTAGTCTGTCAGCTAAATTTTACTATTTTTTGGTTTGAAATGTCTGTCAAATTCACCTATTCCTCTTCATTCCTAAGATCCTAAGAACCATTCATTCTAGTTACTCTTCTGCTAATAGCTAGTTTACTGAAACAATGTTGCCCCCTCAACAGAAGTCATTCATTCTAGTATCTGACCTATCCAATCCATCTTACAAAGCTGCCGGACCAATGGGAAAGCATATCATCATAAAAAAACTAAGTAACAAAAACTAACAACCAACCACTCCAGACCCTACCATGACCATCTGTTAAATCTTCCATGAAGTCCACACTTCTGCCTAGGCTTCAATAATTCTCCTCATTTTATTTATTAAGCTTAATGCCAGACACAGCATGCAACACATAGCCTTTGCTTATCAGACTGAACTGCTCAGTCTCCTTTATGTATACATACCATAGTTATCTTTGTCTCTGATTTTATTCATGTTCTCTCTCTTGCTTACACTGAATTCTTTCCTGCTTTCTGCCTTCTCAAATTTATCTTTCTTCAAGGTTCAATTCAAGAGCTACCTTCTTTTTTGACTCCTTTAATACACATTGACCCTTTTCTTCTCTGAAATCCTACTGTATTTATAACAGTACCACACAGTTTAGCACATAGTTTTGTTCCCCCCCCCTATAGAATAACCTCATTCAAGGCAAAGGACATGCATTATAATTCCCTTACAGCCTAAGAGTGCCCAACTGAATTTATATAGTAGGTGCTCAACAGATCCTTCTCAATTGACTGATTAAAACCTTTAGTTCATGAATGTTAACCAGACACATACACACACACGTGTGTGTGTGTGTGTGTGTGTGTGTGTGTATAAAATTCTAACTATATGTGGCTATTTTTATATAATTTTTTTCCCACTGGAGAGAATAGACATTTGGTTGCCAAACACTATCATCTTTATTTAAAGGAAAGATTCTTAAGATGGAAAAAAAACAGATTGAATGTATTTTAGTATTTTTCTTTTTAAAAGTAAGTTATTAATGTCATCATGGGAATGACTGTTTATATGTTTTACATTCCTTCTAGTGAATGTGTCATACTGAAATTGACTATATAAATGACTGACAAGCAATAGCTTAAAGGAATACTTCAACTTCCATTTGTTGAGCAAAGAAACTACATAAGCAAAATACAGTGCCCATGAATTGTAAAGACAAACACAATTTGGATGGATTTTACAAAGTTATAATAAGGACTAATTTTATATTATTTCATGAAGTTCTTAAGATGTGTATAACAACATAGGCATATATACAAGTGAATAAAACTATGAAGTGCATAAGGAGGCATCGCATATGTGTATGTATCATATCAATGACATCAAGATATTCATTAATTTATCTTTAAATTGAAGGTAGTGAATAATAATTGGTAAAAGGATCCAAGACATAAAATTGTAAGGAACTTCAGAGAACATTTCCTCCAACAATCACATTTGACATATTGGGAAACTGAGGCTTAGAGTTTGTTTTTTTTTATTTTTAAGCAAATAAGTAGCAGAACTGGAAATTGAACCTATGTCTTCCATGACACTAAAGCTGGTACATTTTTTTTTACCACTTTAAACCCTCCCTTCTTCCTAACCTTCATTTTATTGTTGAGGGCACTACCATCATCTCAGTTACCCAGGCTTACAAGCTAGATGTTTGACTTCTCACATTTTCATCTCTTCACTTCTCACCCCTGATAACCAAAATCTGTTTCCATGTTTCTCATATGTGATCCAACTCTCCCCTGACACTAAAACCACCTTAATGAGGCCCTCATCACTTCATGCCTGGACAATTGTAAAAGTCTTCTGGTTGATCTCTCTGGCTCAAGTCTTTCTTCACTCCAGTCAGTATTCCACTTAGCTCTCAAACTGTTCTTCCTAACACTGTCACCCCCTGCCATTCAATAAACTGCAGTGGCTCCCTATTACACCTCCAGGAACTGATATAATCCTCTGTTTCATTCCTTTAAAGCCATTTTTAACTTGGCCCCTTACTACCTTTGCAGTCTTCTTACACTTCCTTCCTCACTGCTCCTTGCATAAGATAGCTATATCTATCTATATCTATATATTTATATTTATATATTTCTATGTATATGTTGCATTTTTATACTTAGTTGTTTGCTGTTATGTCCTCATTAGTCTGTGAGGGCAGAGACTGTCTTTTGCATTGTTTTATATTCTCAGAGCTTAGCCCAGTGGCTGATACATAGAAGGTGTTTAGCAAGTGCTTTCTCCCCCTCTAATTGACAGAAACAAACAAATACAAACTAATAATTCTAAATCCTTGCTCACTCTAGACTCATTCAGGATGCTGACCTGTACTCATTACACTTCCAATTGATTGGTATTTAGTTTCTCCATCAAGAATCACATCTATATTGACACATTTTCTTTCTTTTTTTTTTGAACATGGTTATTTAGAATATAACAGAATCCTGTGTTAGTATAGAAAACAAAACCAAAATAAAAACACAAACAAATGAACAAAACAATTAGCTTTCAAATATTCCCTAAAGACAGCAAATATTTTTTATGTAAAAGCAAGATAATGCCAGTCTAAACTGGATGCACCAGTGCCCTTGATCCAAAGCAAATGTATTCCCAATAGGGGGGCTATTTAGATGAGAAGAATCAGACACACTTGTCAGGGCAAATAGCAGTTTACACACCAGTGTACAGGTTGGTTACATCACATCCCATTACATCATCTTGCAGTGCTCCTTGGAGAACTTCTGGGCTTATGTAGGGATTAAAATGGATCCTTGGGGGCTCATAAAGTACCTCTCACACACCTGTCATTTTACTAAAAGTGGAAGTAGAATGGTGGGATTCTGTTCTTTAATATCTGAGCTTCAACTTTCAAAGACCAGAAAGAAACTTAGATGGGAACAAAATGAAGGAGAAAGAAATCTTAATCTTCTTTCGAAGGGAAGGTTCACTGTTGTAGACTAAGCAGTTAACAGCATATGTAATAGAGAATTTGAGCCTGAGTAAAATATCATACACAGAGTATGTGATATGCCTTAAGGAAACCTTTAAAGTCTTTCATCTTGGGATCCTTATTCCTCTTTAGCATTCATCTTATTTTCTCTAGTAGAAACATAGAAGAAAGAAATTGGAAAATGGTCAGTGGTGATGATGATGATGATGATGATAGCTAGCATTGAGGCATTCTTCAAGATACGCAATGTTATTTACATATATTTTCTTATTTGATCCTCACAATAACCCTGTGAAATAGGAGCTATTGTTGTTCCTGTTTTACAAGTGAGCAAACAGTGGCTGAGAGAGGATAAGTGACTCATCCAGGGTCATAGAGCTAAGTAAATGTCTAGGCAGCATTTGAACACAGGTATGCCTGACTCCATTCCCCATTCTATTCACAGTGCTACCTAGATACTCTCCTTTATGTGAATATATGCCTGACAGACATCCATATGTGTAAAATCACATTTCAGTTGAAACAATGACTTTCCAAATGTTTATTTGTACCCAGCAATGTATAAAGAAAGTCTCTTAGATGTTTTACAAATCTTATGTTTAAGAAAGCACTTTGAACACATACTTTCCAGGGACTAGGCCTGGCCTTAGCAGGCATACATTTCCACAAATTTTCTTATGTATCTCAAATATCAAATGTGAAAAAGAACAATTGGAAAAAAACCCAGCATGACTTGCCAGGCCCTGCATATGGCACAGATGATCAATGAAAGTAAAACTCTATTGTAGGGAGCATAGAACAACAGGCCTTAGTGGAGATTTCAGTCATGCCTATACTGAAGGCTTGATGGAAGAAGGTGGCAAATCCTTAAAAAATGCATAGGCATATTACATTGGAAAAGTTTGAATAATGGTAGCTCAGCCGAGGTAGTCTGGTATTTAAGGACACTAGACCCAAAAATCTTAGACAATTGAGGCCACTTTACTTTTGTTTTAGGAAGAATAAATGACTTAATTCCCATTATAGAAGGAAGAATAAAACTATCCATAGGCGATATCCATGAGATGGAAAAGCTGAAATTCTAAAATTTAGTTTGTAGCAAGAAAGCCTTGATCAAGACTGGAAGACATCCAAACTGAGAATGGTGGGTAATATTCTGGAACCTCTATCAGAATTCATCCAGTCTGATGTGCTCACCCTTAACCACAGCCTTTTGTTTGTCTCCTTTGTAATCGAAGCAGGTGATAACTTCATTCAGCTGTTAGCAACAAGCACAGGTATTGATTACCTTTGAATGCCCTAATGACTGTAGACTGGGACACAAACCATAAATGGAGACTTTCTAATTCCAAGTGAAATTATAGTTTGCCCTACAAGATTGCACAATAAATCAGGAAAAAAATCAGCCAACATAGGACTCTGGGGTCACTGAAGTGATGTTGACACATTACAATAATGAGTACTTGAAATACCTCATGCCCTATTGATTTTTAAGCTGAATCATTCCCACTGCAGGAGATTACAAGCCTGTGTCCTGAAATCATGGCCCCCACGGGAGATGCTGATGAAAAATACACCCAATCCAACCAAAATGAAAAGCTTTACTTGTACTTATTACAAATCTAATATCACTGTCCCTAGGTAGGGTAATATGTACTCAAACTATAATGAAAAACATTATTTTTTAAATTTTAATTAAAATTGCTCATACCTTCTATGTACTCAACAATTCTGTACATACACAGTTAAAACCACTCAACAGAAGTCAGGCACAATAGCTGAATTAGCACATGAGGGATTCTTTTTTAAATTTTTTTTAATCCTTTTCTAATTTCAGAGTAGCTTTCAAGTTTCCTGCATCACCATATCATTTTGAAGAATGGAAAATCATGTTCTAACAACCAACTTATTTTCTAGCCAATGGGGAAAGATGCATTACACTAGCATCTAGCATACAATATAAACAAAGAAATCCTTACAACTCTTCCCTTCCTTTTTCCTCCAAGATACTCCACGGTACTGAGAACACACAGTAGTTGCAGGCCAACTGATGACATAAGTTAATTACTATCCTGTCACACAACCACAGAATGGTAATAATTTATTTTACTGTTGCATTAACCATAAGCCACTTTTGCCAATGAGAAGGAAAATTCTTTGACGTATCACTGCCTGCCACATATTTCAAATAAGGAGATGTCAAAACCTAAACAGAGAAATTCAGTTTGAATTTATATTAATGCTTCTATTACTCTGCATGTTCTTCTGGTCATTATTCAGGAGAGGTCATCAACATCACACATTCTCAAAAGCAAATTTTCCTATATCTGTTAGTTTATCCAATCATTATGAAAAACAATTGAGAATTATTCCAAAAAAATCACCAAACCAATTACATACCCTAGATTCCACTATTATGTGTAAATCCCAAGGAAATCGAAGGCAGAAAGAAATACTCCATATAAAACAAAATAATGGGAGCAATTTCTCTTTTGCAGTAGCAAAAATCTTGAAACAAAATGTGTGCTTATTAATTTGGCTAATGGCTGAATCACATGTGGTATATAAATGGTGAATGAGAAATTCTGAGAAACTTGAGAAAACTTGTATGAACTGGAACAGAGCAAAACAAACAAAACAGCACACACTGTGATTAAATAAAAGAATACTAAAAGGCAGCCAAAGTGTGATTATCTGTTATAACTATTGTATGGGGGTGGAGGGAACAGAAGAAACACGTTTTCCTTTTCTCTGAAGAGAGTTGACAGAGGTTGTATAAAACGCTGCACTTCTATCACTGGTTGCTCATGATGTTGATAGATTTTGCATAATGACTTTTCTTTGATATGTGGAGAACTCAATATTAGAAGAGGACTATCAGGAAATGACCATGGCATAAAAAAGTGATGACATCAAAGTTTATGTTTTTAAAAAAAAGGAAGAAAAGAGAACCTTACAACTATCCATGAAGGAAAAAATTAAGTGGATGAATCATGGCTACTGTCTAGATTATGACATGTGGTTAAAATGACAACACACAAACCTCATTCCCCAAGTATAACTGTGTGGACATACACCTAAGAGTGTGTGGGATGGGAAAAAAATGGGAGTGTGGTATAGCAAATAGGGAGACGGATTTAAAAATGGAAATGTTCTTCTATATAAGGCCTGGGTGACCTTAGGCAAGTTAATTAACTTATTTTTGTTATAAGCAATAATCTAAGACTATAAGTTACAAAGAAATTTCCCAATATAAGAAGTTTCCTCAAATGGGAGAAAGTTTCCATGTACCAGTGAAAATGACCCTCTATCTGTGTGTACTTATACACATATGCATAAACAAATACATATACATATATGCATACACAACACACATATCCATGTATGTATCAGGTAGCCGTTACAAGCAAGGCACCTAGTTAGCAAAGTGGACTGAGTGCTGAACTTTAAGTCAAGAAGACCAGAATTCAAATCTTGTCTCAGACACTTTGTAGCTGAACTTGGGCAAGTCATGTAGCTTCTCAGTCTCAATTTCCGTATTTGTAAAATGGGAATAATGATAGCCACTATTTAGGGCTATTGTGAGGATTAAATGATTTTTCTTATGTAAAGCATTTTACAAACCTTAAGGTAATGTATAAATGCTAGGAATGTTGTTGTTGTTGATGATGATGATGATGATGATGATGATGATGATGATGATGATGATGACGACGTAGATAATGAGTCAGACCCAGAATTAAATAGAATGAAGAAATCAGGCCATGCTGCCTTTGGAAAATTGTAAAGCAATTTTAATGAATCCCCAAATCTCCCTAAAACAATGCTCCTAGTGATGGTGTTTAGGCATGATACATGAAAATTCAAGGTCTCTAAAGAACTATAAATGAGTATCTCTCAGGTTAAAAAACGGAGAGGCTATCTTGGTTGTAACATGTCCATAGCATATTAATAAGGAGTAATGAAAAAGAGCAGAAGAAAAGGAAACCATCAAAGAAACGGAAAATTGAAAAATAATATGAGTAGGTAGGCAGTGAGGAGAGGACAACAGAAGGGTTCCACTGGTACCTTCATCATATCAAGAGAAAGTGAGGAAGAGTTCTTTAACCTGATGTGTGTCTCCTGTTGTGAAATCATGTGAAGGCAGAGACCAGAGTCAGCCAGGGTGCATAGTCATGATCAGAGCAACATTAGTGAAAGAAATATTCACCTTAATAAGTTCATAGATTTCTTTGAGCATAACACAACTGGCAAAATATTGATTGCTATTTTTGAGAAAAAAATTTAAGATAATACAAGCATCCACAAACTTTCACCTTTTAGATTAGACAACAGTCCATAAAGTACTTTCATTTTCTTTAGGTGTTTAATCAGTCTGGAGCAGCCAAAATTTACTGTTATCCCCTCAGTCATCAAATTTGTTTCATCAGTCCTACAGCTGTGACTTTTTTATGCTGATAATCCTTGAATGTCACTACTATAGTTACATCAGTAAGTGTCACTGGTTCGTTAAATTTTTATCAAACTGTAGACTATCCAATCCTCTGGAAGGGCTTTTGATCTATTATCTTGGTTCTATCGTCGTGGATTTTGTAGCAGCTGTTTTCTAACATTCTTGGTTTCACACTTACATTTGGAATCTATTCATTAAATTGCATTTGAGTCTTCACTGTTGATATGCAATCTTAACATTATTATGCTTGTTAGTAGAATTCAATGAATACAAAGTCGGAGAATATGAGGCATGTATAGGTTGCAGTAAATGACCTCTTTCTTTTGTAATATTTTAATTGCTTCTCCCTTTGACCTCACAGGAGCTCAGCTTCATATCTCCCCTTGAGGGACAATATTGTTAACTTTATAGATTAAAAAAAACCTGAGGCATATCGGGCTTTAAGAAATTTTGCAGCAAATCAGTGGCATCTGGAACCTCAATTTTTTTCAACAATTTGTCTAATGCTCAACCCATTTGCCTAAACTAATGCCATTTTTTTTTCATGAAGCCTAAACGGACATGAGTAACAGATTTGAATACCACTGAATAAATTCTACCTTTATTTTATAATCTGAGTTCTATTTCTATGGGAATTCACATCAGTGTCAATTCCTCAGTTTCTTAATGTCTTTGGGAATAACACATGCATTCATTCGTGTAATCTGGGGTCTAGTCAGTAAACACAATTGTTAGAAGAAAGTTGCAGCATCATTCTGACAAATATGCATGGGTCTACATGTTGGTGTCATCAACCAAAATCTCTGGGATTCGTTATTTATTTTAATCTATTGGTATAATTGCAACATTCCTTTTAAATGTAAGGCATAAAACAAAAGAGAAACAAGTGCTGGCTAATCTTTTCAAAATATTTAAAAGTAGGTTGGTATTAAATCTTGACTCTGCCACTAATAGCTAATCATGGTATGTTGACTCTGGGCATGCCACTTCAACTCTTTTGGAAGGTCTTGTAGTATATGAGCTCTAATGTGTCTTTCATGATAAATCAATCATCATGGGATCAATTACTTGGGAATAAGGGTAAAATATGTGAAGTTTCCAAGAGATGTTAAAGCCAGAGTCATGCTTCCTATCATCCAGATTCTCACCATCTGTGTTGACAAGCTAGTCCATATTTACAGGGAAAAAACTGGAAGAAAGAATGTTACTGCAAATATAAAAGTTGACTACCATGTCCTCTTATTCTCCTGCCCATTTGCTAAAAGATATCGTATAGTCTTGTATGCCGTTCTTGTTAACATTTCATGGAGTCCTTCCATAAACATACATTTGTTCTTGTTTTCAACACTTTGTTCTGTCACTGCAACAGATGGCTTTACACTGAAGCATATGAAAATATTAAATACTTTATAAGCCTGTTGGAAATTTGAAATGCCTAGGAATAATGAATAGCTCAATGGTGACTTTAATAGAGCCACAGAAAATTCCATTAGAAATGGCATGCCATATTGAAGGGTTATTATATAGAGAAAGGGAACCATCTATTTCATTTCTCCACTGAGGATAGAGCAAAAGTAAAGAGGTTAATATGGCAATAAGCTATATTTAAGTTAGACAAAAGGCAGAACCTTTGAGATTGCTAGTTTTAAGATTTGTTTCTCTCTTCAAGTTCAAACAGAATCAGAGTATTTATCTGTCTAATAGAGGCAAATAAAGCCTATTTGGAGGTAAAGAGATGGGTTGGAGTCCAGAAATGATTTTCCAATTTTGTGATGTAACTTTTAAGACCATGCTGCTGTATCTTCATTATGAATAGTATTCTATTTACTGTCACCTCCTTAGGAACCTCTTTAATAACAAAAAAATTTATAATTTTATGAAATCATTTTTTCCTTTTCTATTCAATGGTGCATAACAAAAACTGATTAGTTCTAGTTCTCATATATTTAAATCACACTAAAAAATGAAGATCAACATTGTAAAATTCCAGTTATTCTGAGGAAATCATCACAACCACTGCCTCCTCTAACATGCTTTATTATTCTGAGTAGAACCAGATGAACCTACCAAGGTATGAAGTTCAGTTCTGGATAAAAATATTTTATCTGCCCTTACAGCAAATTGAAAGGCTGCTTAAAGGGTTTTGTTATTGCAGTGTTTTCATAAATATACAGTAAACATCTTTCACAGTGGGAAATTCAGCACAAAATACAATTTTCATACAAAGCCATTCATGTAGCTTGCAGAGAAAGATGAAATGACCCAGAGATGAATAAAAAATAATAGTCTCCAACTTTTAGCATCACAGATCCCCTAACAGACACATGCAGCTGTGAGGATAAGGATCATGATTTTACTGCACCTCTGGCAAGCAAGGAGTCTTCCCTGCACTGTGGAAATTAAGCAATCCTGCGTGGCTAACCCAGTACTATCAATGCTTATCACTGTCATTAGTAGGAATTAGTGGACCTTGTGAGAAAACACACTGACACAAATTATTATCTGGAACAAACAGTAAATTGCTTCGAATTCAACATTGAAACTTGGAAAAAGTTTCTTTGTATTTCTCCCCTTTAACTAATTAAAAGGCATACACATGCACACACACACATGCGCGCACGAGCGCGCACACACACACACACACACACACACACACACACACACACACCCCATTTATATTGTAATTGTCTTCCCAACTTGGCAGTTTCCTAAATGTGTGACATTCTACAAGTCACAACCTCTCTGAGCCTCAATTTTGTTGTATAAATAATGAGTAGTTGAACCAGACAATCTCCAAAGTCCCTTCAACTCTAAAATTCTATGCTTATTAAGAAATGGGAGGTCAAAGAACCACTAAAGCAAGGGAAAAATATTAAAATATCATTTTCACTCTGAAATTTCCATTTGAAATGTTTCTAATATATTCAATTTTACTCCAAGTATGGATGTCATATGAGCTTTGAAATGTTTAGCTAAACCAAACATCCTTTTTTGGTTCATCCATAGCTTCTGAATGATTGTAGAGGAACCCATGAGTATCAGGAATATGCTCCATATTCACACCCATTTAAAACAATTCTTATGGCTTTGAAACAGAAGCACAAAAATATATTTTAATACTCATCATTGCCCATAATATCATCAGTATCTATATTTCAACCCTTTCCTCACCCAAATAGCTTCTGCTTAATTAACATTAACATGTAAGTGCCATTAGAATAAATAACATACTATTCTTTGTATCAACCTCAGCACTTAATGCAATACTTTAAACATGACTGATGCTTAGCAAATGTTTGTTTATTTCATTTTCATGGTAGGATGTGGGTCTCAAACACACCAAACAGGAAATTATGTAGAGAGAGCTTTTCAAATGCTGTGTAGAACATTGACTCACAAGCAATCCATTCTTTTCTCCCTAATCTCCTCTGAGTAGTATACAAAGAATGTTTTAAATGGTGAACCCCATTAGGAGTTAGGAAAAATCCACCAGAATGATACAATACTGGACATAGGCCTTATGGGAATATGACACATTGTAGTTTCCGCCCTGTCATTTGGCACAGAAGGAACCTTTAAGGCCATCTACTCCACCTCCCTCATTTGAGAAATGAATAAGCTGAAGGCCAAGGAGTTCAATGACTTACCCAAGATCATACCCATGGCAGAAGTGGAATCAAGACTTAGGTCCTGACTCAAAAGCTCTTTCCACTATGCTATATTGCTTCTTGCAACCCTATATAGTTTAAACACACAGACACACATGCACTGACACCAAAGAGCAACTGAAATCTGACTACTGATGCATCTTCAAAAACTCCCACAGAAACAAAACCCAGATGATATGATTTTTCCACAAAGCCCAAATTGATTCACTCCATTGCCGAAAGAAAATATTTCAACTCCATTTATATAGTAGGAGGCAGTTTTGAATAAAAGAGCCTCCACTGACTCTTAATTCAAAAAGTAGAAAATCCCTGAGTTTTGCCCTTCATTTTCAGTTCCTGACCATACTCATTGGAGGACATAAGATACAATTCAAATTTGGTTGAGGAATGGTCCTGATGTCATCATCTGTTAATATAAAGCTCTTCTGCTTACAAGTCAGTAAATCTATGGCTTAATTCACAAGAAGGGTACAGTATCACTTAATTAAAAAATGGGGCTCCAGCTCACTGAGACCACAGTCAAGAACAACTCAATTGATCATGTCTAAGTAATAAAGGTGAAGAATTAGCATTAGGAAGAGTTGTGAGAGACAGCCTGGCATGGGAGATACCTGTGTTAAGACCATGAGCAACTGAACTTCTCAACAGCCTCCACAATTCTCTTAAGAAAATAAGGTGTAAGTGAGTTACTGATCTGCCTAAATTGTTGGTTCCACACAGGAAAGTCCTGGCATCAATGAAATCATGGGACTGAGTTGGGCTATGTAGGGAAACAAGATGAATATCACTAATGTTTTCATCAGAAATGTCTATTAGCATCATTGCCCCTCTAACTCCCCACAGAAGAGTATTAAGGAAGCAAGACTTTTAAGGAAAAAGGGTACCAGAAAACAGTTCTGCTTTCAAAATAAATACAAAAATATTCAATGAATATTTAACATCTACCTTCCAAGTAGTAAGAAACCTTATAAGTTTTATTAGCTCAGCTTAGGTCAATGGGTGGCTGTATAGCTTATAACTCACTTTAGGTGAGTATACCATTGAGATCACATATTACGATTTAAAGGGATCTGGGAATGCCATAGTTAAGCTTTTTGAAGAACCCTCATTCCCCCTGTTTTAGACTAATTCTCTTCTGATATTTCCAAATTGAAAAATGACTTAAGGATAAACCTGGACTGACTTAGAATTCTAATTTGAACATGCCCCAATGTAGTCATTTTCTATTAGTTTTTTTACGTCAGAGTAAAATGTGGGAAGTTTAAAATTGGTTATGTTTTTCCTCTAGTAACTAGAGATATTAATGATGAACATCACCCCAAAGGCATTTTAAAAAGATCTATTTTCTGAAAATTCAGGTTCTGGTCTGTCTTACCAATGTAATTTTAGAATTTAAAATTTAAAATGAACAAAAAAGAAAGAGAAACAAAAAAAATCATTTTGTTTATATGAACTTATGAAGCTAATCTATAAATCCAAACCCTAATAACAAGAAATCCAAAATCTCTCTGAATATTAGGGCAAAAGAAAGAATGGAAAAATATCCTTTGAAATAATTTTGCTTAATTCTCTTGGCGATACTGAATCTCATTGCTCTTGGCATTACTATCAAAGAAACAAGTTCTATTATCTTAGCACTTGTCTGAGTTATCACTGAATAAATCAAGGAGAAATAGAGATTTCAATCATGATATCCATTCTGTGTTTACAAGGAAAGAGAATTGAAACAAACAGCAGTCACCATTTAACTCTGTCAAGTTTTAAAATATGGATATTTTGTTCTTCAATCATAAGCCAACTCAGAGTACACACTCTGAGATTTGAAAGTAAAAGTTTAATAATTGAACCCAAGCCTTCTGTCTTGTGCTGCTATCCTGTTCTTTATGCTATTGATACATCATTCATAGTATCTGTTAAGGACCTGCAATGTGTATTCCTCTAAATTTGTGTAAATCTTAATTGTGACTGACAAAGTTTGAACATTTCTCTCGAAATCACAAAGTAGGTCTCTATTCACACATACATCCAAATGGACTAGCTATCTAAATATGGATTCCTTCATTTCATTTTCAGACAAGCTGTTGATTTACTCACAATTAGGAATTTTATTTTAAGCAACAGAGAAAGACATCAATGGAAGGATATGCAGGTGCAAAATTTGCATGAACAGAAAAAGAAGGTGGAGGCCCTGCTAAAATATAGTCCTTAAAGAGTCTTTATTTGAAAGCCAGCATCCAAAACATGCGACATATGTTCTTGGCTGTTTTTTCTATGTGACTAAAAGTACCTTAACTGAGTTGAAATGTTCCTGTGAAACCGACTTCAGGAGTATACAAGCTATAAATGTGTATCTTACAGAGTAACAGACCATTTTATAAAACAGTTTGGAAGATGTAATGAGGCCAACAATAAGTGAGATCAAACTGCATGAGACGTGGTTTTGACTAGTTAACTATTTAACATGTAAAAGGCCCATCCATAAGACCCGTGAACTTTAGGTAGTTAGACAACAATGAGGCTAAAACTCCATTTTTCCCTTGGTAAATAAGAAAAAACAAATAATGTGCCAATAATTTGCATAAATGGAGAACAATTCCAGAGATATCTCTGGAACCTACCCTCCATATTTATACTACAATTACTACTGCTCAAAGAAACTACCCTAGCTTTCTTACTATTAAAAGTTAGCTGAAAGACACATTTACATTGATTAACATTAGGCAAATAACCATACCTCATCTTTCTTTTTTTATTTCAGCAGAATTAGAACTTACAAAAAGAAAAGATTGCATTAGAGCATCAGATTCATGGTGCTTGCATTTGTCTATATCAGAGCACTCTGACTTCATAAGCAAATGCGGAGTAAGGGGTTTTCTGTTACCCTATATGTTTTGCAAGCACCTGACCAGAAAAAACACTTTGAAATCTTTATGGAGCAGGAAAAATGGGAAGCATATTAGTCTAGGCAGTGAAATTGGGCTTTTTGTCATTTTTAATTGCTTGAATTCATAACCCAGTTTTGCTGAATCAAAAACTGGTTGGTTCAGCTGACTCCAGCTATTTCTGCCTTCTGGCACTTTAAAAAAGTAACTTTTCACATAAGCACAAACAGTATTGGGTGGGAGATAATGGGGGGGAAAGCCTAAATGCTGTAGTACTGCTGCAGGAAAATTAGATTCGGTAAATACTCTGCATTAAAAGTTTCACCATTTCTAACAATTGACATTATTAAAAGATATTGGTGTATACATGCCTTTCAATAGTCTAGAATTTTTTTTAAATTCAATGATTTTCAATAACTACTATTATTGATCCTATAATTCAAATAAATTAAAATGCATGAAGTAAAAAGTTGCTGATATTATTCAGCTCCAGTTTACAATTGCATATAAAACATGCAAATATTCTATTCATCTGTATCAAGGAGGGAAGACAAATGAGGAATCGGGTAAATACTTGTCCATTTACACTCTGGCAAAAATCAAATACTGTACCCCACCATGAAGTTTTCAAATCTGAAGCAAAATGATGCTCTAAGTTCAAAAGGTTCAGAGAACAAAGGCTTTACTTTCCCATTCTCTAAATTTGACTTTAAAAAATTAAAAGAAATAAACACCCAAGGCAGAGATTTAACTGCCTAGAAAGGAATTTAATATGAATTCTCTAAGGTATAAGCCCATTAAACCAGTGCTCCTGGTCATAATTTTTAAACTTATGTCACACAGGTGTTTTGCAAAATAAATGCTAAACATTACTTCTTGAGTCAAATGGCTTCATCAATAATTCATGACTTTTTCTTTGCCCAAAGAATGCCAATTCACACGGTCCATTTTTCTGAAACAGCATCTTTCTTCATTCCAAATCTAATGTGAGAAATTATGATTTGGGGTGAAACTGGGCCACAATTCTTTATTCCACTGTATTCCTGTCATAATACCAACCAGATCTGACCTATCATTCATTACGTTAAAAACAGTCAAGAATGACTGGGCAACAATCAAGTATATATACTATGGCCAAAATGCATATCCTCAAAAATCAAATAACCTTTTGTAAAAGCCCACAGCTTGCCCATTCCCCCACCATGATGTTCCCAAATTACTCCTGTTTTATTGTGTCATTACTGTGATGGGAGAGTAAAAGATTTGAAAATTACTGGCTCATCATTTAATGCCATATGGAATAATAACAATAACCACTAAATAAAAAAAGCTGGGAAACAGAGGAAAAAGCCATAGATCTAATATGTGTTTGTGACAGTTAAATAATAAATGCATCTAATAATTAACATTCCATTAGTTAGCTCTCCCAAGTTAAAGGAAGCACAAAATCAGTGTTAGACTCTAGAACACACAAGAAAAGAGAAAATATGAACGTGGGCAACAAGACCCTGCGAGTCCATTCCACTGTAAGTATATGTATATAATACCGTGACTTGTCTGAAGTTGTAGGTTCGGAAGAGAACTCTTCTAAAAGCTGACTGCTTTGTATCATTAGTAAGTAGGTCTTGGTCCACTTTGTATGGTGTACCTATTTGTCGACAGGATATTTATTTAGCAAACCTTCATTATGTGAGAAATTTGAAGATTCATTTTTTTCTTAGATGTAAGTATGGTGAGATGGCATAATACAAAATAAACCCTTTGCATGCTAGCTGAGAATTCAAAATATCAAAGGCCAGGAAAAAAAAAAGTCAAGTTCAAATTCCTTTGCATAGCTTAAGCTATTAAAAAGGAAACATAGATGTATACAATGTTACATTGTACAATTTTGCAATGTTCCAGCTACCAAGAACAAAACAAAACAAACAAAACAAACAAAAAACCTTCCAGATTTTTCCCTCAGAATCTGCTCAAGAAAGCAAATTTCCTCCTCCATAATCTGTGAGCAGTGAAATGCATCTGAAAGGTTAAAAAAAAATCTTCTTTCCTGTAAAGGAAAACATGATCACTATATGAATTGACTTAAGAAAATAAGAGGTAAACAAACAGCTGTTGCTGGATTTCCTTTTATTACTTCCTGGAAGAACCATTCTGTTCAAATTCTATCATTACCCCACTAAGAAGAGGAGTTATGAAGTAATTGTACGACATCTTTACAGATATGTTGATACCCTTCATAAGTGTATGATCAGACTCTTGAATGCAAAACTTTCACATCAAGCAAAAAGTACTGGGTTTGAGATGAATGATCTTACCTACAAACTAAAAGTAAAACTATCCAATTAAAAGGAAAATTAAGCAATCATATTGGGCTCTCTCACTTTAGTCGTAATCTATAAATGATTAAGAAATGTACTTAGAGTCTGCCAGAGGCATTCAAAAAGTGACTAAAGTATTTGAGATGTTAATGCAAGTATCTCCAAGATAATATCATCCACTAAACTTTTAAGGTTGGAACAATTCTGTCCCATTTAATTGAAATCCATAATGACAGAAATGCACAGAAGTCCCTCCCTGAGCGAATTAAGCTGAATCACTAGGTCTAGGGCACTCTGGAAATAAATACTAAACATTACAGTCAAATGGTGAAATCTTGTATTCCTTCTGTCTTTATTTGCCTCTTTAATTGATAACTGTCAGATCACTCCATCATCAACAAAGGAAAGATCCTTTCTTCCCATTATCTTATACCCTTTGGACATATTTCTGATGCAATAAAATGGGACATAAGCTAATTTCACACGTGAAAGCATATTCCATAGCCATTCATTTAAATAATTATTACCATGGGAATAAGGTTAAAGCAATGAAATAAAAAAAGATACGTGGGTGTTCACATGAAAAGCTACTGTTTTCTGTGCATTATATCTTTAAAAATATATATGTATATACATGTATGTATATGTATGTATACAAATATATGTATATGTATGCATATACATATATGTACGTATATGTATGTATGTACATATATGCCCCCACACATATATAAATCTACATAAATGTGCTACTTGCAATGACATGCCTACTAACTTTTGGGATATGTGACCAATCTCCCAATCCCTTTAAAGAAAGCAAAAAACACTAAGAAATCATTTTTTATATGACTTCTATAATGATTCCTATAAACGCTTATTCATCTCTTAAAATAAAGTTAAATAGCTCTTCTCCGACTCCAAAGTTCACACTAACTTACAGGTACAAAGCACGAACAATTAATCTCACCGCATCTTGCCAGCCCTAAAACATCCCATCCCTCTCTATATCCATACCGACAAAATTCATCCACAGAGAAGCCTAAGTACAGCCCTCCAGAGAGTTTTCCCCCTTTTAAGGATACCTACCGTAGCCCACTCACAAGCTGGAAACCCATCAGCACACTTCTAATGTTGCTTTAGTTTTCTCGATTCCATCAGTTTGTCAAATTCCTATTCTAATCACACAGTCAGAAGGAACATACAAACACTAACCTCCTTGCATTAATATTGGGCAGCCACTGAAGGCAGCTACACAATAAGAGCAGCCAAACATGTCAATTTGCACTCTCCTCGCAGCCTCCTCCCCCTCCCACCCTCTCTGGCCCCCTCCAACAGCCCTGTCAGTGGGTTTAATGCCCATGCCTCACATCATTTACAGAGGATGCCTTTTCTCTCTCTTTTTCTCCCCCCACTCTCTCTCTTCCTTAAATTGTTTAAAGCCTTCTTCTGCCTTACCTGAAGGGCATCTCCCACGACTGCAATTAGCTGCCAAGATTTCATTGTCGGCTGCAAAGTGCCTCCTGTTTCCTCACCAGGAGAACACAAGAGAAGTACGGGCAAACAGCAAACGGCACCCACGTGCTGGCAATATAAATGACTACAGACATCTGTCGTGCTCGCTCGCCGGGCGTTTGCTTCGTTCTGCTTTTCTGCCTGCCTCACAATGCTCGTGTATCAGGTGCTACATGCACCTATAGCTGAGCCCCAGGAAAAAAAAAAAAGGAAAAGAAAATGAAATAAACACACACACACACACACACACACACACACACACCACACACACACACACACACACACACAAAAGAAAGACTACAAAAAGGTCTACGGATACAATCACACACAAGCCAAGTTTCAAGGCTGGCTTGGTCTGAGTGAGATAATGCTCTCCAAATTGTATGTGTACATTTTTTTTCTTAAAGTATCTGATGATATGCAGCGCTATGCTGCATGGTCCCCACCCCCAATCTTTCCAAAGAGCAGTTGCTAGCACCGTGCTAGTCCCACTATCTCCCTTTCTCTCCCGCACGTGTTCCTTCCTTGTTCTTTCAAGCATTAAATATGTAGCACATGACAGAATAGGGCACCTTGCACAGTCCTCTGAGTCCACACTTGACAACCAATTTTAACTCACGAGAAATGAAATGTCTAAAGGCAGAATGTAAGCACTTCCAATTACTTACACTACTCCTACATTATTCAAAATGTCTATGGGACAGTATTTATGACTTCCCATATGCTATTTCATATATATTGATATGAGATGGGAAAGCCACTCTGCTTTATTCCCCATGAGAGTTTTCATCTGAGTCACAGAACATCTATCCCAAGATATTTCTAAACTTTATTTTGTAAATAAGGAAGTTGAATAATTATATACAAGTTTAGAAATACTTTCAATCATTTTTAAGCTAATTAAAAATAGTAGACCCTGTTTATACTGAGAAAATGAAATTGTTAATACTAGAGAAAACTTTCATGGTCTTCCTTTAAAAACTAATTAAACTTAAATACTGGATTGGAAGGGATTTTTTTTTTCCTAGAGAAATAATGCTGCAGAAATTTTGAACAGATGAAAATCAGAAACAATTGACAGTGACTTCTATCATCAGTTCCAAATATTGATTGAATAATTAATCAGTTTAGGGAGAAATATTCTATTATCGTCCCATGTTTTAAGTATTTCGCTTTGCTAGTAATGATAAGCTTTTCTGTTTTTAGTTCTACGTATTTGAAATAAAAAATCCAAAATATAACTTTTCTTCCTTCCTTCCTTCTTTCCTTCCTTCTTTCCTTCCTTCTTTCCTTCCTTCCTTCCTTCCTTCCTTCCTTCCTTCCTTCCTTCCTTCCTTCCTTCCTTCCTTCCTTCCTTCCTTCCTTTCTTTCTTTCTTTCTTTCTTTCTTTCTTTCTTTCTTTCTTTCTTTCGTAAAGGAGATAAGCTGCTACATAAGAATACTAATGAAATAACTGTTAAACTTGTGTCATCTTCTTGGACGCATCTTTCAAGTCAAAGGAGTTGCATGCAATATATTAGCATACTATGTAGGTAAGCAGCTTTTAAAAATGATAATGAAGTGTCTTTCAAACATTTTAAAAAAGCATTTATTATATTTCCATGTTCAAAGAAAGATTTTTTTTTAAATTTGGAAAGAGCCAATTCCTTATATAATTGTCATCCATCTTTGTCATACCTGCAAAGATGAAGAACACGGTTTTCTATACATTAATGTGCTTTTAGAATTATATTAGTGAAGCTTTAAAATTTCTCTTTGAGATTTTCATAAAAGTTCATATTAAGTTTCATCATTTTTTTTTCAAAGCAATGGTTGACATTTAAGAAATACTCTGCATCAAACTTAATTCAAAAGTTCTGATGGAGAAATAAAATGGTGGTGGTAGTAGTACCAATAGTATGAATTAAAAATTAATAACATTTGTAATAATAATTATGATGTCCAAATGGCATGTAAAAGAGGTTTACAAAATAGAAATCTGACAAAGATTAAAATCAAGTGGAAACAGACTCAAACCAATATCACATATGTATGTCCTACATGCTATTAATCTTATATAGAAAATGAACTTACATCCTAATACTTTTATTTCACCAAAAAAAACTTTTTTTGCCTGTGCAATAGCCTGGTAGAACTATAAAAGAATGATGTCAGAATATTAATTTGTTCCAGGACGATTTCTAGCTAAACCCTATCAAAAAAAAGCTGACGTTAATGATGATAGTGTCTCATTCACAGTGTTTTAAGGTTTTCAAAATGCTTTATGTACCATATTTCCTATTATTACTATCCCCATTTTAAAAATGAGGAAGCTAAGGCTCCAATAAATTAAGTGATCTGCTCAAGGTCACATGACTAACAAAAACACAAAGCAGGATTGAACCAAGGTCTTCATGACTCTAGGTCCAGTGTTTCTCCACCATCCAATGTTGCTGCTTGCATAAACATATTTAATTAATAAAGTATCACACTTCAACAAGCTATGCTCTAAGGTATTCTTTTATTGTCCTCTGGTCATGCTTTGCTACAGTTACAGGTAAAAATATTCAAATGATTATAGTTTAAAAATTGTGGTTTCTTCCACATTGACTTCCAAGTCAAATGCATAATTCTAGTTTGCCACATGTCTCAAATTATACTTTAAGTGAAATAATTTAGTTGGAAAAAATTAAGTCACTAAAAACAAACATATTCTGAGTTAAGGCTGGTCTTCAGCCTCCCCTCCTTTTCTATGTACAACCTAAACCACACCAAAACATGAATTTAGCCCTGTTGCTCCTATGCATTGCAGCACATATGGACATTTAATTAGAGAGCATGACAACCCTGGCAGATGTTGCTAAACCTGTGTTATTCTTACAAATTGCAATTCTCTTGTGCAAGTGACACACAAAATAGTTAAACCTCTGCATATATTCACCTCAGAGGGGAAATGAATACTCCTACACTACTGTCAAGCTCATCTGTTGCTGTGGAATCTAATGCCATGGCAATAAGTTTGGTTTTTTTTCCCATTAAGCAAGCACAACAGAAATAAATGAAGTTCTCAATCAAGGAAGGCTAAGAGGTAACTGACATATGACAAAGGAACCTTATCATGATCATGTCAATCAGTAGAGAAACATGGTTTCACTCATACATCAATTGGTTTCTTTTTTTAATAGTAGGTGATAAATTCTTTCCCTTCCCAACCCTTCCAATCAAGCCTTCACTTAAAAATAATAGCTCACAATAATGTAGTGTCTTGGAATATATACATCACTTTCTTTATACAAACCATATTAGATATACAGTATAAGCCCTATTACTCCCCTTTTACAGACAAGAAGCCTGAAGCTCAAGTAAAATAGATTTATTTGTCCAAGGTTATTAACCAGTAGTGGACTAGGGATTTAAATCTCATTTCTTCTTACACCAACTTCACAAATTTTTTTTCCAGCCACACCTCAAAGATAGTTAGGTATTCTTTGCTTTGTAACAGCTAGTGTAGGGGGACTTTGGCAGGTAGAAGAAGAATTTGGCTTTTTTCAAGTGGCATGTCCAACAAAGGTTTGACTAAGCAAAACTGGAAAAAAACTGGTACTAAAAATGAAAATATTATAGGAGATTCTTCATGGTCTTACTCATAAAAGTTATAAATAATAAAATCATAAAATGTTAAAACTAAAAAGCCACTTTAGAGGCCATATAGCACAAATTCTTCATTTTGCAGATGAATCTCTTCTCCACACAAGGCCAAGAAAGATTCAGTGAATTACTGAAGATTGCAGAATTAGTAGTAGCAGAGCTGAGACCACCAAGTTCATTGACATCCAAGTCCTATATCCTACCAAACCATAGTGCTTAAATAGCCCAAAGTTTAAATATGTCAAAATCAACATTCATTTACTTGTGTTAGAATTTCAGCACTTAAAATTTTCAAACTTGTAAAAATTGAAATACATTTTCACTAACACAGTTTGACATGGGTTGAAGGCTGTTAGTCATGCCTCAAAAGGGAAGATATAGAAAAAAGTACTGCAGTATGATAATACATATTTTCCTAAAGCTTATTTAAAATTCACTTTTAAAAAAGTAAGGGGGAAAAATAAAATGTATCAGTGTAGTAGACTAGATGAGGAAGAATTAGAAATAATCTAATTAAACAACTCAACATTTGATCAACCCAAGAATATTTAGAGAAAAAACATCATTCAGAAATAACTTGAGGGAAAACTGGAAAAGAAAGCAGTCAGAAATTAAATTTAGACTAATATCTTATACCATTTACCACAATAAGTTCAAAAACAGACATGTACCATCAATACTAAAAGTCACACTGTAAGATAAAATGGAAGAGAATCAGATCACATATCTTTCACATCTGTGGATATGGTGAAAGCTGTTAACAAACCAAGGGACAAAGATGATTACAAAAGATAAAACAGATCATTTAAATCAAATGAAATTTGAGAGCACATTTCAAGAACAAAATTAGTGCAAGCAGTATAAGAAGGGAAGCTGCTAACTGGGAGAAGACTCTTTGCATCAATTATCTCTGCTAAGTCTCTGATATCCAATATAGACAGCAACACAAATATATAAGACCAAGAAAGGTCCAAGGACAAGAAGTTTTCAAAAGAATGGAAATTATTAGCAACCATATTAAAAAACAAACAAACAAACATGTTCTCAATCATTAATAATACAAGAAATGCAAATAACCAACTTAATGATTCACTTCATACCCCACAAGGATAGCAAATATTATAATGGTGTTGGAGAAGATATGGAAAGATAGCCACATTTATCCACTGTAGGAATAGATGTGAATTGGTCAAACTGAAGTGGAAAGTAATGAGAAATTGTTTTTAAAAGAGACTAAAATGGCCAGATCTGTTGATGTAAATATACCAATGATAGGACGTCAAAGACAGAATGAACCAATTAAAACAAAAATATTCATATCAACACTTTTTGTATTAGCAGCAAAATGGAAACAAAATAGAATGGCATCACAGATAGAGTATGGAAAGGATCTTAGAAATTACGTAGTCCTATCCATACTTCTTAAAGCTAAGGAAAGTGAGATCAAGAGAAGTTTAATGACTTGGCAAGGATCACACAGGGTGACATAGAGTGAGAGAGCCTAGATTTGAATTTGAGTCCTCTGAATTGTCCACTGGTCAGAAGAGACTTACATTGGTATATGAATGCAATGAAATATTAATATGCAACGAGAAAAGATGAATATGAAGCATTTCAGAGACAGGAAGAATCATATGAGTGCATATAAAGAAAAGTAAGCAGCAACAGGAAATGAATAACTGTAAAAAATAAATGGAAAGAAACACCCTCCCCCCCAAAAAAAAGGATAAGGATGGTGAATAAGTATGACAAGATAACTTTCTTTACACTTTGCAGAGATGAAAGATTATGGATATAGGCTAACAACAACAGCAACAATAGTCACCAATATTTATTTAGTAAAGCATTTTACAAATAGTATCTTAATCCTCACAAAGGTGCTAGAGGAAAGTGCTATTATTATACTCATTTTACAAGGAAAGAAAAAAGCAGATTGAAACAACATACGAACTTATGTTGTCCTGAGTCTAGGTGTAGCATGCTAACCTCTAACCACTGTAATCACATTATAACATGAGTACTTACTATTACATAGTAAGTATATATTATATATGCTGTCAGACAGGGTTAATGTGTTAGTTGGTTATCCTAAGCTGTTTTATTTTTCTCTTTTTTATTATCTGTGGTACTCTGGGTAATGAAAAGGATATATTTAGACATGAAGGTGATGTAAAACTAAAGTACAACCATAAATTAATAATAAATATTATCTTAAAAACTGTAATTGTCTTTTAAAAGTTTTTGTCTGTATTTGTTTTGTCATTTTATTACTTTTTTGTCACATTTTTTTTTGAGTTGCAGCAAAGTGTTTCTCTATAAGGTCTTTGTGGAATCCCTCAATTTTTACCACTCTCTACCTCTTGAAATTACTTAGTACTGCTGTGCATTTATTTAAATAATGAAAAGACTTATAGCTGACATTCACATGGCCCTTCAAAATTTGCAAAGTGTTTTTACATATGTGGTTTCATTTGAGCCTTACAACAAACCGTGAGGGAGTTATTAGAAGTATTATTAACTCTGTTTTGCTGTTAAGAAAACTGAGGCTCAGGGAAATTGTGACTTGACCATAGCCATATAGCAAGTGTTGGATAGACCTGGAGACAGAGGGGATGAGTTCAGATTTTAGCACTATCATTTTTGTGGCCTTGGGCAATCACTTAACCCTTCTGAGCCTTGTCAATAAAATTAGGGTAATAGATTCTCTGACATTCTATGATTATTTCCTGTTGTAAATGTATACTCTTAAGTGTCAGAGGCAGGATCTGAACCCATGTCTCTCTGACTTTAAGTATGACACCTTATGTGGGGCAGCTATATGGTGCAGTGAATACAGCACTGGCCCTGGAGTCAGGAAGACCTGAGCTCAAATCTGGCTTCAGACAATTGACACTTACTAGCTGTGTGACTCTGTGAAAGTCACTTAACCCCAATTGCCTTACCAAAAACACCCTATGCACCACAACACAGTGACTCTCTCTATGTTATTTGAGGACATGTTGCATATGCCTCACTGCCCCTCCCCCAGTAGAATATAAGCTATTCAAGGGCAGGGTCTCTTCTTTTTTTTCCCTTCTCTGCACCAGTACAATTTTCACTTAATAAGCACTGAATAAATGTTGAATTAAAATTGGGATACTGAAGATGCTAACTAACTAACTAATTATATATATTTCATTTAGAATTTATTTTATTATTAACAGAATTCAGTAAGCAGTGCCTATGTATCATTAAGAGAGTCTAACATTTCTGGAAACTTTAGCATATAATTGCTTCTTAATGGAAAATTCTAAGTCTCAATGCATTAAAGATTTTGTGAAAAATCAATGTTCTCCTTGAAGAAAAATACAGCATAGATTATCCTTTCTGTTGGAAGTTATGGTAATGATCCTCTTAGATGTACCTCACAATAAAGTAACATTCCATCTTTATAGTTTCAGAAAACACTTTCCACTAGAAAGAGGAACAATAGTCTTAATTGGAAAGTCATTTGCGTACTAAATACATGGGACCTCTGTATGCTTGGAACATCAGAAACCAAAGGAACTCTTCCTACCTGACATCTGATAATCCAGTTGTATTATTAAAGGTGAGCTTAAGAAAACATAGTCAGAGGAGAAATCATATGATTTATGATGAGCCTGCTGTGGTTACATTCCTAAATGGATTTCATCAACTCTACACTGAGCTATGGTAGCTGACCAAAATTCTAAGTGAGAGATGTACTAATCACCCAAGAGAATATTAGTAGAGTTTGGCCTGTCCAAGACTCCTCCTACCTAACTATAATTAGGTAAATTACTCCTGCCAGTGAAGTTTAGTTTATATTCTTTAAGGAAAAGAGAAAGAATCACTAGAGCCAATATTGGGTTCGTTTAAGTCTGCATATAACAATTTAAAAGCAGAGCTGGTTGCAGAACAGATACAATCAAATATAGGGCATCAAGAGAAGCAAAGAATATTGCAACTTCCAAGAAACAATAATTGGATGAAGGACTTCCTTCTCCCCATATGTTTTTGGCATGGCACCCTCTTCTTTTCACCTGTTGTACTGTACTCCTCTCTCCAACAAGACCATTAGAGATTCACAATGTGAAGAAAATTCCAGGAGTGGCAAACAAAAGTTGTAAAAGCAAGCAATTTAAACCTAAGCTTATTTAACCTAAGTGGTTTGGTTGCTGCCCATTTTATCTTAATTGCCTTTTAAACTAAAATCAATGTTAAATTACCTGAACAACAGCTTCTGCACATTGTGAAACTAAAATTCTTAAATGTCTGCCTAAAAGCATTTAGCTCTGGTTTAGTTAATTTACAGAAGAAAATGCCACACAATGTCCCAGTGTTAAAATTGGGTGCTCAATTACAGAGTGGAGGTTCTAAAAGCCACCCCATTGTTTGTTCTGTGATGAGGATTCTGGAATGGAGTGGTAGGGCCACTGCCTAAAATGGGAAAACGGAGGAAGTCTAATGCTGAGCTGCACCAGTGACTTATAATTAAAGGGAGGCTGCATATTTTGGTTAAAAAATACTGGATTTGGTACCTGAAGCATAGGGTTTGTTGCTCAACTCTGCCATTAATACTGAAACCCTGGGCAATTCACTTAACTTGTCTGGGTTTCTGTTTTCTCACTCACAAATTATTGGCTCAACATTAACATTTCTTGTAACATCATGCAATTATCGAGCTTTCTACTTTAAAAGGACGTATATTTCCTTGGATTTGGGGGAAAACAGCTATATGAACATATTGATTTCATTTTCTCAATGACATTATGTTAGAATACCCTAAATTTCAAAATGGGTCAATAGTTTAGACGAATGAATAGGAAGATATTTGCTTTTATTCAAGCTTCCATTATTGAAAGGTATCAATTATTATGTTGGTGAGAAGCAAAGCCACCAGGTGGCTCCCTCCCCAAGCACTGAGCTGGTCTAGATTCAGTCCAGAGTAAACTTCTGGGCTATAATGAATAAGGTTTTCAGTCTTAAATATTGAAGGATGGGCAGATAGAAGTGATATTATAAGATGATGGACAAGGACACTGGCATTTGACAAATCTATTCATATTAATGATAACAGTGATAATGAAAACAATAAAGAAACCTACTGGATTCCATCCAATAAATGAGTAAAACCCATCAAGAAGTTGTGAGACCAGATTTCTATCCACTTTTGTTCTGATTCCTGTGGGCACCACTGATAATGCCTTACTAAAAAACAAAACAAACAAACAAAAAACAACAACTAGATAACTGTGCTATCTTCCTTGCTGCTGCCAAGTGAAGGGAAAAGTTTCATATGAAAAAAGGCAGATTTAGCAAGCAAAAGTATAGTTAAGAAGTTTGACCTGAGAATTAAATCTGGATTTCCAGACATTTTAAAATTTAGGAATAATAGGTTCTCGGTTATGAAAGGAAGGTACTAAACAAGGCTTAATTAAGAAGAAGTATTTGTTTAATTTGTTCTTGGTACCTAAACCAGGGAGTGTCAGAACAGAGAAAGAAAACTACAAACCAGTATTCTTAATGAACAATAATATAAAAATTTTAACCAGAACATTAGAAAATTACTACAGCAACATATCAAAAAGATTACGCACTATGACCACCTTGGATTTATACTATAACACAGATTTGTTTCAGGATTAGAAAAACTACAAACTTAAGAGATTATATTGAGTGGAGCAAAAAAAGTCATATTGTTACATCAATAGGTTCAAAAAAAGCTTTTGAAAAAGAGAACACACATTTCAATGAAAAACATTAGAAAACATAGGAATAAATGAACCTTTCCTTAATATGGTAAATAATATTTATTTAAAGCCAAGAGCTGACACTATGTAATGAGGATCTTTCTAGAAGATTTTCTAATAAGATTAGAGGGTAAAAAAGGAAGTCTATTATCACTACTACCATTTGATAAAGTGCTAGATCTGCTAGTTTTGCAGTAAAAAGACAAGCTAAAGATATTGAAGTAAATATGTAGGGTGAAGATTAAATAAATTGCTACTTTTGACAAAAAAAAATGTTCTACTTAGTTAACCCTATAGAGTTAAAGAAAATTAATGAACCAGTAACCAGAAAAGTTTCAGTACAGAACAAATCCACATAAATCATCAGAATTTATATATGTTATAAGAAAATCTTGCAGGAATATGTAGAAAGAGAAATTCTATTTAAAATAGCTACAGAATATATAACACATGTATCTACCAGCTTATCTCCTCCTACACACACACATACACACACACACACACACACAGAGGAACTATATGAATACAACTACAAATGACCCTTTACAGAAAGAATGATAGAACTAAATACTTAGAGGGATATTTATTGTTTTTGTTTAAGCCAAATCAAAACAATAAAAATGATAATACCAATTAGTTTATTTATTCAATTAGTTTACTAGTTGAATTAGTTTACTTATTCAATTCCATACCAATCAAACTTTTAAAAAGGATATCTTTCTAGGGCTGGAAAGCATAAATTCATCAAGAGGGAAGAATTCAAGGGTCTCAAAGGAAATAATGGGGGAAAAAGTGGGAAGAAAGGGGATGTAATGGAACCAGACCCCAAACAATACTATAAAAGAATAATCATCAAAGTAATTTGGTAATGGCTAAAAAATAGAGGAATTGGTTAGTGGAACTGCTTAAGTGTAAAATATACAAAACAAAGTGAATGTAGGAAATTATTTAATTATCAATGAACACGATGATCCTGCCAACTGGGGCAGATATTCAACAAAAACTGCTTAGGAAAATTGGAAAATATTCTATCAGAAAATAGTTTAAAGAAATATCTCATACTATATTTCAAGACAAGTTCTAAATGGATATGATGAATATGATGGATTTAAATATAATAGTTCATATTATAAACAGATTCAAGGAACAAGGGAGAAGTTACCTTTTGATTTTATGGGTGAGGGAAGAACTGATGAGTAATTTTTTTTCTGATACAGGTCTTATGTACCAGGAACTAAAACACACACACATACATATACATATACACACACACACACACATATATATACACACATGCATACATACAGTTTCCAACAGAACAATAAAACTATCAACCATCCTATGAAATACGGTCAAAATCACTAAAGAAAATAGAAGCAATACTGTGATCATCAATGTACTAGTCTATAGAACACCTGAACAGCAAGAAGATATGGATAAGAAGTTCAGAAAAGAGATCATAAGCTTGTCATAGAGTCTGTTTAACATAAGAATAATGGGGAGTATCAATTATACAGACATCTGCTGGAACTCTTTCACTTCCAAAAGCAGAGCAGCTAACAATATCCTGATTGCCTTTATGATGATGATGATGTCATTCTTCAAGAGGTGGAGGAACCAAGGAAAGGATTTGATTGTTCTGTGCTTGATTTTCATTAACAGGAAACGTTTACTGAGCCAGAAATGATGGGATGCTGGGGGCAAGGCATGACTCTTAGAATTCTGGGAGTGGAAAAGAAAAATAGCCATAGTTTGACACAAGATATTGTGAGAAGAAGTTTCATATGGCTCACAAAAAGATCAGTAGGATATCAAAGACTAAAATTCTACAAAGGGAAGTCAGCCCAGGTGGGAGAAGAAACTCTTAAGGACTAAAGGGAAACAATTCTTATGAAAAGGGAAATGGGAAATTGTGTAAAGAGCCCACTATGATTTCACTGAGAGTTTTTCAAATGTAGATATTTTAAAAGCATATGCAGAATATCTAAATAAGGGAACATTGGAGGAACATAAAATTAGGGTATGTTCCTATAAGAATATTTTTAGAAGTCCTGGAGTTCAAAACAAGCAGGAGGTAGGGGAAAGCAAAGGTAAAAAGAAAACAATGACAAATAAGGCTATGTAAATGTAAAACTATATTGTAAAAGAGAGGACCATCAAAGAAGGGGTAGGTTTGGTACTTGAGGTGGAAGGGATGATGATAATATATCCCTACTGCTTAGTGTAGTGCCTGGCATATAAGAGGCACTTAATTAGGCCAATTTTTTTTAATTGCTTGATAATCCACAACAGAGAAAAGGTAGAACTACTCCATTTTCATTTTCCTTCTGATTTCTTTTCCAACGTAAATGATTTTTAGATAGAATAGAACAAAAGTTAGCCTACTAGGTGAATTCAGTGGAAGGTGAGCCGGGCCTGACGTCAGAACGAGCTGAGTTCCAATCTGCCTGGGCAAGTCACTTAACCTATGTTAGCCTCATCCAGTGGAGAAGGAAATGGCAAACTACTCCAATAACTTTTGAGAAAATACCATATGAGGTCACAAAGAGTCTGACACAAATGAAACAAGAAAAAAAGTTATTCATAGGTAGTTGAAACCCAAGAGAAGTTCGAAAAGAGCAGGACCATACGTGGCTGCCCTTGATTCATTGTAATCAGCAGGTCCAAATGAATACTTCCAAAGTACTGATTACTAAGGCACTGTCAGTGATTTTGAAAGATGAAACATAACATAACTGGAAGAAGGACAAATGTCTCAATGTTCAATAAAAGAGAAGAAAGTTGAACGTCTGCTAACTAATTATTAGCTTGATTTCAATGCTTTGCAACATTCTATTAATTATTATTAAAAGAATTACTAGGGAACATCTATAAAATGAAATAGTGAACATAAAGTGCTAGTACAAATTTCCAGAAAGATTACATGATTCCAGAGGCAGGTAGGTGGTACAGTGGATAGGCCACCAACCCTGAGGACCTGAGTTCAAATGCGACCTCAGATGCTTGACGCTTACTAGCTGTGTGACCCTGGGCAAGTCACTTAACCCCATTGTCTAGCCAAAAAAAAATTACATCATTTCAGACTAAACATATTTCATTTTTGGATAATGTTACTGGACTGGTAGATTGATGGAAAACTATATACCTATACCTATATCTATATCTATCTATACACACACACATACACACACACACACACACACACACACAGAGGCTTAAATGAGATAATAGATACAAAGTATTTTACAAACCTTAAAACACTATAAAGACGCCTATGATGATAATTTTTTTTATAGTTGTTGTCGCTGTTGTTATTGTAATTCTTAGCCTACAGTCAATGGCTCTCTACCTGGTGATAATTACATTCCCTGTGCCTTCATCTACTGATATTATGCAATGTTTATAGAGTAATACAGAATAGTTTTAAAGTTTAATCTTATATGGCAATATAGAGTAACTTTAATCTGCATTAGTCACATTTTAAAATCTAAACAATCAATAAAATAATAAATCAAACCCTGATTTTAGCCAGTTCATGAGATATAAATGTTCACATTGAAAACGTAACTACAAGCCATTTAGAGTTGGCTCTAACACACCCCTGGGGCAAAGCACTGGACAGGGTATTTTAGGATATATTTGGATAGGATCAAGAGATGTTGGACTAGGCAGGCTTATACATAGATGGATTCATATCTTGTTGAATGGCTACAATGAAAGAATAATAATTAATGATTCAACATCAATTTGGAAGATTATTTCTTTTGGAATATTTAGCCTAGTAAGCTCAATATGAGATAACAATATCTACGGCAGCACAAATCTAATGTAATGTTAGGCTTAATTGATAAGGATAGTGTGAAGGAATAAAAAGGTGGTAGTCCTGGGAGGTAGATCCAAGATAGCTGAATAAAGGTAGGACTTGCCTGAACTTTGCCCCAAACTCTTCCAAATACCTTAAAGAATGACTCTAGACAAAGTCTAGAATGACAGAACTGACAAAAAGAGAGTGAAACAACTTTCTAGCTGAAGACAACTTAGAAAGTCAGCAGGAAAAGTCTGTTGCGCCAGGGTAACAGGGAAGCGCAGTCCTGAACAGGCCATGTGAGTGCAGACCAGGCCCCAGCAAACCAGGAGGGACCCTTGGAGCTACTGAATTAGCAGCAGCAGCAGCTGCTGCTTCCAGACCTTTCAGCCCTAGATGGTAGAAGGATATTAAAAGTGTCTGTCTGCAAGCGCTGAGGCAGGACTCTGTTGCTTTGCCCATACTCAGATCCAGGTGACAGTCCTGGGTGGCAGTCCCAGGGTAGGGAGGAACAATAGCTTAGCAGAGCATGTGGCTGCAGTGGAGCAGGGACCCTCGTCACAGTCCCAGGGCAGATAAGATTGCTTGTGGTCACTTACAAATGAGAACACAGGCCAGGAGAATAGTAAACACCTCTCCTTAGATCATGCTATTTTTAAAGAACTGAAAACTTACAGGTCCCTAGAAGTATCTCTGATAACAGCTGTACAAAACTCCTGAAGCTTGGGACAGTGTGCCCTCCACCCTGGAAGGAGGGCCCTACTTTAACAAAGAGTTGCAAGTCAGGTTAGAGGCAGGGAAAATGAGCAAACAATAGAAATAAACTCCCACTATAGAAAATTACTATGGTGACAAGAAAGATCAAAAAACACATTCACTAGAAGACAACATAGTCAACACTCCTACATCAAAATCCTCCAAGAAAAATATGAATTGGTCTCAGGCCATGGAAGACCTCAAAAAGGATTTTGAAAATCCATTAAGAGAGGTAGAGGAAAAATTGGGAAGAGAAATGAGAGTGATGCAAAAACTCATAAAAAATGAGTCAACAGCTTGTTAAAGGATACAAAAAATACAGAAGAAAATAACACCTTAAAAACAGACTAGGCCAAATGGTAAAAGAAGTAGAAAAAGCCAGTGAGGAGAAGAAGGCCTTAAAAAGCAGAACTGGCCAAATGGAAAAAGAGGCACAAAATTTACTGAAGAAAAAACTCCTTAAAAGGTAGAATTGGTCAAATGGAAAAGGAGGTACAAAAGCTCGGTGAAGAAAATAAGTCCTTAATAATTTGAATGGCACAAATAGAAGCTAATGACTTTATGAGAAATCAAGAAACAGTAAAACAAAACCAAAAGAATGAGAAATAGAAGACAATGTGAAATATCTCACTGGAAAAACAACTGACCTGGACTCCTGGAACCAGTAGAGATAATTTAAAAATTATTGGACTATCTGAAAGCCGTGATCAAAAGAAAAGCCTAGATGACATCTTTCAAGAAATTATCAAGGAAAACTGCCCTGATAGTCTAAAACCAGAGGGTAAAATAGAAATTGAAAGATAACAATCACCTCCTAGAAGAGATTCCAAAATGAAAACTCCCAGGAATAATACAGCTAATTCCAGAGTTCCCAACACATGCAGTAAATATTGGAAGCAGCCAGAAAGAAAAAAAAATTCAAAAATTGTGGAGCCACAGTCAGGATAATACAAGATTTAGCAGTTTTTGCATTAAAGGATCAGGGGGCTTGGAGTATGATATTCTGGAAGGCAAAAGATCTAGAATGACAACCAAGAATCATCTACCCAGCGAAAATGAGTATAATCTTTCAGGGGAAACATTCAATGAAACAGAGGACTTTCAAGCATTCCTGAGGAAAAGACCAGAGCTGAACAGAAAATTTGATTTTCTGATACAAGACTCAAGAAATGCATAAAATGGTAACCAGGAAAGGTTAAATTGTTTATATTCCTTCATGGGAAGATGATACTGGTAGCTCATAAGAACTTGCTTATCATTAGGGTAGTTAGAAGGAACTTATATTGACAGAGGGCATAGGCATGAGTTGAATATGAAGGAATGCTATATTAAAAAATAAAATTAAAGGGCAAGAGAAGAATGTACTAGGAGAAAGAGAAAGGAAGAGGTAGAATGTGATAAATTATCTTACATAAAAGAGGTAAGAAAGCAAGAAAAAGCTTTTTACAGTGGAGGGGAAGAGGTGGAAGTGAGAGGGAGTAAGTAAACCTTACTCTCATCAGAATTGATGAAAAAAGGGAATAACATAAACACTCAATTGGGTCTATAAATCTATCTTACCCTAAAAGAAAGTAGGAGGGGAAGGGGATAATAGAAAGAGAGGGGTGATAGAAGGAAGGGTAAATTTGGAAAGGGATAGTCAGAGACAAAACACGTTTGAGGTGGGACAGGGTGAAATGATAGAGAGAATAGAATAAATTGGGGGAAAGGGGATGGAGGGAAATACAGTTAGCAATAGTAACTGTAAAAAACATTAAAACAAGTTTCTCTGATAAAGGCTGCATTTCTCGAACATATAGAGAACTGAGTAAAATTTATAAAAAATAAGAGCCGTTCCCAAACTGATAAATAATCAAAAGATATAAACAGTTTTCAGATGAAGTACTCAAAGGTATCTATGATCATACGAAAAATATTCTAACTCATTATTGATTGGAGAAATGCAAATTAAAACAATTCTGAGGTACTATCTCATACCTATTAGGTTGGCTAATAGGACAGAAAAGGAAAATGACAAATATTGGAGGGGATGTGGGGAAAATGAGACATTAATGCACTGTTGGTGTAATTGCAAACTGATTCAACCATTCTGTAGAGCAATTTGGAACTATGCCCAAAAGGCTATAAAACCATACATACCTTTTGACCTAGCAATACCACTACTAAGTGGTCTGTATCCCCAAACAGATAAAAAAACAAAAAGGAAAAAGATGTATATGTATTTATAGCAGTTCTTTTCTGGATTCAAAGAACTGGAAATTGAGGGGATGCCCATTAATTTGAGGAATGGCTGAACAAATTGTGGTATATGATTATGATGGAATATTATTGTGCCATAAGAAATGATGAGCAGGATGCCCTTAGAAAAACCCAGAAAGAATTCTATAAGCTTATGTGAAGTGAAGTGTACTGTGTACAAAGTCACAGCAATATTGTGCAATAATCAGCTGTGAATGACTTGGCTATTCTCAATAATACAATGATCTGAGACAGCTCTGAAGGACTTATGACAAAAAATGCTATCCATCCCCAGAGAAATAACTGATGGCATCTGAATACGGATTGAAACATCCTTTTCTTATTTTATTTTTCCTGATTTTGATGGGGGGGGGAGTCCATGCTTTACATGACTACACACATATAACCCATATTGAATTACTCACCTTCCCAATGAGGGGTGGCAGAGAGGGAGAAAAGGAGAGAATATGGAACTCGAAGTTTTAAAAATGAATGTGAAAAATTGTTTCTACATGTAACAGGAAAATAAAATACTAAAAATTTAAAAAGGTGGCAGTCCTTTTGCATTAAGTCATGATTTAATTATAGCTGGAGGATTGTGTTCAGTTTTGATATTTGCCTTTTAGGGAAGACATTAGATGATCTGCTTGGTAGAAAAGGGAGACAAAGGTGTTGAAGGGGCCTGCTGAATGCTATTATAACCCCTGTTATGCTATATGGGGACTTGTTGAAGGAACTGGAAATTTGACATGGAGAAGACTTAGGGAGAACCTGATAAATGCTTTTAAATATCTGATAATCTGTCATATAGAAAGCTTAGCCTTGATCTTTTTGTCCCAGAAAGTCATACTAAGAACAACAGGTAGAAGGTAAAAAGTCTGAATCAGGCTTGATATAAGGGGGGGAAATGGTCCTAATAATCAGTGTACTCCAATAGGTGAAAGGGCTCTCTTAGAAGGTAGTGTGTTCTACTTCTCTAAAAGTTTGTGAAACAAAGGAAAGATTATCAACTTGTTAGATGTATGTTGTAGAAGCTATTCTTGTTTGGGTATAGAATAAACTTGGTGGCTTCCAATATATGTTCCATCTTGAATATTCCGTTACCTAAACCCACTATCCATCCATTCACTTAGACTCCAAGAATACATCTTTCAGGAAACTCTCTAGGTTATTCTTTCAATTCCTACTTAAATCTCTATGCTGGCCTACTTTTTCAGTGTTCAGCCAGATGACAAATAGAATGTGTTGAAGATGGATAATGATGAGTAAAACACTAAAGTCAATAAACTTTGCACTTATAAAAAGAAAATCAATTTTATCAGCCTTTATAAGACCTACCTGGTAGTGGTCCTGCCCCTCCCTCATCAACACAGGTATGTCTAAAAAAACAATGTCCTTATAATCATCATTGACTGTGTGTGTTAATTCAGCTATTTCTTTTTTTATTTCAATGAGTTAATTATCTAAAATCTATTTATTTTGATAAAAATACATTTTTATACTTTTTTAAGCCATTCATTTATAATCTCTGTCTCCTACCAACCCTATCTTATTAAATAAAACATTTTAAAAAAATAAAAAATTATATATATATATATATATATATATATGTATGTATGTAGAGAAAGACAGACAGACAGACAGAGAGAGAGAGAGAGAGAGAGAGAGAGAGAGAGAGAGAGAGAGAGAGAGAGAGAGAGAGAGTTTATTTTCTCCTTTGGAGGGGAGAGTTTCAGACCTGTGATCATATTTCTGTAAATAGCAACTTGCTGGGGAATCTCCCTTCACCAAATCAAATCAACAACAATTCTTTAACTTCTACTCTTAGAGAGTTGCCCATAGCAGAAGTGAGTTGCCCAGAGTCCCAAAGCCAATGTGTCTTTGGGACAGAAACAGAACCCATGCCATGCTTAATCTGATGCCAGTTTTATGCATGATGCCTCTCTTGAATCTCATTTCAAATAAAAAAAATCTGACTGAATACAATGTAATTATAGTTGCTAGAGACATGTGTGTGTATAGGGATAGCTACAGATCCAAGGCAAGCAATATGGCATGACACAGTAGTAGGACAGCCCTGGATTCAGTAAGACATAGTTTCAAGCCCTGTCTCTAATAAAAACTAGGTTTGTGATGATGGTCAAATAATTTGGCCTTTCAGTGCTTCAGGCAAATAACGCTCTCAAGACTACAATATACAGACCAGTTGTGATTTGCGTTGGTAGAAAGATTTTCCAACACTATTACTGTATAGTACTGTACGATAGTGAAATGATGGGATCATAGATTCAAAGTTGGGAGATTTTAGAAATCATCTATTCTAACTCCCCATTTTTTTGGCAGAAATTAGTTTTATTTTTTAATTTAAATACATTAAATTTCCCCCCAGTTACATGTTAAACAATTTTTTAATATTTGGGTTTTTTTAAGTTTTGAGTTCCAAATTCTATTCCTCCCTTACCTTTGAGATGGTAAGCAATCAGATATAGGTTATACATATGCAATTATGTAAAACATTTCCATATTAGTCATTTTGTACAAGAAGAGGGGAATAAAAGAAAAAAGAATGAAAGTGAAAAATAGCATGCTTCAGTCTATAGTCAAACAATGTCAATTCTTTCTCTGGAAGTGGATAGTATGCTTCATTATTAGTCTTTTAGGATTTTCTTGGATTGTTGTATCACTGAAAATAGCTGTTATTCACAGTTCATGGAACAATACTGCTGTTACTATGTATAGCATCTTCCTGGTTCTATTTACTTCACTTTTCATCAGTTCATGTAAGTCTCTTCAGGTTTTTCTGGAATCATCCTGCTTGTCATTTCTTATAGCACAATAATATTCCATTACAATCACATGCCACAGCTTACTCAGCCATTCCCCAATTGATGGGCATCCCTTCAATTTCCAATTCTTAACCACCACAAAAAGAGCTGTTATAAATACTTTTACAGATCTAGGTCCTTCTCCCCTTCCCCTTTTTTTGATGTCTTTGGTATATAGACCTAGTAGTAGTATTGCTGGATCAAAAGGTTTGCACAGTTTTATATCCCTTTAGTCATAGTTCCAAACTGCTCTCCAGAATGCCAACTCCCCCGTTTTAGAAATGAGAAAAGTAAATTTCAAAATTGTGAAATCACTTTCCCAAGGGCAGACAGGTGGAAAGTGGCAGAGCCTAGTATGTATATGCTGGTTTTCTACTTCCAAAATAAGTACTGGGTTCTCTACCCACACTGCTTCAGAAGCACATATATAGGTAAAACATGTGTCCCCATCCCACACATTCTATACACAACTTATCTTCCTTCCAAGGGCTAAATTTCCTAATTTGCAATTCCTAAACTAAGAAAAGGTACAATGCATATAATGCTTTAAATGCATGTAATGATGCTTTAACAAGATCCTACAATATCATCCTTTGGGCGCTGCATCTTCCCAACCTAGGCCCACGTTCCATCCAATCATTCACCTTGACGCAATCAGGCCCAACCTAGCACTGGAGTCTTGACACCTTCCATATTTCTAGGTCCCACCTCCCCAACAGGATCAAGTAGTCTCTGACCACGTGAAACTGTCTATTAAGAGACCATGCCAGGTTGAGCTGTCCTGACCAGTAGGTCAAGGAAAGAAAACCCATCTAAATCAGTTACATTATTACTGTGCCCCAGACTGTGCCTAACATCCCATCCAGCCATGCCCCAGGATAGGGGTTAGCAAACTACTGGCCCATGGACCGAATCCATAAGATTCTCAAGAAAGATTTTTTTAAATATGCAAATCAGATATCAACCCAGTTTTGGCCTCAGGTCTCAGTTAACCACTGCTCTAGAATAGCAAGGCCCAAACAGCCTGGATATTGTGTGATCTCCCCTGTTGCCATGCAATACTCCCTTCTACTCCTTTTCTACTTCTTACTTTAAGCTGAGAACAATTATTAAATGTATACTGACTAAAACTGGAAAGGATATGGCAAATGACTGACCTGTGGCTTCACTCACAATCCCTGAGACTACCTAGACCCAAACTCCATTTTCTGGTCACCATTCCCCGATATGTATTGTTTCTCCCTGTAAGAATGTAAGCTTCTCGAAGACAAGACTATCTCACTTATGTATTTGAAGCCCTTCTGGTTAGGACAGTGTCTGGTTAATAAATGCTTGCTGACTGACAGATTATATTGATAAGAAGGTATCTATGATTCTGACTTAATTCAGGGAATTGCATTCTAAACTTGAAACCTCACAGGAAGATAGTTTTCTTTAAACAATATTTTTAATATTAATTTGTGTGAATTAAACACTCATTTTGACATACAAGTAGAAAGAGGACTATACAAGGAACTGTGATTATTGTAATAGGATTTGTTTTCTGAGAAGTACATATATAGTAATAAATATAAATAAACATATATATACATATATATACATATATATACATATATATACATATATATACATATATACATATATATACATACATATATATATATATACATATATGTATACATATAAAACATCCATAAACAAATCAGTTTAAAATGCTCCATTTATGTCTTCTACCCTTTTTGTTTTGTTCTATGCATTTTCTTTTTTTTAATGTCACTTAAGAGACAGTGTTCTTTGGCAAAGGGCTATAAACTGTGTATACCCTTTGATCCAGCAATACCACTGCTAGGTCTGTATCCCAAAGAGATAAAAAAGGGAAAAGAACCTTTTTGTATAGAAATATTTATAGTAGCTCTTTTTGTGGTGGCTAATAATTGGAAATTGAAGGGATGCCCATCAGTTGGGGAATGGCTGAACAAGCTGTGGTATGTTAATAATGGCATATTATTGGGCTATAAGATATGACAAGCAGGGTGATTCCAGAAAAAAACCTGGAAAGACTTGCATGAACTGATACAAAGTGAAGTGGCATAAGCAACAGAACATTGTACATAGGAACAACAATATTGTTCGATGAATATCTGTGAATGGCTTAGGTATTTTCAGCAATACAATTATCCAAGACAATACTCATGATGAAAAATTTTATTTGTAGCCAGAGAAAGAACTGATATTGTCTGAGTACAGACTGAAGCATACAATTGTTTCCCTCTCTCCCTCCCTCCCTCCCTCCCTCCCTTCCTTCCTTCCTTCCTTCCTTCCTTCCTTCCTTCCTTCCTTCCTTCCTTCCTCCCTTCTTTCTTTTCTTCTTTCCTTCCTTCCTTTCTTCTTTTCTTTTTTTCCCTTTTTTTCTTTATTCTTTTATATAGAGCTTGCCTTAGGCATGGAACTGGCACTCTATCTCTTCATTCCAGGCATTTTTGCTGGCTATACGCCATTCCTGGAACACTCTCCCTCCTCTGCTAGGACCCCTGATCTCCTTGCCTTCATTTAAGAATCAACTAAAATACCACCTTCTAAAGGAAGCTTTCCCCAAACCCTCTTAATTCCATTCCTTTCCTCCTTTTAATTATTTCCTTTTATCCTTGCTTTGTATATATTTGTCTGCATGTTGTCTCCTCTCCCCATTAGATTGTAAGCTCCTTGAGGACAGTGAATGTCTTTTGCCTCTTTTTGAATCCCCAGCACTTAGTACAGTGCCTGGCACACAGTAGGTGCTTAATAAATATTTATCAAATGAATAAATAACTACAGGAGTAAAGAAAGATGAAATATATTCAGGGAAGTCAGCAACTATAGAGGAAAGCAATGAACAGTTTAAAGTAAAATACAAGATCTACATTAGTACTGTAATCTAGGCAGACAATGGATGACCTGCTATTCCCATTGGTAACCATTATATTATGACTATAGTTTAGGGGTCACATGTCAAGATAAGATGCTCTCTTAGCAACTAAGTAGCACAGCGGACAGAACATGAGGCTTGAAGTCAGGAAGACCTGAGTTCAAAGCCGAGCATCAGACACTTATAAGCTATGTAATCCTGGACAAGTTACTTAACCTCTGTTTACCTCACTTTCCCCACATATAAAATAGGGATAATGATATCACTTATCTCTCAGGGTTATTGTGAGGATCAAATGAGATAATAATTGTAAAGCACTTAGCACAGTGCCAAGCACACACCACTACACACATACACACACACACACACACACATACATATATATGTACATATATATACACATACACACATATATTTATGTATATATATGTATATATGTGCATGTATGTATGTATATATGTATATATGTGCGGAGGTGTTGGCTACTGTTATTATTATTTATATAAAGTGACATCCTTTGGTCTTTCAACAAAGATAGTCCTTCATATAACAAATTTTAGATTAAACATTTAGAATGGAACAAGTACAATTAACTCTTCTCCCAACCCCTCCATGGCAATTTTTTCCTTCCAAATCAATCACTGAACACTTACGGAAAACTTCTGAGAGGAAAATTCATAAGCATTGCTGCTAATACTTTAAAAGATCCCTGGGTTCAAATCCTGACAGCCACTTGTTAACTGTGTGACCTCATGCAACTGACAACCTTCCTGGGCCTTCGTTTCCTCATCTATGAAATGAAGGGATTGACTTTGGCCTCTAAAGTTCCTTGCAGTTATTAATTTTTGATACTATAATCCCAATATTTAGGTAATTTGATACAGTTCTCAGCCATTATAAGAAAATTCAATGTAATCATAATTATTTCTGCCACAGGTTTCCCCTGCCCTTCACTCACAGCTAGCCCAGACCTACCATAGTCCTTGTCTACTACTTTTATCTTCCGTGGTCCACACAGGTTTAGATATCTATTTGGAAAACCAGCAAACTAAGCATATATGTTGCATTCCAGAGACTTTAAAAGCAAGAATACCTTTTGCCTTTCTTTGTATTCCCATAACTTAGTCACATTTCTAACAGGAGGTCAATGTGCAAATATTGGTGCTTGTTTTTGCTGTTGCTGCTGTTGAGTCATTTCGGTCATGTTTAACTCTTTGTGACCCCATTTGGAGTTTTATTGGCAAAGATATTCGAGTGGTTTGCCATTTCTTTCTCCATCTCATTTTACAGATGAAGAACCTAAGGCAAAGAACCACATACAAAAATACGATAGCTTAGATATGACAGAATAATTAAAGATAATTTTAGAGAGAAGGCAGTACCCTTAAGGAGGATTTAGAAAGACATCTAACAGGAGGTGAGCTTTTAGCTGAGACTTGAAGGAAGCAAGGGAAGCCAAGAGGCAGAGAGGTAAGGATGGAGAAAATTCCAGGCAGTTGAATCAACCAGAGAAAATTCGTAGTAAGCAAATGGAGCGTCTTGTGTTAGGAGTACTGTGTTGCTGGATCTTAGAATAGCTGCAGTATGTAAAAGATCAGAAGAGTGGAAAACTAGGAAGGGGCAGGTTGTGAAAGGCTTTAAAACTCCAAAATAAAAGTAAAAGTCACAATCGCCAAACAAGTGAAACAATGTTAGTGAGAGCTTAACCAAAAAGAAACAGAAAAGGGGTCTAGGAAGGAATATTCTTTTCTAAATTTCCTGCCCAGAGTTCTTTACCCTTACCCCATGATTCTCCTTAATCCCTGGGAACTTGTGCTATTTGGCATTTCGATGGAAAATGAGAATTCCTCTTGGCTTTCATCCAATCTCAGCTTTCCCTATTGAAAGCCACTACAAACAGCTTAACAAAGCCTAATTAAATGCACTGAACAACTCAAATATCCATATAATTACCACAAAGCTTACATAATTACAGGCATTCTTTTACCAGTTGATTATTTTTTCCTCACATAAACAGAAAGATGTCTGAAACAGAACCTCCCATCCTGCTCCATTGTTGCCCTGAGTTTATTTGATTAATCTGAAGATCGTATTGGAAACGCTGCAATTAAATATTTCAATCAAATGGAATTAGGTTATGATATGTCTTTTTTTTTTGAGAAAAGTTTTGGTTTCTGACTTAGAGCAAGTAAGTCTTGAAATGGAAAAGTTAAAGCTGATCACTTCTATTTTCCCCTAGATTGCTAGATGTTATGGATGGATTGTCAGTCTTTAAATATATCATAAGCATACTGATAAAGAAAAATGATAAAAGAAGGCCTCTAGCACAAGACTCTGTGTGTGTGTGTGTGTGTGTGTGTGTGTGTGTGTGTGTGTGTGTATCATATTGGGCATTCATATATGCAGATATACATGTCCTTCATTTCACCAATTGAAAATGATGAGTTAAAAACACAGGATCCAAACTGTAGATTAAAAAAAAGGTTTTCCTTCATTTGATCTATACAGGGATGGGGCTACCTGTGGCCTCTAGGCTACATGTGGCCCTCTAGGTCCTGAAGTGTGACCCTTTGACTGAACCCAAACCTCACAGAACATAGCCGCTTAATAAAAGGATTTGTTCTATAAAATTTGAACTCAGTCAAAAGGCTGAACCCAAGGACCTAGAAGGCCACATGTGCCCTCGAGGCTGCACCCCCCTCCCCGGGTCTAGACCAATGATCTGATTGTTATGGAGCAGGCCAATGTGAAAACTCTCTACCTTTGCAGAAACTCATTCCGAACTTAAAATCTAGTGCCCATAGAGGTGGGTGAGGCAGAAGTGTCAAACACTCCACTGAAACTCAGTTAAAATATATTTAATAAAATAAATTAAATACAATCAAATATAGACAATATCAGTCTATCTTTTTCTAAGCTAATATGCAACCTGCAGGTATGCTTACATATATATATATATTTATTAGTTTAGTGGTCTCTATTTCTATTTGAGCTTGATAGCACTGGTGCAGATCACTGAGAGATCTAGTGACCTCTCTATGATCCAATAACTAGTAAGTGTCTGAGGATGGACTTGAACTCAATTCTTCCCGATTCCAGGCCCAGCACTCTATCTAGTGGGCTGTTTAGGTACCTTCTCTTTTAAGGTTCCTTTCCATTTTGCAGGATTTTTCTGTATGTACCAATTATGAGGCAGCAGCTGTTTTTTTTTCCTTTGTATCAACAGGGCTTAGCACAATGCCAGGCACATAGAAGGCATTTTTAAAAATGCTATTTGACTTATTGATTAGTATACAGTAAATGATTAATAAATATTTGTTGATTTTTGATTGGTTAGTTGAAATAGGGAAAAATCTCCTCTGAATGTCATTAATGACTTTCTTCTCTAGGAAGAAAAACTAGAAAAATAAATTACCCAGTAGGTGCTCAGTAAATTCTTGTTGAATTAAATCATTTGGATGCTATTTTGCAATTTTCGATCATTTGAGCTACTTTAATAAATAAAGGATGAGCTGTAATTATAGCCAAGTGCTGAATACAGATGAAATGTTATGCTCTCTCCACACTGCGTCTTCCAGTCTCCAAAACAATGGAGTAAAGTTAGCATCTTTGTTGAAAGAAGACATCTGATCACGTCTTCATGGGTATGTTAGATCGACAACTTGAGAAATGTATATTATTGTAACACTGTATGTCTAAGGGACAGATCATGTGTCAGGTAGAGTACTGACTTGGAGTCAGGAAGATCTGAGTTTGAATTCAGTCTCAGATTTACTTGGGAAAGTCATTTATCCTCTCTGTCTCATTTTCCTCATCAAGAAATTGGGGATAGGGGCAGCTAGGTGGCACAGTGGATAGAGCACCAGCCCTGAAGTCAGAAGGACCTGAGTTCAAATCTGGCCTCAGACCAAACACTTGACACTTACTAGCTGTGTGACCCTGGGCAAGTCACTTAACCCCAATTGCCTAAAAAAAGAAAGAAAGAGAAAAATTGGGGATAATACAAGCACTTACCTCACAGGATTGTTCTGCCAACTAAATGAGATTGTAAATTCCTTTGCAAAACTTAGCTATGTAATATTGTTGTTGTTGTTGTTCAGTCGTTTCAACTATATCCAACTCTCCATGACTCCATTTTGGGGTTTTATTGGCAAAGATACTGTAATACTTTGTCATTTCCTTCTCCAGATCATTTTACAGATGAGGAAACTGAGATAAACAGTGCTGAATGATCTGCCCTGGGTCACACAGCTAATGAAGTGTCTGAGGCCAGATCTGAACTCACAAAGATGAGTTTTCCTGACTCTAGGGCTCTATCTACTGTACCACCTAGCTGCACAAGCTATATCATACTAGCCATTATTTTAATGATTTTGCTGTATACATAGGGAATTGTGTCCAGTACAAGGAAAATTGGGCCCCTGAAGGAAAAATGTTATATGTATATGGACTGACAATATGCATAATGAATTCCTCCCAAATTACAACAAAAGTGTGTTTTAGTGAGATAGGCACAGGGATATTTTGAAGCTCAAATTAGATAATGACTGTAAAGAAATGGTGTTGAATTCAAAAAGAAGATAGGGACCATTAAACTTTATATAAGGACCCCTGCAGTTGCATATTGACTTAGTTTCCAAATGTAATGTTATCTATGTTTCATCGTATTTTTTAATTATTTGGTTAAATATTTCTCAATTATATTTTAATCTGGTTTAGGCCCCACTTGGAGTGTTTAGGGCTAGCAGTGTTTCACATCTATGCTGTAAAGAACTTTGTAAATTTTAAGGCCTGTAAAATTTGCAGTTATTATGCTTTTATTATTAGTTTATAGTCACCAAGTCTCCAGGTTGGTGATGACTCCATTCTCTGACCCTTCTACTGCATTCTGCTGAGCCCAAGCAAAGCTTATAAAACAATACAGGCGCGTGCAGGGAAATGTTTAATAACTTGACTGTGGGGCAGGGTATGGGGGACATAGACATACACACTTTTAGATTTCATCTGCATTGTTTGCTCAGTTGTTTCAGTCTTGTCTGACTCTTTGTGACCACATTTGGGGTTTCCTTGGAAGGATACTGTAATGGTTTGCCATTTCTTTCTCCAGCTCATTTTACAGATAAGGAAACTGAAGCAAACAGGGCTAAATGAGGTTCACATAGCTAATAAGTGTCTGAGGCCAGATTTGAACTCAGAAAGAAAAGCCTTCCTGACTCCAAACTGGGTACTCTGTCCATTGCTCTATCTAGCTGCATTATTTATAATCTTGGAATCTAGACAATCATTCAAAACAATAAATCAAATGCTGATCTATAGACTGGTAACACCTGAGGTATAAGTGCTCATGCAGAAAATTTAACAACCTTCACATGTTCCATCCAATCATTAATCTCCATGCTGGCTCTAGGCCCCCATGCCTTCTCCTACCCCCCACCCAATCCCAACAGACAGATTCTTGCTTGCTTGGGGAACAGTTGAAATATGGGTGACTTAAGATCCTGAGGTTTCAATCAGTAAACTCACAACAGAAGAGGCGGTGAATCTGTATTGGTGTTAAAGAGCAATGGGGCACCTAGGTTTCATGATGCACTGAACTTGGAGTCAGGAAGATCTGAGTTTAAATCTGCAGCCAGGCACTTAATTGTCTGCCTCAATTTCCTCAAATCTAAAATGGGGGTAATAATAGCATCTACTTCCCACAGTCGAAGGCAGCTAGGTGGTGCAGTGGATAAAGTGCCAGGCCTGGAGTCAGCAAGACCTGAGTTCAAATCTAGTCTCAGACACTTACCAGGTGGCTGAATCTGGGCAAGTTGCTTAACCCTGCTTGCCTCACACCATTATTCATAAAATGAGCTGGAGGAATGGCAAACCACTTCAGTGTCTTTGCCAAGAAAATGACAAAATGGGGTCACGGAGAGTCGGACACAACTAAAAACAACTAAAAAGCAACAAACTTACCTGTAAGGATCAAATGAGATAAAATGGGTAAAACACTTAGCACTGACACATAGTATATGCTATATAAAACTATTATTATTATTATTATTTTCAAAGGTATGACCTAGCATCTTAACTATCCACAAAAAGTACATTCAAAATCACAAGGTATGTCATCATACACCTGAGCCTAGTAACACGTAAGTTCCTTGAGGGGAAGGTTTATTTTGTTTTTGTCTGTGTCTCTAGTGCTGTTCATTTTCCTGGATAATTGTAATAAGAGAACAGAAAAAAAAAACCCATAGTGAATTGCACTGAAAGTCTCACAATGCTGAAAGTAATTTAAAACAGGGAACTGTTTCTAATTTCTTCAAGTCAGAGCAAAGTAATCAAACCATTGTCTAAAGATGTCTGAAGAAAAAAACAGAGATTTTGTACCAATGGGGACCTAGAAACTGGAACTAATCGCATTCAGGAAAGTAAGTTTTTGTTTGTTGTTGAGTCACTGCAGTCATTTCTGACTCTCCATGACCCCATTTGGGTTTTTCTTGGTGAAGACATGGAGTAGTCTTCTGTTTCTTTCTTCAGCTCATTTTACACATGAGGAAACTGAGGTAAGCAGGGTTAAGTGATTTGTCCAGGAGCACACAGCTGGTGTCTGAGTCAGATTTGAACTCAAGACTTCCTGACTCTAGGGACAGCTAGGTGGCGCAGTGGATACAGTACCAGCCCTGAAGTCAGGAGGACCTGAGTTCAAATCCGGCCTCAGACCAAACACGTGACACTTACTAGCTGTGTGACCCTGGGCAAGTCACTTAATTCCAACTGCCTTGAAAAAAAAAAGACTTCCCAACTCTCCTGTAATTCAGTGTTTACTGAGTACTAATACTAGGTTAGGTATTGTACAGGACACTTGAATGACTCACTCCACTGTGCCTCCTGACTAAGGAAAGTAATATGTTTTCATTGTTGTTTTTAATAACAACTTACATTCTACAAAAAGGTTTTTTTTCCCTTTATCCTCTTTTTCTGTTCTATATGGTTGTCACTGTAGGCTGTATGAAATCTCAGATTAGAAATTAAAATAGAAATTCAGATTGGGAAGCTAGGTGTATTTGCCAATATGTTCTCATTAGGTGGAAAGATCCCTTGGAACCCTGGCACTTTCAAAGTGCTCACAATCATTAACTCTTGATAGAAATCATCATTGCCATCTTCTATTCATGGCGATGTGAATTCTCTCTATAGGATAAAGCCTGAGATTGGAGTTCCTTGAATAAGTGAAGATATTAACAGCAATATTGGTCAGAAAGAGAGAAGGAGAGAAGGAGAGAGAGAGAGAGAGAGAGAGAGAGAGAGAGAGAGAGAGAGAGAGAGAGAGAGAGAGAGAGAGAGAAACTGTTGTCATGTTTGCTACTGATTTATATTTTACAACCACCTTACAAGGATTAATAATTGAATTCATAGATATCCCAGCCTTTAAGAGATAGATCCATTTCATGTTATACCTGTCACCCAGACAAAGAAGCCAAAGTGACAATGAAGGTCAGATCTGGGCACTGAGAAGAAATGATCAGAACCATCTATATCTCCCAAAAGCTCAGTCCCTTGATGGTTGCCTGATAGTGACTTAGTGAGATCGTTTTCAGGATTCATAATACAGCTTCACCAAGGTAAAAAAGGCAAAGCATTTAAATAAGAATGTCTTCTTAACTGTTGAACCAACTAGAATTCAATATTTTCCCTTAAAGAAACACAGCTGGAGGACCCAGGATGTTTTCTGATGTAGGAATTTTACCTATTGTTATACAAATTGTAGGCTTTTCCTCTCTTGTCATTCAGTGTTTACTGAGTACCAATACTAGACTAGGCAGTGTATAGAACATTTAAATGACAAGTAGTACTACCCTCCATAATGTTTACTCTAAAGCAAGACCTATGCTTTTTTTTTTGACAAGCCTTATTTCCCCCTTCTATCTTATTATGAGCAAGAGCCTCCATAAAGGTCAAAAAACATATTTTGTAAATAGGGCAACTAGGTGGTGCAGTGCCCAGCCTGAAGTCAGGAAGACTCATCTCTGTGAGTTTAAATCCAACCTCAGACACTTACTAGCTTTGTGACCCTGGGCAAGTCACTTAACCTTGTTTGCCTCAGTTTCCTCATCCGTAAAATGAGCTGCAGAAGGAAATAGCAAACCACTCTAGTATCTTTGCCAAGAAAACCCCAAACGGGGTCACAAAGAGTTGGATACGACTGAAACAACTCAAAAACAACAACATATTTAGTTAACAAATTAGCTTCAACAAAAAAAAAGATATGCAATGCAGTATAGTAGAACTGTATTCAAATCCTACATTGATATTTAATACTATTACTACTAACAAATTTTTTTTCTCAATGGAAATGACAAAAGAAGATATGTTATCATCCTTTCTGCTACATCCTAATGACCACTACAGACTTTTAATCTGAATTGCAGTTTAAACCTTCAATACACTTAGTCTAGCCCATTTCAAGTGAGGTCTTTCAGAGAAGGAACTAACTTCTTTTTGTATCTACAGAGGTTATCACACTGCTTGTCTATTCATTAGTTCTTATCTGTGTGACTTTAGGCAAGTCCAGAGAAGACTCAATTTCCTCATCTATAAAATTAGATGGACTCTAAGGTTCTTTCCAGTTCTTTCTGGTGGACATACACATCTGCTTCATTAGACACTGAATGACCCTTAAAGACAATATTCCATTCTATGTGAAAGCCCCAGCTTCTCAGAGTACCAAGAACATTGGTGATGGCACCTAAGTATTGCCTACAAATGGCACTAAAAGAGAACGAGGCACAGGGCTAAACAGCAAATATAATATGTAGAACAAAGGATGGAATGGTTCATATGAAAAGGAACACTGGGAAAGAGAGTTAGGTAGAGTCAAGAGACAGGGGTTCTAGTCTGAGCTTTGACTCTAACTTGGAGCACAGATTTAAGAGCAGGAAGAACTCTTAGAGGTCATTTAGTCCAATTTTCCTCCTTTTACAGATGAGGAAACTGAGGCTAAGAGGACTTCAATGACTTGCTCAAAAGTCTCATGGCTGGTGGTTAGCATAACTAGGATTCAAATCTAGGTGCTTTGACTGCAAATCTGATATGTGAACTTGGCCAAATTAGCTAACTTCCCTGGGTCCTGATTGCCTATCTGAAAAAAAAAACAGATCAGAACTAGGTGGAGCTCAAGTCCCTCCCAATGTAAAATCCTATTGATGTGGGAGTTTCTACATTCAGGTGCCCCTTTCTGTAGAATACTTGGGCTACAGTGCAAGAAGAAAAACTCTTTGGTCCTATTTCTTCTAGGCTTTCCTTTCCCCTGTCCTTTTTTCACTAATGATGCTCAGCCTCTAGTCATAGGCCTGTAGGTATGCTTTGTATACAAGTCACATTTTCCCACTGTTTAGTTATGCACAGATTTGCTTCTAAATGTGAAAAAAAAAGAGCCCTTTGTCTATGAATAACAGTTAAAGTCTTATTTAATCTTCCCAAAATCCATCTTGGTGGAACAAACACTGTCCTAAATGTGATAGAAGGAGCATGTGGGATGAAAAGAAAAAGAAAGGCAAAAAGAATAATACAATCACAAGTAAGGTGAGTTGTCTATGCAGGCGTCACAGGAGAATGGAAAATCACAAGTTAGTGTGCAGCTGTTCCCTATAGACACTAGGCACCTTTCGGGAGAAAGTAACATTTTCATCTCTACAGTTACAGCCCAGTCATTTTGGTCATTGACTCTCTATGACCCCATTTTGGGGTTTCCTTGGCAAAGATTTTGGAGTAGTTTGTCCTTTCTTTCTCCAGCTCATTTTATAGATGAGGAAACCAAGGCAAACAGGGTTCAGTGATTTGCCCAAAGTCACATAGCTAGTAAGTGTCTGAGGTTGGCTGTGGGACCCTAGGCAAGTCATTTAACCTCTAGGCATGTCACTGTATCCACTATGACTTATCAATAAAAGAAAGTAATGGATTAGACCTGTGACTCTGTTGGTATTGGGAAGTCTCAGCAAAGAAAATCCCTCTTCTAATTCTTCCCAATTAGCACCATCTCTGCAACTTATAGAAAGTTTCCTGGGCAGAACTAAGAGCTTAAGTGACTTGACGAGTGGGTATAGGGCAGAGGTGGATCTTGAACCCAGGGTTGTTTTTTTTTTGTTGTTGTTGTTGTTTTGTTTTGTTTTTTTAAGCTGGGTTTCCCTATCTTAATCAGACCAGAAGTGCAGTGCCTACACATGGGCCCACTACCTAGTGCCAATCAACATAGAAGCTGTGACCCACTCCATCCAATCCAATTTAATCCACTAAATATTTATTAAGCACCTGCTATTTGCCAGGCACTATGCTAAATGCTAGGGATACAATTAATAAAAATAAAGACAGTCTCTTCCCTCAAGGGGCTCACAATCTAACGGGAGGAGATACAAAAGGAGGCAGGAGGGCTTCCAGTGCCATGGAGCTGAAAGCAGACAGCAGATACATACTTAGTGGGTCAAAAAGTCCAGTTTCTGTCCTTTATAAAAGAAGGCAACGGGAGGAGTTTAGTTCTCCACCCTCCAGCCCTTCACTCAGAGGGGAGAGAAGGCTGAGGGAGGCAACATCAGTCTACTCTTGAGTTTGCAATGAGATTAGAGGTTAGGAGCTTAACGTGGGAGGAGTATCTTGTTCAGTGGAGATAAAAAGGAGGCAGAGAAACCTGTGCAAGGTTAATGTGCTGAAAGTCATTTCTGCCCTCTACAAAGAAATGCTTTGGAAGGCCTCTTCTTAGGCAGTGTGGTGACCTCTAACTCTTGAAGGATCATACTGGAGTCAAAATTACTGTGAACAACTAATTGGCCCAGAACTCCTGAACTCAAATGATCCAACAGTCTCTGTCTTCTCTATCTGAACAGAATACAGGCATATGTCAGCATGCTCAGTCAATGTATACCACTCTCCAAGTTTTGCTTTCTACTCTCATGCATATCACCTCTCAAAGGAAGGCAATATTTTTCTAAAATAAGATGGCACTGCTAGTGCATATAGCTATCTGACAAGTAGGAATATATATATATGTTTTAGGATTACCCTGAAGAAACCTACATGACAAGCCCTTTAAAATATGTACTGGTCTTGGAGCCAGTAACATTTAACAATGCTTCATATGCTATTCTTTTCAAAGAAAATTGATTTTTAAAAATGTTTCGTCCCATGGAAAGAATAAAAAATAATAAAAATGTTTCCAGATATCTAGGTGATACACACAACTTTCTTAACCCTAATAGAAGCAGCTTGGCAGCACTGGGTCAAGACTCAGAAAGAGTAAAGTTCAAATCTCACTTCAGACCCTTTCTAACTTTGTCCTTGGATGTGTCACTTGGCCTTTTATGCCTCAGTTTTCTCATCTGTAAAATATGGCCGAAAAAAGCACCTACCTCCCAGGGGTGTTGTGTGGACCAAATGAGATTATATTTATAAAGTGCATAGCACAGTATCTGGAAGATAGCAGGTGCTAAATAAAAACTATTTCCTTCCTTCCTAAAAAAGAAAAGAAAGATCTTTCCCCTCCTTTAATTCTATATATACCTTCAGAAACCAGTAGAAAGGAGCCATTAAGTCTAAACTCTAATTTTATAAATGAGGAAACTGAGACCTATGGAAGTTAAATAAATTGCCCAAAGTCACTTAGAGAGTAAGCATTTAAGGCAAGAATTTGAATGCACTAACAGGGGTGAGGAACCTGTGGCCTTGAGGCCACATGTGTCTCTGTGGATCCCGCAGAGCAGCCCCTTGACTGAATCCAAACTTCACAGAACTAATACCCTTAATAAAAGGATTTTTTTTCTATAAAACTTGGACTCAGTCAAAAGGCTGCACTTGAGGACCTACAGGGCCACATGTGGCCTCAAGGCCTTGGGTTCCCCACCCCTGCAAGTCTGGAATCAGTGCTTTTTCTAATCTAAAATCAGTTTTATTCTAACTGTGGGGGTGTGAAATGCCAGGTTCAACAAACTACCCAGAATCCACTGTATGAAAGGTATGAGATAACAAACAATTTCTAGTCTCATGTGACTAGGCAAAAGGATCTAAGGCTTGACCAGCAGAAGGAACTCTCCACATGGAAACTGATTCTTCCCTTAAGGATCACAACCAGAGGCGGCTAGGTGGCACAGTGGATGGATACAGCACCGGCTCTGGAGTCAGGAGGACCTAAGTTCAAATCCAGCCTTAAACACATAAAACTCCCTCACTGTGTGACTCTGGGCAAGTTACTTAACCCCAATTGCCTCACCAAAAAAATGAATGTTGAAAATTGTCTTCTCATTGGAATACTATTGTGCTGTGAGAAATGATGCACAGACTGACTTCAGAAAAAAACCTGGAAAGACTTATATGGTCTGATGCTGAGTGAAGTGAGCAGAGCCAAGAGGACTTTGTACACAATAACAGCCACATCATGCAATGACTAAGATTGTTAACCTGGACCTTTCTCAGCATTATGAGGATCTAAGACATTTCCAGAGGCCTCAGGATGGATAATGCTGTTCACATTCAAAGAAAGAACTATGGAAGTCGAATCGTTTTCACTTATTTTTACCTTCTGTTGAGTTTTGTTTCATCTTTCCGATGGTTCCTTGTATTGGTTTTAATTTTTACTTACAACTTCACTAATGTGAAAATATGTTTAATGGGTATGTAAATGTAAAGTCTATATCAGATTGTGCGCTGTCTTGGGGAGGGTGGGGGGGAGGAAAAGGGAGAAAAATTTTCAACTCAAAAGCATATGGAAAAAATAAAAATATTTTAAAAAAAAGGATCACAACCTACGGATAACATAGGACACAGGTTACAAAGGTTAATTGTGAAAGACAGATTAAGCAATCAGGTCTTTCGCACTCCAAGTCCAATCTTCTGAAACACCATGCTCCCATATTACTCATAATATATATAAAACAAAAGTTTCCACAGAGAATAGGAGGGGGTGGGTGGGCAGTGGGAATCAAGTCCAGCACTATTTAAAGACCATTACAAATGAATTTTAAAATTGGATAATTACTCAGAAATATTGTCATACTCACAATTATGGTTTTCTCTGTGTATGAATAGCATTGTATAATATATCTCAAAGTCTTAAAGCAGTTTTAAGCTATTAAAAGGACACCCTGTATGTGATAAATGAATGGATGGATGAATGAAAAAAGCATTTTAAGTGCTGGGGATACCTACTTATATTTTAAGTAGGTAAGATAATACATAGGAGAAATGGTAGCCAAGGAGGCAGGTTTTGGCAGCCCAGAAGGGAAATTAGGAAAGTCGGGAGAAATGGTGATTAGAATTATAGAATGATGCATCAAATAGAGAATGCCTGAACAAGTTTTTATTTATGATTGTAATGGAATACGACTGTGCTATGAGAAATGATGAGCAGGATAGTTTCAGAATATCCTGAGAAGACTGAATATGAACTGATACAATGTGAGCAGAACCAGGAGAACATTGTACACACTAAAAGTAGTATTGTAACAATGATCAACTGTGAAAGATTTAGCTACTTGGAACAATACAATGATTCAAGACAATTCCAAAGAACCCATGATGAAAAATTCTATCCATCTCCAGAGAGAGAAGTGATGAACTCTGAGTGGAGATCAGTTTACTTTCTTTATTTTTCTTGCTTTTGTTTGCAATATGGCATGCCTTCACATATATAACTGATAGTATATTGCTTGTTTGCTCAATGGGTGGGTGGGGGCAGGAGGAAGGGAGAGAATTTGGAACTCATTTTTTAAATGAATGATAAAAAATAAATGAATACACTGAATAAAAAATAATTATAGGGCAATTGACTGACAAGTCATTTCCAGAGATGTTGTGGTAATATGACAGTAGAATATATTAACAAAAATCTTAAGAATAATGAGTTTATATTTTTATACTGTCATAAGTGACATGAAGAGATTTATATACCTATGTACTTTATATGAACTATACCTTTGGATGCTCCTGACATCCCTGTGAAACAAAAGCAAGAGGAACATTTAAATTTCAAAAAAAAAAAAACCAAAACCAAATATATGAGGGAGGCATGGGATCTAGGGAGAAAAAAAGATATAGGTTTTGTCAGGTCAGAGATGAGAAAGATGCTCTCTGGCTTTCACACAAGGCTGAGATTGAAGGCTCACACAGTAAGTTTGCAGTGACAGACTTAAAGATTTGGTGATAGCATTTGGCCATATTTTGCTACATGAATCTTTACAAATGTTCAGAGAGATGTGAAAATATTGTTATCTTTATTTTACATATAAGAAAACTGAGGCTCAAATAACAAGTGACTTGCAAAGATTCTCAGGTCCAGTGATTGGATTATATGTTAGGGTTTCAAACCTAAATTGTTCTATAATTTTCTAAAAATTTAATTTAAATCTACTAATTTTATTTGAAATATAAAAGTATGTTTTAGCATCTTCAAAACATTTTTTCTTGGGTGGTAAACAGTAATAATAATCTTCTGGCTATTTTGATTCAAGCACTATTACATATAGTACATTTCAGATTCTCAAAGAAAGTAAGATTCAATATTTTCATCTCATCTGTCCTCTTGCTATTTCTTCCACAGTTGTTTATTTGAGATTGGATTTTGGGAAATTATGTATTTAATCAGCTAAAGTTTAATTTATAATGATCTGCCCTCCTGCAGTTAAAAATTTAAATTATCTTCATACATTCTATATTCACATAATATCATTTCCAAATAAATACCCCTTACCCATGAAGCAACTTTCTTTCCCTCCCTTCCCCACCTCCCTCTTGCAAAAAATTAAACAAAACTATTTAACAATCATTGAGTCTGGTGGCAAACATAATATTCCATTCTAATAGTTAATTATTTCTAAATGGAAAGTTAAATCTGACATCTGGAACTAATACTGACCACTGGGGTAGAACTGAATACTAGTGTTTATTAGTGCTGCCTTCATTTATATAAGTGTAGCCATTTCATATATTGTTCTTATGGTTCTACTTTTTTTCTCTCTGAACAAGTTCATACAAGTTTCCCCATGTTTCTCTGAATTTTTCCTATTGGTATGATAATAGAACCATAATTTTAGAACTGGAAAGGACCTGAGAATTAATTCAGTCTAGTCTCCTTAATTTCACAGTGTACAGAGGTTGAAACTGAGGCCCCCAGAATAAATAACTTGCCCAATGTCACAAAGATTTTAATCCAGGGCCTCTGATTCCAAATTCACAGCACTTTTTGCTACTCTAGGCATCTAGTCAACACTAATGAATCCCTGAATTGTCTGATGAACTATACTTCCATGTCACCACCAGCCTTCTGGATATCTCTTCCTATGTTTCATAGGCATCTGACACTCATTCCCAAAATAGATTAGATACCTCCTCCCCAATTCTATTTCAAAATTTGCTATTAATATCTAGGGTATCACCCCACAATTCCACTTGACTCATTCATGCGCTAATATTTTGTTAGATTTATAAATTAAAATTTATTTGGCTACTCTCCCTTTCCAGATTATCTCTCATGAGAATTAAACTCATCTTGAGGGCAGGGACTAGTTGGTATTATTATAATTAATTATTATCATTATTATTATTAAGTTATTATAATTATGATTTTTAAATTTTTTATTAGCTTTTCTCTGTATTACCAGCATTTAGCACAGTGCCTGGAACACAGTGAGCACTTAACAAATGCTTGTTGACTGGCAAATAAGAGTGTTACAGATATTTTCATAAACAAGGGACTTTCATATCTGTCAGTAACCTCCTTGAGGTATATACTTAGGAGTGAGATCATTGGATCAAAGGGCATGAACAATTAATATCTTTGTTTTGCATATTTCCAAAATGACTTTTCAGAGTAACAACATTAATGGTGCACCAATGGTATGTGTCATTTCTCAGCTGTTTCGACATTATATATGTCTTCTACTACTTATTTAAATTGACATTTCTATATCCATTAATAATTTGAGACTTTTATATTTGTGTTAATAGTTTGCATCTCAATTTGAAAACTGTTTATATCCTTCAATTACCTACATATATCTACTAGAAAATGATTCGAACTTAGAAGTTCTATTCCACATAGATTTTGGATATCAAACTTTTTTAATCATGGGTGCTAAACACAAACATTTAAAAAAACCATATCTTCTCCTATTTTAGCTGTATTGCTTGCATTTGTGCAAAAGATTTAAAATTTTTATAACAGAAATAACCTGTCTTGTCTTTTAAAATTCTAGTAATGAGTTTTCTCTTCAATTATGATTATGTAAAGTATCACTGTCTTGATTTTTTTATGTTATGAACTTTCATATTCAGATGTTTTATATATTTGTCATTTAATGTGGAACATAGCATGAAATATTGACCTAAACCACTTTTCTAACAAACTTCTTTCCAGTTTTCCCAATAGTTCCTGTCAAAGAACTATTTATGTGCCCAGGTACAGTTTTTCAATTTAGGCTGTGCTTATGTAGTTTTTTCCACTGATCTACTTTTCTTTTCTTTAACTAATTCTAAGCAATTTTGATAATTACTGCTTTATGTTATAAATCTGAAATCCGATAATACAAGGCCACTTCATTCCCCTGAAAATAATGGCTGTTTTTCTATATAATTTTGTAATTATTTAATTTTATTCAGTGAATTATCTTTTTACATATTTGACTGAAATGCTGCTAATTCTATGGATTAATTTAAGTAGAATCATCACTTTTATTATACTGGAAAAGCCCAGTTATATACATTTTATATCACCTCAATTATTGAGGGTTTCTGTTATTTCTGGAAACAACGTTTTATAATTCCATTTTTGTAAGTCTGGTGTTAGGATATTTTATTCATTTTGTAGCTACTTTAAAATGATTTTTTTTCTATCTTCTCATTTTGTTTACTAATATGGAGCAATGCTGAGAAATTTTTTGAAGCTGTTAAAGTCTTTGATTCATCTCTTCATTGATTCTTTTAAAAATAATTCTTTATTGATGTCTTTTTTCACATCATCATAATTTCCCTCTATATGCCTCCCCTTTTCCCTCCCAGAAAATTTTCAAATAACAAATAATTATTTTTAAAGACAAAAAAAATAAGAAAAAGAAGAGATAAAAACCAGCATGACTGATCAATACTTCAAAAAATTAAAAAATGTGTGCAATGAGTGCTTTTTAAGGAGTATTTTCTACAAACAAGATTGTGGAGTTTTGTCTTCTTATCCAATCTTTTTCTCTTTTATAAATTTATTGAATTTTTATTAATCTATCTCAAACCTCCCCCTTTCTATTTATTACTCACTTCCCCTGTATTGGAGTTTTATTTAAGATTTCTTTTTTTTCCTTCCTTTTTATCTACTTATTTAATTCTTTTCTTCCTTTCCCCCTCTCAGTTAATCATGTAAAATCTCCCTCGATCTTTTCCCTTCCAATTGTTTTGTTCATTCTTTTTTTTTTAATTTCATTTTCTGGAACTTTTTAAAAAAACATTTATTTCCCTCATTGTCTTAATTATTATTTTTTATTTTCTCTATTATTGGACATACTTTCTCTTTTAGTATTACACCAGGAAAGAAAGCATAGACTTGCTCATGTTTGGCCATAACCTCTTATTCTCTCATCTGTGTCTCAACTCTCTTAAACCCATTTTCTATCCTTACTACAATCTCTAATCCCTATTTTCCTCAGCTTATTCTGGCCTCACTTTCCTCCTGAGATTTAAACCAGGGGTGGGTAACCTGCAGCCTCAAGGCCACAGAATTATTTGCTCTGTGAAGTTTGTATTCAGTCAATGGGTCACACTTGAAGACCCAGAAGGCCACAGGTTCGCCACCCCTGATTTAAAGCCTTTTAGCTAAAGAGTATAACTTTACACAACCTTATACTCTGGAATCCATTGTCTCATTGTCCTATATGAGATCACCATACATGTGGCTCATGCTATGTATTTTAATATTCAAGAGCTCTGTGCTGGGCCCTTTCCTTTTCTCTTTCTGTGGTTTGCCTTGGTGACTTCATGAGTTTCCACTGAATCAATTACCATTTCCATGTAGAAAGATATCTAAATCTACATGTCCATTCCCAATCTCTGTCTTGAGGTTCCACTCCATGTGTCCAAACTGCCTGAATAACCACCTGAGAATTTCACAGGTATCTCAAATTCAACATGTCTAGTACAGAGCTTACTGTCTTTCCTCTCAACCCTCCTCTCTTCCCAACTTCCTATGGTTAACAAGAGCACTACTATTCTCTCAGTCACCTAGATTTACAATCTAGAAATCATCTTCAAACCTTCTCTCTCTTTCCTCACTGAATGGTTGCCAAATCTTCTCAATTCCAGTTCTTCAACATTTCCTCTTTGTGTGTGTGTGTGTGTGTGTGTGTATACACACACACACATATATGTATATATATACACACATACACACATGCACATATGCACATACATATATACATCCACACATACCTACATACATCCTCTCTACTCATACCACAACCACCCTGGTCCAGCCCTTCATCATTTCTCTCTTAGATTACTTAAATAGCTTTCTAATTGTTCCTCCTTTATCCAGTCTCTTCCTTACTCAATTCATTCTTCATGCAACTGACAAATGGATATTTGTGGAATACAGATCCATTCATAACTCTTGTTTAATCAATCAATTAACAAGTATTTATTAAGTACCTACTATATGCTAGGGATTATTCTAGGCACTGGAGAAAAAAAAGCAAAGGAGTTCCTATCTTCAAGAAATTATAGGTTGGGGCAACTAGGTGGCACAGTGGATAGGGCACCGGCACTGAAGTCAGGAGTACCTGAGTTCAAATCCGACCTCAGACACATAACATTCACTAGCTGTGTGACTCTAGGCAAGTCACTTAACCCCAATTGCCTCCCTAAAAAAAAAAAAAGAAAGAAGTTATAGGTTGATAGGGAAAATAACATGTATCTAGAGGAATGATGGGAGATTGGCCAAGGAGCCAGGTATGTACTCAGTATGTGTAAAGTATATACAAGGTAATTTTAGAGAGGAAATCAGTAGCAGTGCTCTAGACAGGCGGTGAGGAGAACTAACTTTCTAAAGGAGATGGTGCTTGAACATAGCTTTTAGGGAGACCTGAGATTCCAAGATGTAAAAATTGGGAGGGGTAAATTCTCAAGGATGGAAAGAAGGGAAATTTTTGTGATTTCCCTTTGCTTTTAGGATAAAATGCAAAACTCTTCTGCTTACATTTAAATGCAAATTAGTTTTTAAAATTTCAGTTGGGAGGAATCAAATTAAATCATAATGAAATGAGTATGAGTGGGAAGATATATTATTGAAATTTCTTTTTCAAAATTTTTATTAATATTTTGTATCAATATTGATATTGGCCTATAGCTCTCTTTAAACTATTTGTCCCTTCTTAGTTTTGATATCAGGGACAAACTTATCTCACAAAAAATTTAGTAAGGATGGATTTTTTATTTTTTTTAGTCTAACACTTCATTTTATTTAATTTTTTATTATGATCATTTTGATTTTTTTGTAATGTCTATTAATTTATTTTTAGTTTTCAACATTCACTTCCACAAGATTTTGAGTTCCAAATTTTCTTCCTATCTCATCCCTCTCCCCACCCCAAGATGGCATGCATTCTGAATACCCCTTCCCCTAAACTGCTCTCCCTTCTATCTCCCCTACCTTGTCTTATCCCCTTCCTCTTCTATTTTCCTGTAGGGAAAGATATATTTCTATACCCCATTGCTTTTATATCTTATTTTCCAGTTGCATGTGAAAACAATTTTTAACATTTGTTTTTAAAACTTTGGGTTCCAAGTTTTCTCCCTTCGTCCCTCCCTACCTACCCTCATTGAGAAGGCAAGCAACTTGATACAGTTCATAGTCATGTGTAGTCAGGCAAAACACTTCCACAGTAGTAATGTTGTGCAAAACTAACTATTCTTCCCTTCATCCAATCCTGCATCCCATTTATTTTATTCTCTCTTTTGACCATGTCCTTCCTCAAAAATGTTTCCTTCTGATTATCCCCTCCCCAATCTGCCCTCCCCTCTCTCATCCCCTCGGTTCTCTTAACCTCTTCCCCCCTATTTTACTCTAGGGTAAGATAGATTCCCAAGCCCAACTGAGTGTGTATGTTATTCCTTCCTTAAGCCAAATCTGATGAGAATAACATTCACTCATTCACTCTCACCTTCCCCCACTTCCCCTCCACTATAAAATCTTTTTCTTGTCTATTTTATGTGAGATAATTTACCCCATTCTACATCTCCCTTTCTCCTTCTCCCAGTATAATCCTCTCTCACCCTTCATCTTCAACTCACCCTGTGCCCTCTATTTATCTATCTATCCATCTATCCATCCATCTACCTATCTATATCTATCTACACATTTTTTTTGCATTTTTTTCTTTATCATATAAAACAATTGGTGTCTCAGAATTTTTTTCTGAGTACTTAATGGAATTCACTTGTAAATGCATTTGGACTGGGTCATCCCTCCTTCCCTTTGCCTTGGCATGTTATTTATAGCTTACTCAATATCTCTTTTTGAAATGGGGTTGTTTGTTATCTCTATTTCCAATTTTGAAAATAAGAATATTTTATATTTTTAAATACATTCATCCATTTCCTTTTAAATCAAAATTTGACTGGCATAAAATTGTATGTCTCTTGTGGTTTTTAAAGTTCAAAAAACCTAATGCTTCATTAATTTTTGTTATTTTAACATAAATCCTTTTTAAAGTTCAGTGGTCATTTTGTTTAATAATTTATCTACTAAGTTTCAAAATTCTTCTTTTGTACTTGTTAAGATTAATGTCTTGGTTTTCCAGGTTTTGTTATTGTGTGCTCCATGTGGTAATCACTTCCTTTTCTATTTCATTACATTTTCAGATATATAAATTTTCCTCTTAAAACTGTTTTTTATTACATCCCACATATATTGGCATGCTGTCTCACTGCAATCATTTTTCCTTAATATAATTTTTATATCTGTGGTTTATTCTTTGGACCAGTGATTAGTTATGATACTATTACTCTTTATTCAGATCTATTTTTTGTTCTTTATTTTATTAATGACTATTTTATTTCATCTAAAAAGGATTTATTTAATATTTCTATCTTTCAATATTGATTTATGAATTTATTCACTAGCACAAGATGAATTTTTTAAAGGTACCATCATCTGATGAAGAAATATACTCTTGAAGATACCAACTTGGAAATCAAAATAGAGATATCAAATCTAGCCCCACCCCAATCCCCCAGGAATTTTATCTATTTTCTCCAACATTTCCATCTATCTTTTGGATATATTAAGCTCTGAAGGATAGATATCAAAGTTATCCACAGTTTTTTTTTGTTTGATATATACACACACACACACACACACATACATATATATACATATACACACACACGTATACATATTATATATACATTTATGTTAGCTTTTACTTTAAATACTTAGACACTATGATCCACGGACAATACGTTTTACTGGGGGCAGTTAGGTGGTGCAATGGATAGAGCACCGGCCCTGAAGTCAGGAGAACCTGAGTTCAAATGTGACCTCAGACCAAACACTTGCCACTTACTAGCTGTGTGACCCTGGACATGTCACTTAACCCCAATTGCCTAAAAACAAAACAAAAACACAATATGTCTTATTATATATAGTTCCTTTAAATCATCTATTTACTTTGCTTATATTTGAACAGTATCTGTTTTAGCTGCTACCTTAATCTAAAATCATGATTGCCACTCCTGCATTTTTGCTATCACTTGCCACATAATACATTTCATTTCAGTCTGTTACTTTAGCATGTTATGCTTCTTTAACATTTAAATGGATTTCTTGCACTCAACAAATAGCTGAGTTTCACTTTCTAATTTTCAAATAATTTACTGTTTAATTGGAAAACTTAATCTAGTTTCACATCTAAGGTAATAATTGTTAAGTATGTGCTTCTTTTGATCAAATTCTGTTTATGTGGAATTTTAATTTTTTTGTTAGCCTTCCTCTATTTTATTTTACTCACACTTAATGTGGCACATTTTCCTTAAAATCTGATCTCTCTGTTCCTGTAGATATCTCCCTCTGTTTCACCATAAGGCTCAGACTGGAAATAATGATATTATATATAGGCAAAGGAGCCTAGGGTATAAAATGGTTTGAACTTGAAATGGACTATGTTTCTCACTCTGTCTTTGTCATTGTCTGTCTCTTTCTCTGATTTTCTCAGAATCCCATCTTCCCAAAGCCATGACTCAATATGCAATTTCATAGATTGAATGGCATTATTCTTCCTCTTCATTGCTTCTTTCTCCTTCTTCAGTTCTCATCCTCCTTCAGCAATTTTGTATACAAAATGCTCTCAGTATTTTCTCAATGAGTCTCACACAAGGTGAAACTTGAACCAGATAATAACTTTGCTACTCCATCCCTCTGGACTTCATACCCTCATATGATAAATTAGGTACATACACCATCAATCTCCATGGTTCCTCACCTCTATGTGAACATGTATCTATTAACTATTATTATTACTAGTTACTATTCCCACCCATAACATTATATTCATCTTCTAGAAACATTCCCATTCCTAGTACATGAGTTTCAAGAATTAATATTCTTTGTTCTCTGAATGACTCTAAGGCAAAACAAGATCTCAAGGGGAATTACTTTTTCTCCCCCCTTTTCATATGTTCTACATAAACATTTTTGTATCAGAGTCTCAACTGTATTCTTCTTTCCCCACTTCTTTGTTTAAACACTCTTTATTTGATTTGCAATTCCCCATTACAAAACTATTTAATTAAATTCTTCTTCCTCCTTCTAACTTCGTTTCTCTGTTTCTTTTGAACCCTGTTTTAATTTTCACCCATAAACATCTTTTTATTTTTTTCAGTAGTCCTTAGACTAGGTGTGAATTTAAAAACAACATATTACTGAAGCAAGTAAACATTGATTCATCTGCTTAATTTTTTTCCTCAAATTCGGAACTTAACTATCTGTCTATTTTAAGTTACTTTTGCTCGATAACTTCACATGAAAAATGCCATCTTACCTTTGGCCTTTTCATTAGGAATAAATCAAATTTCTCTTTTCTGCTAAAATAATTTTTTTCATTGTAAATTAGGTTCAGGCTTGCAAAAGTATGCAATTTTAGAGTAAAGACTAATTTCCTTTAATTTTATAATATAATAAGCCTTTTTTTAACACAGAGTTTGCAGTTTGAACTGTTCTTCAGTATATAAAGGGTTGTCTTTTATATTTCACAAGATCAGCTGTTTAATATTGAAGTTCTGAAGTTATTCATGACATTTCTGGGTTAAGAAATTGGGGTTTCTTTCTGTCAGTGATCTGTAGGTACTATCAATCTGTATTTTGCCTTTTGTTGTTATTTCTGGGAAATTTTTTTGTATAATTTCCAGAAGTATGGCTTTTGGTGTCATTGTGTTTACTGAAAAATCTATAATTTTCACACTGTCTTAGCACATTATGTCTTCAGGTCTAATTGCCTTGGCTTGTAGATATCTCATGAGTTCTTATATGACTGTCATTTAATTTGTTGTGCCATTTTTTTCTTCCATAGTTACTTTTTTGAGTTCCCAATTTATCCATCTCTTTTTCAAACAATCTACTCTGTTTCCATTCATTTGTTTTATTTATGCTTTTGTCTTTTTTAATCCTTAGAGCTCTTGTATTTATATTTTTTTATTTTGTGTTTGTTTTTAAAATTCTTTTAATGAAATGCAACAAGGGTTGGCAAACTATAGCCCACAGACCAAATCCAGCCCACCAAATGTTTTTGTATGGCTCACAATCTAAGAACTTACCCATACAAAAAGAGGTAGTGGTATGCATTTGGCCAGACGTTTGCTGATCCCTGATCTAAATCATTCTGAAAGATGTTAGCCTGTGTAATTATTTCTTAGGTTCCCAATTTTGTGACTGTGTTATTGTCTAGCCATTTCGGTCATGTCCAATTCTTTGTGACTCCAGTTGGGGTTTTCTTGGCAAAGATACTGGAGTGGTTCGCTATTTCCTTCTCCAGCTAATTTTATAGATGAGGAACTGAGACAGAGTTAAGTGACTTATCCTAGATCAACAACTAGTAAGCATCTGAGGCTGGATTTGAACTCAGGAAGATGACTTGAAGTACAGTATTCCATCCACTGTTCTACCAAGCTATCTCTTTTGTGATTGCAGTCATTTGTTTTTCCTTAAAATTTTGAATAACTTTATTTTAATCTGTACTATTCACTTATTGCATTGCGGCCTCTTTTCTGGCTACCTATTCATTTCTTCTAGTCTTTAGGTTAGTTTTGTGTGTGTGAGTGTGTGTGTGTGTGTGTGTGTGAGAGAGAGAGATAGAGAGAGAGAGAGAGAGAGAGAGAGAGAGAGAGAGAGAGAGAGAGAGAGAGAGAGAGAGAGAGTTTTCACTAGTAATGAGTTCATTTCTATCCACTCTTTGAATTGTTTTTACTTTTGTCCATTTTCTGCTATTCTGAGGTACAAATAGACCTCTCACTCAGCCATCTTGCTAGGAATTCCTCCTACCTCTACTTTCTTCCACTGAAGTTTTTCCTTATTTTAAGGAACAGAGGCTGCCTTCCTGAACTGGAAATTCAATATATCTCTCTTATAACAATAGAAGCAATAAAAGTAGGTAATATTTATAAAACACATGATATGTTAAAATAATTGAAGGAATGATTCTTTTTATATCATTTCAATAAATAAACTTTACTCATTACTTTATCAGTATTACAGGTAAATCTGACAGATACTATATAAATAAGTAAAAAAAGAAAATATAGTGAGTAGAATATTCCCATAAATATTGTGCTTATCTGACTACTGTACCTTAAGCCACCATTTGAAAAAAATCTGTAAGAAATATTTTGTTATTATAACTTAATATCTAATTAACTGATAGGGTTGTGACAAGAAATGTAGAAGACATTTTTTTGTTTGTCTTTTGGCTAGGCAATGGGGTTAAGTGACTTGCCCAGGGTCACACAGCTAGTAAGTGTTATGTGTCTAAGGCTGGATTTGAACTCAGGTTCTCCTGACTCCAGGGCCAGTGCCCTATCCACTGCACCACTTAGCTGGCTGAGAAGACTCTTTTCATCAAGAATTAATGCTAGTACTCAATCAATGAATGGTATACCTGTTATTCTTATTTCTTTATATAGAAAAGTTAATATTCACTATGTTACCTTCATCTTTTGTTGTTCTTGTTCATCCTTCTTTCTCAAAGAGAACTGATGACATCATGATGGCAATGCCTTGACTTGAACATGAATTGGACATAAGTAAGGCAGAGCTGCTTAAAGTTGTCAGGCTCACTCTGTCCTCCAGATTCACTGAAGTTCAGTGACAAGACAAAAGTCTAACTGGCAACAGCCTTGGATGCAGTGATTGACCTTAGCCTTTCTAAATTAAGGACTTTCCTAGGTTTCAGTTTCCTTGAAGCAACATCCTCTATTTGAAGTACATTGCGTTGGCCAATAAAAAGCATCTCCTTGAAATCTTACTTGCAAATTTACTTAAATAATTATCAGTTTTACTCTCAGTGGCTTATTCATAAAGGTTAATATAGCTTTCATTCATATAAACAATGAGCATAATATGTATATATATTCAACATTACACTGTTATATCATGTACAAATATATATATGCACTATATACACAATGTAATGATGTAATATTGAGTTCAAATTCCTTAATTTTACATTGGAATTGAAGCTTAGAGTGAAGTTTTTTAAATCAATACAGCATGCAAATAAATATAATTTTTTTAAAAGTAGGTATTAGACTTAAAAAAGATTATGTCTGTCTACTCAATGATATTGGAATTTATATACCACATATAGCCTCCTCTCTCCTGTATAGTCCAATTAATCTCAAGCAGGTATGTAACTGTAGGTCTTGAGTGAACTGTTAGGCAATTATTACTATATTATCCACTAGAGAGCATGATGACATTTCCAAACTCATTTCACTTATAGCCAAAGGTTCTAAACGAGGTCCTCCTGGCATTCTATGTAACAACACTATACAAGAAATCTGTTATGCAATCTGTCACACAAACATAGATAGAAAATGTACGTAATGCAATGCTTGGAGGAAAAAAAATCCAATAGACCATGAACTTTTAATGAATGAATTTTAACAGTTTGCAATCTGGTGTTCAGATTTCAAGGTTTCCTGATGAAAAGGAATGTATTTTGTGCTATGTGTTTTCTCCATTTGCTTATTCCTCCATTTAATTGGAATGAAAAAAAAAAGAGAGAGTACATTTTTCACTCCTGCAAAAGAAAACCATTAAAAAAAACCTCACCACTGCTTATCAGTATGCCAGACAAGAACTGTTTACTTTCTAATTCTGCAATGGATTGCGATGATGTCAGGACACTTTTAATTCTCATTAAAACTCCATTTTAACATTTGGCATTCCATTCAACAATCAACACATCAGAAAAAATGCATTTAAAATCTAATATTTGCAGAAAACAATGCCATAATCTATGGTGAGTTTCTTAGCAGTTTGAAGCAATGCAGTTGAAAATACAAAAACATTTGGCAAATTTTCTAAAAACCTTCTACCAGAGACATTTGATGAAAAAAAATGTGGCAACAAACTCCTAAGAGATATTTGTTAATTCTCCTGTCAATCTTGAGAATCTATATGTATAGTACAGGAGGGAGGGTACTGAATTTGGGGCTAGGGAACATTGGTTCAAGTTGCAGCTCTGCCACTTACTAGCTCATAACATTATTTCGTGCCAAGAATCTGTACCTTGATTTGGAAAACCCTAGATTCAAGATCTGAATCCATGGCTTATGAGTTGAGTGACCTTAGGCAACTCAGTTATCTGGGCATTGGTTTCATCATGTGGAAATAAGAGAGTTTGACCATTTACATTCTAATTTCCCTTCTACCTCTAAAGACCTACTATTGCAAGTTACTTATCCTCCTAGAAGGTCAGTTTTCTCTCCTATAAAGTACACATAAGAATATGTGATTTACCTAACTGAAAGGGTTGGATAAAAATCAGAAAATATAAGCTAGTATTGAGAACAGGAAAGGTTTAAAGCTGAAGGACCTGAAGTCCTTAACTGTGACTCTATCTTTATCTCTCTCTCTCTCTGTATGTATGTATATATCTACATATGCACATATACACATGTTTGTTACCTTAGGCAAGTCACTAAATTAATCTGAGCATCAGTGGCCTGATTTATAAAAATAGAGGATTGCGATAGAGAACTTTTAAAGTCCCTTTCAGTTCCAAAATTTTAAGTCTGTTGGGTTATGATTCTAAGTTCTCTCTATTGGGTTATGATTCTAAGTCATTCTGCTCCTCAACATCTTCACCTACAAAATAAGTAGGAGGCAACCTGAACTAACTGTGTGCCATAGCTTAGAAAAGAAGTATAAAAGTAAGAATGTAAGCTGCTGTGGTATACTGGAAAGAACAATGGACTTAGAGCTGGAAGACTTTGCAATCTAAGCTTTGTCATTTACGTATTTGTCATGTGTGCCCTTGGTCAGGTCACTTCATTTTTATGGGCCTCAGTTTCCTCATCTGTGAAATGAAATTGGATTATATCATCTCTTAAGTTCCTTTAAACTTCAAAACTGTGTTATGACATAAAGCATTACATAAATTTTGAAGTAATATACAATATGAATTATTCAATTATTAACTATAATCACTAAATTAGGATATAAGCCTGAAAGAAGGTGGCATTTGGTCTCACTAATATCCTACTTTTTCTGTTTTTAGTCTCTGGAAGAAAAAAATATTTACCCACTAGAGTCTTTTCTTAGGTTTTCGTGTGTGTGTGTGTACCCATATATACCCATGTCCACACACATGGAAAATTAAGATAGAAAAATAAATAGAGGTATTGAAAACATAAAGCTACAAAAAGCTATCCTTAGTCCGAGGAAGGGAAGAAAGCAAAAAAGTGAAGGAGAGAAGATGAAAGAAAAACACTTTATTGTTTTTATATGGCAAGTTTGGGCTTGGACCTTGACATCTCTTCAATTGTCTCCTGCAATGAAGATCTGTGAAGACTAAGGTCTGAAAGTCTAATGTAGCAGACAGCTGCCTGGGGCAAATGCATAACACAGAACATTTAGAACTTGAGGTACTGTTACTATTAGTGGCAAATGGAACCACAGGAAGGAGTCATCAGATTCATACAACAGCTTGCACTGAGGGCTTATATACTTCCTCACACCATAAGTAAGGCAGATCTCTAATTTATAGTGCCCTTCACAACCTACACTGAGGAAGAATGTTATTACACTTACAACCTAGCCCCAATCTTTTCCATCCTCCCTACACATTAATCTTGTTATCATACTCTATGGTATAGACAATCTAAAATGCTTACTGGATATAATCCCAGTGAATAGGCTCACTAATGTCAGAGTAGAGATGCTTTTAATGCTCATGAATAGCAGCAGCATGCAGAAGAGATGACTCTGTTATGGGGTCTCAACTTTTAAACAGATGGACCTTATTTTAATGATAGATATTAGAATTCTAGAATTTTAGGAGAGAGAGAGAGAGAGAGAGAGAGAGAGAGAGAGAGAGAGAGAGAGAGAGAGAGAGAGAAAGAGAAAGAAAGAGAGAGAGAGAGAAGGGAGAGAGAGAAAGAGAGAGAGAGAGAGAGAGAGAGAGAGAGAGAGAGAGAGAGAGAGAGACCGAGACCTTCGAGGTTATCTAATCCAATGGTGTTCCAATTTTACATGTAGAATGCAAGCTCCTTGAGATCAGGAGTCATGTTTTTTTTTTTTGGTTGTTTTTTTTTTGTCTTCATGTTCCTCAGTGCCTAGACCAGGCAAGTCAATTGCATCAATATACACAAGAATTTCAAATAATGTTTAAAAATAATCTCACTATAATTTACTATAATTTTTCTATCTATGCAAACATACTAATAATTATAAGTAGATATGATCATTTTACTTTGAAATATAAAAAAAATCACCTTACTATTGCTTGTACATGCAAATGCACTGTGTCAACTGATGCACCTTGGTCCTTTAGGTATTCTTAAATTCCAATCCTTCTAGCAGCATACTTGAATGAATTTCACAGATGAGGAGGCTGATGTCAAAGCTAGAGTCATGCAGGTATTAAATAGCATAGCCATGAAAGAACCCAAGTATCCAGATTGTCTATTTAATGCTCATCCCACTAATGATATTACTTATCTAGAAAAATACTTAACTATTTCAATGGTGCTTGTAGCTCATTAACCGAATGTTAGTGAACCTTCCAAAGGTGCAAATTAGAGCCAATCCATGCCTTTGCATCTTGTGACCTCCTATTATTTCTTTCCAAAAGGGTATATACAATGCTGTGAAGAAAGTCCTTTAGTTGTTCTAATATTCTGATGTATTAGTATAGTACATAGGCTATTGATTTTTTATCTCACACTAACCCAAATCCTTTTCTGATTGTTAATCTGCCATATAACAATCTGAAAATTATATGTAATTTGATTTTTGAAATTAATTTTATAGGAAGTTTTAGCGTCAGAGGGCATGAGTTCAAATCCAAGCCCTACTTCCTACCTGTGTGACTTTTTGCAAATGGTTTAAACATTTGGTCCCTCAATTTCTTCATTATAAAATGAGGTTGGACCCTGAGGTCCTATCTGGATCTAGGTCTATGATTCTACGTAAATGCTATAACGTATCTCCTTCTTACACTGATTATAAAGCCAATGTTTCCTCCTGCAGGACCTTTAATGAAGAATCCTTTTGCACAGTAATTAGTTAAATAATAGGCATGTTCAAGCACTTGTTATGGGCTCTGTGGTGGCACTGAGCTTACAAAGACAAAAATGAAACCTTTAAAGAATCACTTCTGAAACCCATAATTTATTATGTATACTCCTGCTCTGATTTAAACCATGTCTAAGGTACTAACTATATGACCAGGGGTAGTAGTCACCAAATCTCTTGGCTTTTCAGGGTCTTCATCTATGAAAAGGGGATAATTATGCCTATAGTATCTATACTACCTCCTTCAAAGGGTTGGTATGAGGACCAAATAGATTATCTATGTAACATATTTTGCAAGCTTTTAAGCATTAAATCAGTGAAAGCTGTTCTTATTATAATGATTATTAACTTGTATTTTGGTATAAATCCTTATATAACAAGTTCATCTAAAAGTAGAAGATTAGTACTTAACATTGTCTGTCTTCCTCACCTGACTTTTGTTTAAGTCTGATTTTACTTCCTCTAGGACTAGATACTGGGCTCTGGGTAGCCAATTAGGCCCCCTCTAAGTCAGAATTTCTAACAGCAACATTGGAGGGAAACATCATCCTACTTCGGAGATCAAAGCTATAGTGTCAATCAGCAAATGTATGGGCCTGTGAGGAAAACTGACCTCTGAAAGTTTATTTACTGTACAGGAAGGACAAGAAAATCAAACAGATATTTAGTGAGGATAGAGACTGTAGGCTACATTATCATAGCAGAGTAAGATTTTTCTCTTCATGACTGTTTAACCTTAGAATGGGGTTTCCTACAAGACCTGTCCATCTCAGTTGTTATTATTCTATTCTTTCTTAAATTATTTTATAATCTAAGCTTGTCTGGGCATGCCCAGTTTGCCTAACATGGAGGTGCCCTTGATAGGCCTTTGCAGCATGTCCAGACTACTTAATATAGAGGTTTTTGCATCTCCTACCTACCACATGGGTGGGTACAGCCTTCTTCGATTGTCTGCTTGCATCTTTAAAAGTGGGGAGATTGAGATAGCCATGCTTTTTTTCCTGTCACTCTCTTTCTGTTCTCATTTCTTCCTACTCTTACCTACTACAACCAAAGGGGTGAGGATCAGAGATCAGCCACAGCATGGGCACCATGAACTGAACCACTGAGAGGAGAAGAACGTCTTTCCCCTTCTCTCTTTCATTCTCTCTCTTCTTCTCTGTCTCTGTCTCTGTCTCTCTGTCTCTGTCTCTGTCCCTCTCTAACACTCTCTCTCTCTCTCTCTCTCTCTCTCTCTCTCTCTCTCTCTCTCTCTCTCTCTCTCTCTCTCTCTTCAAGAAATGGGCCTGGGCAGGGGGTTGGCAGAGTAATTCTGTTCTGTATTATTTATCCTCTTCAGTTTCAGGCACTGGAGGGGATCTCCATGAGACCTAGGAGCTTAAACCATGAATACCTTGGAGCCAGGAAGGCAGGAAGAATGGGGCATCAGGGTGCCTGAGAATAAAGCCTGAGGTCAGTCTTGGACTTGGAGTTGGGATTGTGTTCTATTGGAATCAAGTTAAGCTATAGACTTAACCCCCTCCCTTCCCAGGGATTGAGGTATAATAGGGGAGAGTGATGATATCTCCCACATGTTGGGGGCATAAGTGTATATATTTGTGATCATACCTGTTGAAGTAAATATTTCTGTGTAAAAGCTTATCTGATTCTTAGCAGCTAAGTGGAACTGGGGTACAGGGGATCTCACTAAACTTTGAACCTCACTGTTAGGTAGAACCATTTGCAGATAGCCTATGCATCCCAATCCCCGTAAGGGTACTGGAGAGCCCTAGAGGGGGTGAAAAATGTAGCAAACCTGGCTTTAAGATAGTGAAGGCCAGAGTGGCTTCTGTGATACTGTACTTATTTATCTATGTATATACTGTATATATGCAAATATAAAATCCTTGATGGGAAAAAAAATATTGGTTTTGCCTTAGTATTTATCCCCAGTACCATTTCTGTTGAAATTGCCATTGAACAATCATTGACTCCAATACCTAAGAGAAGCTGTAGCTGTAAACTCTGTTAGCCAATGGTAAGCAACCTAGATTGACTAAGACTTTGAGATTAATCTACAATTATTGCCCTAGTAGTAAATAAGATTATTGACAGCTAGAACAACATGACTTTTGTCTTCATATACCCCACATCTAAAAATCCAAGCCAATTCAATACATTCACTTTAAGCAACTACTACGTGTCAGACACTATGCTAACCTCTGGTGATATGCTTAATAAAAAGAAAGACAGTCCCTGTGCTCAACGAGCTTATAAACTAAAGGGGGAGACAACATACAAAGGGAGGCAGGAAATTGGGAAGGGGGACATACTTGTTCTGTGAAATTGAAACCAGGAGGAGCAATAGATGCAGAGTGGAGTGAACTGAGAACCTCTATATAGAAAGGCATTGGGAGAAGTTTGGTACTCTATACTCCAACCCACCAATCATATGAGAGGAAAAGATGAGGGAGGTGGTATCAATCAAGGCTTAATTAAGCACCAGGATCTAGTAATAGTAGGTATTTAATGTGTTTGTTTATTGGCTGATACATAAGGAAGTAAGGGTTTGGGGCTGCTATTTAGGGAGGGATTGGGAAGAATATATTAATGTGTGTTTTAAACAGAATTCCACCTCTCCCTACAGTACATAATTTATGTTTGAGTTCTAATGGAGGAAACCAGATGAATGGCTTGATCAATTGGTACGGTAGAGGCCCGGTGTTGGTGGGAGATCAGAAGTGGCCAAGGACCTTTTTCAGATCGATCATGCTTTGTCATTTGCCTGAATATTTCTCCAGTGGCTGGTCCTGAGCAAAGGAATAGCCTAAGTTAAGAGCCTGAATGATTTCTGCCGAGATCACATCATGTTAATCATTCCTGTCAGGATCCCAGGGAAGGAGAGGTTGCCTGTCCTGACAATCTGCATTAACGTGGGTGGATGATGTTTGATTATACTTCCATGGAGGCAGTTTCCATTTACATCTTTCATCAGAAGCATGACAGCAGTGTGTCCCTGGAAAGATATGCTCAATGCCCTGGTTGTCCCATGGTCTCTTGCCTGCACTGCCCCCTCATCTACTGTCCTCTGGAAGAACACAACTTTTAGACTATAACAGAGACATCGAAAAGGACAGAAGGGATTTGATCAGCCTCCCTCATGAAGGTTACAGCTTTAGGGTTTTCAATAAAAAATTTCTGGATGCACTCTCCCAACATCCATTTGCGCTCTTGTCCCATGGACTCCTTTACACCCCCAAGTGAGAAACCTGTGTCCTTGATGCAGAGAGAGTGTTAAAGAAAAGAATACCTCTCTCACTAAGTCTTGAGGGCTCTCATCTTTCTCTGTTTCCTTATCTATAGAAGTAACTGAGGCAGATAGGTGAATTTATTGTTATTAAGCATTTATGCAGTCAATTCTGATCAAATGCTTTGAAATATCCATACACCCCAAACAAAAACAATTCACTGAAAAGTGGAATGCCCTCCAAATAAGGGACAGTTTTCTGTGGAAGTCTTGACAGATGTAATTTTCTATCTAGTGCTCCATTTACATACTTTTTAACATAAGCATGGGCCCATGGAGCAGGAGCAGAAAAAAAAGAGCTTTTCTTGACAAACATAATTAGCCAAGCAATAGGATCTGAAATGTGCCTAATGATGAAATTAACTACCGAAGTTATAGACACAGCAATAAAAGAAAACTCTCAAACTCTAGATCTTTGAACATCAAAAGAAAATGGGAAATAATCCTTTCTGCTTAGTTCTACACAGATAAATTGTAAGAAACAACTTAACTTTGTAAAAAAATGTGAACGAAACTCAGATTGAAATATATCCATTTAGATATGCCAGACTAACAGTCCTGCTTCAACATTAAAAGCAGTATTTAATTTCATTGCTATTACATTTCTAGCACAGAGTGTCTTTGCAAATAAAGTGAAGATATATTCTTAATGTCATTTAAAAACCTAGAGGAAGACTTCTGTCAGAATCTCTAAAATAGCCAACGAACCAAAAATACAGAGTTAACTCCAATTTCAGCACGAATGAGGCTTCTTTCTAAATATAGCTGTCCTAAAATAGACTTTTCTGATTTTGGGTTTGCAGTACTCAAGTATGCTTCTTCTCATTAATGGAAGACTGGATTTAAAATTAAACCTGGAGAGCTATTACACCTTGCTTCGATTTAGCTACCTTTGCAAACTTCCTAAATAGCCCATTATCTTCTCCTTTTCCATCCATTCATTGTCTGATGTGATTAAGAAACTACAAGGGAAGGAAACACATCTTTCACATGTGCATCTGTTGTTATGTTTCTATGGGGATATGTAACCCATTAAGTACCAGCAAAAAAGATTTAAAGAGGGGTTTAAAAACAAATGCCAAGTGGAATTTTATTTATTTTAGGGTGAAATCCCTGTTTATACACTTTTGCTCCCAGGTGGAATATATATTGTATAACTCAGGTACTGTTGTGTTCTTATATTGGTTGAGGATAGCTGAATGAGCTACTTTAGCAAGGTTGCTGTTTGGGAAAGAAATGTAAGCATACTAGCTAATCAGAAAAAAAAATTGTATTGCCATGCAAATTAGTCATTCTTACCTCTAGTTAGAATTATAGCTTCACCCACAGCTGATCACAGCGGCTAAAACATAAAAATGATTTGTCAGTATGCCTAAGTATATTTTCCTCATCAGAAGGGGAAATGCCCATTACTACTGCAATGAATAAACATATTTTCATTCCTTATTATGCATCCCAGAATAAAAATGTGCTTCTCTTAAATCCTTTATAAATGGCATCCATTGACATAAAGACACTGCATATCAACATGATTTCCTATTTTATGTCTACATTCTCTAGCAAATAGAATAACCAATACATCAATCAACAAGCATGTATTAAACACTTACTATGTTCTAGCCTCTGTGACAACCATGCGGGGTATAAAGAAAACTGTGAAGCATTCCCTATCCTCAAGGAGCTTACATTCTAATGGAAAGACAATATAAACACACACACACCAACACACACACACACACACACACACACACACACACACATATATATACATATACATATATATGTATATACACATATACATATATATATATATATCTGTATGTATACACACATACATATATATATATACATATACATATATATGTATATATATATATCTGTATGTATACACACATACATATATATATACATATACATATATATGTATATACACATATACATATATATATATATATCTGTATGTATACACACATACATATCACACACAAACATAGAAAGTAGGTATGAGGTAACAATGCACCCTCAGCATACTCCATCTCCCATCTCCATGCTGACACTCCCCCTTACCCCTGCCTCCCAGAACCCTCACTTCCTTCATGATGCATCTGGAACACTATCCCTCCCTCTCAAACTACCTGGGATTAAAATTGTTGGTATTCATCTACTTTATATTTATTCTATTTATACTTGTATTTGGACTTGTTGTTTTTTATTTAAATCCTTTTGAGTTTGTTGTTGTTTCTCCTTCATTTTCAAAGAGAGTGTGATGTTTTGACTCATGTGTGAATTGGACTTAAGTGAGCCAGAATTTCACAAAGTTATTGGCCTCACTCTCTCTTCTAGAGTCATTGAAGTCCAGTAGCAACACAAAAGTCAGGACAACTGGTGATAGCCTGGGATGCAGTGGATGACCTTGGAGTTTTCAAAATCTGACCAAGATCTAAGTGCTCCACAGAACCCCCCTCAGCTGCCTTAATGCTGTTGGAACAAATTGTTCTTATTTGCCCATTTTGCTGGGGGAAGTCTTCACTCATCCTTGAGGTAGATGTCCCCCTAATTCATTGATGAATTTGAGACCATTCAATTACCCACAACATGGTTAATTATTTGCTGAGATGGTTTACTGGGGTGTGGCCATTGCACATGCTACAGTTTCTTGGAGCCACAGGTGAGATTTGGGTGATAAGTGAACACCAAAGGTGGATGAGCAACCCTGAAAAGGGCTTCACAAGCCCTCACACCAGAGATGCTCTTCCTCCTTGAACACCCCATACACCTCATCTTTTTCAGTAGGCATTATTTCATTAATTATATTTGTATCTCCAGCACCTAGTCCGAGGCCTGGAATATAACATACCCTTATTAAATATTTGTTGACTGAGCTCCCGGTGCTCTCTTTAAAAGTACAAGAAGACTGAGTTTGAGGATTGGAACTCCATCATAGTCACCTGGTTGTACATTAATACATTCACAAAGAGAAGGCATTAACAGTTGAAGGACGCAGAAAGGTTTCATGCAGATGATGGTGACTGAGCTGAGTCTAAGTGAACCAGAGACTACAAGAGGTGACGGTGATTTTTAAATTGACAAAAGTAGAACTGACACTATTTAGAAGTGAAGTGAATTGACTTAGAATTGAGGCAGGCTGTTAAGGGGTGCAGTGGATAGAGTGTTGGGCCTGAAGTCAGGAAAGTCTATATTTCTTAACCTTTGTCCTCAGTTTCCTCAGCTGTTAAATTAGATCATAAAAGAACCTACTTAAGGTTACTGTGAATATCAAATGAGATAATATTTGTAAAAATACATAGCATAATGCTTAGAACATAGTAGATGCTTATTACATGCACAGGTTATGGCATCACCTTTCTGATGTCATAATTCTCTTTGAGAATGAAGGACAAACAACAAGGTATGAGTAGTTGTAGCTGCCCCACTGGGGCCCCAATTGGCCAGTTCCAGTTGGGTAACTAGGCTCCTTCCTTCCTTCCTTCTTTCTTTCTTTTCTTCCTTCCTTCATTCCTTCCTTCCCTTCCCTTCCCTTCCCTTCCCTTCCCTTCCCTTCCCTTCCCTTCCCTTCCCTTCCCTTCCCTTCCCTTCCCTTCCCTTCCCTTCCCTTCCCTTCCCTTCCCTTCCCTTCCCTTCCCTTTCTTCCTTTCCTCCTCTCCCTGTGTCCACAAAGGGTTTCATACCCTTACATGTAGTTGCTCTGACCAAAGAATGTAAATTTTGATTGCTGAAACTTGCAAGAAATCTTGGGGTTTGTAGGCTATATTTCTTTCTTAAAGACCATGCCTTAAATCCAAATCACTTTGGTTCTCATAGACTGGCCAACAATAGGTCCCAGCTCAAGGTCACTTTTTGGGTACAGATGGCTCAGAGTGAGTATAAATAGCCACTGTTTCTGTTTTGGCCAGAAACCCTGAGGGTCTTCCCCTCCCAGATTGATTTTTTTTAACTAGGTAAAAGAGGCCATTCTTTGCCTCATTTCATACCTAATCTTAATCACTGAATGGACATTGTCTCAGTCAAACTGAGACTGAAAAAGACCTTAACTTAAAAAGGTTAAGGTCTCCCATTGCATCTGGGGCCATCTCTAGTCATTCTGGACCCAGATGGCTCCAAAGGAGAAAGTGAAGCTAGTGACTTTGCATAGCTTTTCCTGACTTAAATCTAATTCACTTGCAAGTCATGGTATCACCTTCCTGATATGATGGTCCTCTTTGAGAATAAAGGACAAACAACTAACAATCTCTCTCTTTCTTTCTGTACATATGTGTGTGTGTATACATACATACATACATACATATATATATACATACATACATACATTCACATAAATATATTTACACAATAACATTATTAGTAATCTTTGAAAAACTAGAGAGAATAGGTTAGGTGACAGAAGAATCAAAGAGGATAAATGTTATACAATGTTTTAAAAGAAAGAAAATGTGGATCCCTAGGCAACATTAAGCCAAATTAGTGAGCTTAATTTTTATTTTAAACAAAATTCTTAAATGAGTTATTAAACTTGAGGATTGTGATCATTTACAAAGGAATTATGATTGATGGGGGCCACCATAAGTTCATTAAGAAAAAGTAAGGTCAAAATACTCTCAGTCGCTTTTTGATAGTGTTACTGTAATGCATATTAGAGAAGTGACATAGATATCATTCACTTTGATTTCAGAAAAGATTTCCAGATCCTTCTGATAATCTTGTGCATAAGATGGAGTACAGCAAGGTGGATTCATAGCTGGATGAACAAAGAGTATTGTTGAAAAGAACAAAATAAGCCTAAATTTAAGTCTAAAGCAAGTTTCTATGTTGTGTAAGATACCATACTAGGAGCTAGAGTTACAAAGATTAAAAAAAATTTAGAACAGTTTGTGTCCTCAAGGAGGTTACAATCTAATGCAGATGGAGTGGCAAAAATAATTCATGAACACAAGTAAATGTGTATCATGCAGAAGGGCTCTCTATTTGGTCCTGTCCTAATCAACAGGTGAATTAGAGTTTTATTAAACCATCAGAGGTATGTACTCGTATTTTATGGGTGATACAGAAAATGAAATGGATAGATGATAAATTGGATGGCTAGACGACAAAAGCAGCTTTCCAAATAATCTAAAATGCACCAAACCCATCAAGAGGAAATTTGACGACAATAAATGTAAAGTTCAGCATTTAGGTTAAAAAAATCACTTTAAAAAGGAGAGAGGAGATTTAGCTTGGCAGATGTTTCTGACAAAGGTTTGATTTAGTACAAACTCAGTGTGGTGGAAGGAGTACTGGATTGTAGGCCTGGGATTTTATCCAGCTATGCCACTACTAGTTATATGACTCTGGGTAAGCCATCTTACCTCTATGAATGTCTCTTTATTTTCTTCTGTAAAATGAGAAGTTTGGGTTAGATAAGCTCTAAGTACCAGGTCAGCTCTAAAATTCTACAATTCTAAGATTCAGGGAGAAATTCCTGCTCAAATTATCAATTCAAACAAAGTCTATCTTAATAGAAATATGCTGTCCAGAGAAAGGGGGTTAATAGTTTTGCTGTACTCTGTACTGTTCAGACCGTATTTATGTTGCATTCAGTCATGGACAACATATTTTATTAAAGATATTGACAAACTGAAGTACACAGAAGAATACAGTGAGGACTTTGAAAAGTCTAAAAACTTATTCATATAAGGATTTATTGAGGTAATTAGGGATCTGAAACCTGGAAAACAAAATTATTGGGCAGAGTTTGGGTTTCTTTTACCAGTTTTCAAACATTTTAAGTGTAAACAAGTAAAATAAATTTGGATTTTTTTTACCGTATTTTCCAGAGATCTGAGTTTAGACAAAGAGGAAACAGTTTCTGGACAAATGTAATGAAAAATTTTCCAATGGAAAAAGCTGTCCAAAAATGAAATGATTTTCCATCTAAAGTAGTAAGCTTTCTGCCACCGGAGATATTCATGGAGAATCTGGACAATGACTACTGAACAATGTTGTAAAAGTTTCTACAAAGGATGAAAGATTGAATTCCATGACCTCAAATATCCCTTACAAATCTAAACTCTATAAATCCCTTACCATTTTCTGTTATCCCTTAAAATAAGACTGGCTCTGCATACACATTTTAAAGCAACATTTGAAACTTGGTTGATTATAATTAAATTCTGCTACCAATCACATTGGCAATCCAGAGGAGGCTCAGACATTTCACAGATAATAACTGAATAATCTCCCTTAATCTTCCACAACATAAGTATGCATGCCAAATAATTCACAGTAGACTATGTTCAACTTCTCTGGTACTGAAGATATAATACAAATATACTTTAATTTATACCTCTTATCCAAAAGTTGTGTGTACATAATATTTTTATAAATTGAATCATATTTTAAAAATTCTTGACTTTGGAATTAACTTTTTAAAAGACCCCTGTGGAGAATACTTTAATAATGCAAATAATACTTTGATAAAATGAATAATCATCCCTCATTTCACTTGTACTACAGTTAGTGATTCGATAAATTAAAGAGAGATATAATATCCAAGAATAAGGATATGATAGTTCCATCCTAGGCCCTCATTAGACCAGAGCTAGAGTATTATGTTCGGGTCTTGGCACAAAATTTTAGGAATGACATTAATGATCTGGAAAGCATCCAGGGATTGGCAACTAGGAATGTTAAAGGCCTACAAATCATGCAATATGAATTGATTGAACAAACTGGGAATGCTTAGCCTGGAGAAGAGAAGACTAGTGCTTTAAGAAACTAAGCTTTATATCAAGACCTATTCAAAAGTAGAATGAGTTGCTACTAAAAAATCATATCCCTCTTCAGTGGATTCCTCAATAAGTCAGTCAGTCAGTAAACATGTATTAATCCCCCAGGTACTGTGCTAAGTAGGGGGGATACACAAAGGACAAAAAATAGCTGCTGAACTCAAGGAGCTCCCAATCTAATCTTCAAGAAAATTCTGGATGAGCACTTGGAATGTATGCTGTCAAAGGGCTTCATTTTCAAGGAAAGGTTACCTTTGGTAATCATTGAAATCCTTTCTAGGACTGAAATTCTGTAATGCTGTAAGCATCAAATGCAGACAGAACATTGCTGCATATAAGGGAAATAAAAATGTTTAGACAAAACATGGTCTCTGGCCACATGGAATTTACGGCCCAGAGGAAAGTTACGACACACATATACATATAACTATAGTTTAATACACCATATGAGTAAAAATTGACATATGACATCCAAGCAGGAAGTTTGCTATCAAACTGGGAGAGGTGTGTAAGAGATCAGAGACACCTTTATTGAGAAAGGGACAACCTGAATTATTATAAGTATAGTGCCAGACAGAATGTTAGTGATCAGTTAGCTCAATCACTAATTTTATTGGGTATTCGAGGAAGTGTAGGATAAATAGGGTGGAAGGTAGGAAAGATAAGGATATTCCCATAATAAGGGACAACAAAGACACTGGGGTCTTCTAGGGAAAGAAAGGGGGAAGAGAATAAGTATTTATATAGTTCTTATTATGAACCAGCCACTGTGCTAAATATTTTTTTTAATATTAATTCATTTGATGTTGAAGAAGATATGGGAAAATTAGAACACTAATGCATTGTTGGTGGAGTTATGAAATGATAAAACCATTTTGGAGAATAATTTGGAACTATACCCTAAGGGCTATAAAAATGTGCATACCCTTTGACCCAGCAATAGCACTTCTAGGGCTATATCCCAAAGAGTTCATACAGATGGGAAAAGGACCCACATGTACAAAAATATTCATAGCAGCTCTTTTTGTGGTGGCAAAGAATTGGAAATTGAGAGGATGCCCATAAATTGGGGAATGGCTGAGCAAGTTGTGGTATATGAATATAATGGAATACTATTGTGCTATAAGAAATGATGAACAAGGTAACTTCAGAAAAACCTGGAAAGATTTGTATGGTCTGATGCTGAGTGAACTGAGCGAAACCAAGAGAATGTTGTACACAATAACAGCCACATTGTGCGATGACTAATATTGATAAACTTAACCCTTGTCAGCAATATAAGGATCTAAGACATGTCCAGAGGCCTCAGGATGGAAAATGCTATCCACATCCAAACAAAGAATTGTGGAAGTTGAATTGCTATCTTTTTTTTTCTCTTCGGTTGAGTTTCGTTTCTTCTTTCTGATGATTGCTCCTATTGGTTTTAATTTTTACTTACAACATGACAAATGTGAAAATATGTTTAATAGGAATGTAAATGTATAGCCTATATCAGATTGCGCACCATCTTGGGGAGGGTGGTGGGGAGGAAGGGGGAGAAAAATTTTAAACTCAAAAGCATATGGAAATGATTGTTGATACATCAAAATAAATTAATAAAATAAATTTTAAAAAAAGAAAAAAATATTAATTCATTTTTTTCCTTACGACAATCCCATGAAATAGTTGCTATATTATTACCTTTATTTTACAATTAAGGAAACTGAGGCAAACACAGGTTAAGTGACTTCCCCAGGGTCACACAGCTAGTAAGTGTCTGAGGCAGTTATTTGCACTCATATCTTTCTGAGTAGAGGATAAAGTAAATTCAGGGAATGATAGGAAAGAATATTACTGATGAAATATCCTATTTAGTGTATTGAATAAACAGCTTTTCTTTTGACAAAATCTCAAATCAGTCAATATGGTTTATCTCGTAGCTTACAGACACCATGAATTTGTGAGAAAGTAAGAGTACTGGATAACTAAATTCGCTATTTAGGATTAATAATTTCTAGCATTAATACTGTAAGGAGAAGCTACCTGCATTCAATGCACTTGAACAAATCCCAAATTTCCTTTTCCTCTTGGCCACATATTAATGCCACTGACTATTGCTAGCCTATCTAAATTCTTCCTACAGTTTCACATGGATAAAGGAATCCAAATCCACTCAGCACTGTATGTGCACAGTCCCTACTACTTGTCCCCACTAAGCAGATTTCAATACTGAGTGAAATGATTCCTCTAGACTGAAGTTGAGAGTCCTCACTGACAAGAATAATGCAAATGGAAGAAGATGAAGATAATGAACAAATACTGTTTTATCACCCAGGCTTTTCAGTAACGATGCCAGAGTAACTGAAGCATATTCCATCAGCCAAGTACACATTCATCAGTTCAGTCCGACATTTGCTTTATGCGATTTAATATGGAAATACCATACTTAAAAAGATTTATATAAAAGTCTCTTTTTCCCATTGTTATCAGTTTTCCATGTCATTCTCTAGCATATCAACTCTCTCCAAGCTGGCAATATCAGCAGGACTAATCTATAATAGCATAACTGTCTGAAGCTCACCCCCATCTTCTGCATTGGAATCATGAAACTCAATTATTAAGTGAGAAAAAAACTGAAAAGCCCAAAACAATGATCTAGAGTTAGTGTCAGTATGTCAATGGGACTACTGCAGCTGTCACAGTGTGAAACCCAAACACTTAGGAAATTTAGAGCAGTCAATAGAGTCTATTATCAGCCAACTCGCATTAACGTAGGACACAAGTCATTTCAATGGATATATCCAAGGTGGCCATGATCAAGATTTAGCTCTACCTAACTTTCCCCTGTTTATTCTCTTTGAACAGACCAAACAAGCCTTATATTTCAAAGCAACCTTTTAAATTCCTTCCCTACTTCTGTCTCTCTATTTTTCACCTGTATCTCTCATTTTCATTCACTCATCTATCTTTTTTTCTCTTACACACATACACACACAGACACACACACCACATTTCCAGAAACCCCAAAATTCCAAATATTCAAAAATTCAGTTAAAAAACATTTGTAAGACACTGTCTATCTATAGCATCCATAAATTTCTAAAACCAGCAGCATAAAAGATACTGTAAAAATAATGCTGTAATGCATTAATGAGCACTGAAAAAGATTTCATTGGAAATATCTATATAATCTACCTGATTGGATTTAAAATATAAAATGTTCTTAAATGAAATGTAAAAATATGAGATAATTCTAAATTCTTTTTTTTTCAATTCAGAAATAAATTACTTGCTGTTTTCATAATTGCTACAGACGCCCACCCAGCAGGACTGTCACTATGATACATACATTTTCTAAGCCCACCAGGATAGCCATGGAGAAAGAGAGAGAAGGAAGAAATTACATTAAGAAACTTGATGAAATGGAAATTAACTTGAAATATTTGGTAAGTAAATGAGTCAGATTAAGGACATTCATAGCAGAGGATTTGAATTTGGGAGCCTTTGCCTCTATTCCCAATTTTGTAATTGACATCTTAATGTTTGTGGTTCATAGGATCTGAAGCTGGAAAGAATGCTAGAGAAAATGCATTTCAACTCTTTAACAGATGAGAAAACTAAGCCCAGAGAAAAATGATGTGTCTAAAGCCACACACCTATCTAAGTGTAATGTCTAAAGAATAACTTTGATGACATCACTGATAACTCAAAAAAAAAATTGCATTGGTTCCATATTGCCTCTTGGGTGAAATACAAAGTCGTTTGTCTTGTAAAGCTCTTTGTAACATGGTATTCATTTACAATTCCAGACTGATTGCATATACATCCCCTTCACATACTCCGTGGTTTGGCCAAAAAGACCCACTTCATGGTACTTCTGCATGACATTCCATCTTATCACTGAGACATTGCACAGCTTGTCCTCCATGCCTGCTTTACATTCCCTCCTCACTCCTACTTCTGATAATCTCTAGTCTCTTTTGAAACTCAGCTCAAGCATAACCTCTTATAGGAGACTCCTCCTGATATGCCCCACTGCTAGTGCCCCCAATTGCCCTGCACTTATTTTGTCAATTTATTCTATATACTTGTATGCATGTATAGTGTTTCCCTCAACAGAATCCAATCTTCTTAAGGGCAAGGTATGTCTTGCTTTGTCTTTGTATCCTCAGAGCCTAGTGGAGTGCTCACAAGGATAAGTACTTTACATGTGCTTACTGATTTATAAAGCAGAGGAACTGGGATAGGACCCAGGTCTTCTGATTTTGATTTCACCATTTTTTCCTACTATAGGAAGCCTATAGTATAGAGCATGCCACTTGCCAAATTTTCCTTATTTGCTCACTCTTAGGGAGGGATATTTGCCTCAATGTATATTCAGGTATCAATAGTGACTCTAACCAGGAGACCTGTGGGGGTTTTACATAATATCTGAATTGGTAAAGTCATGTTTATTTTTAAATACGTTTCATTGATGTCTTCTATTTTTATATCATCTAATTTCTCTCTATATCCATCCCCCTCCTTTCCCAGAGAGCCAACCCATATGAAAATAATAAAAATATGAAACCAGAAAATATAAAATTATATATAAAATATAAAATCAACAAAACTGATCAATGCATCTGAAAAACAAGAAAATATAAGCAATATTTCACATCCATGTATCTCCCTACTCCTCAAAAAATGGGGATAATTGTCTTTTCATTTCTCTTCATTAGGGCTATGCTTGTTCTTTGTAATTCTGCATCATTCACTGTGGGTGTATAAATATGTGTATGTGTATATGTGTGTGTGTGGTTGTACTTCATGTTTTCAATGTGTAATCATTGTGTATATAATTTTTTGACTCTGCTTATTTCACTCTACATCAGTTCATGTCTCTCTATGCCTTACTATATTTATCATATTCTTCATTTCTTATAGTAAAGTGACATTCCATTTTATATTGAAGTACCACAAATTGTTTTTTATACCTAGTAGTGAAATCTCTGAGACAGAGGGTATAAACATTCTATTCACTTTATTTGCATAATTCCAAATTGTCTTCCACATTAGTTTCACTAATTTACAGTTCCACCAATAATGTACTAGTATGCCTATCTTTTCATAACACTTACTGAATTGAGAGTCCCATCTTCTGTCACCTTGGCCAATTTGCTATGTCTGAAGTGAAAATCCAGGATTACTGTCTCTTACTGTTAGTGATTTGGAGCATTCTTTCAAATAGTTGTTAATAGGTTTCAATTCTCCTTTTGAGAACTGCTTGTTCACAATCTTTGACTATTAATCTACACAAGAAAGACTTTTGGCCTTATATAAATATAGATGTAGAAGATAGAGAGGCAGATAGATAGATGTAGAAGATACATATATATGCATATATATGTGCAGATATATTTACACACACACATATATGCAAATGCTTACATATTTGGGTATATACATACATACATACATACATATATATGTATATATATGTATATATATAGTCTGTTTATTAGTTAGCCATATATTTCGGATACAAATCCTTATCTACAGATCTGATTTCTGTCCATTTGACCGCTTTCCTTATCTTAGAGGCATTAATTTTGTTTGTGTAAAAAAGCTTTTGATTTTCATGTAATTAAAATGGTTTCTTTCATCTTTTATAACTTCATCTATCTCTTGTTTGGCTAAAATACATCTCCTACAATTATCTGTGAAAGCTATATGATCTGCTTCTCTTCTATTTTTGATGATATTAATTTATTTAAATATTCAGGTCTCATTTCCATTTTTAATTTATTATGGGATATGGTATAAGTTGTTGGTCTTTATCTAATTTCTTTCAGAAATTTTTCTAGTTTTCACAGAAGTTCTTATCAAATAGAGAATTCTTTTTTATACAATTTATGTTTTGGGGTTTATCAAACACTCAGTTTTTGAATCCCATTATATTGATTATTTCTTGTCTAGAGTGATCCTTTGACCTACTTCTCTATTTTTTGATCCATATCAAAAGGATTTTGTGACCGCTGTATAAAGCTCCATTTCTGGTGCCCTATGTCTACTACACCTTCTTTGTAGAGCCTGATGTTTAATTGCCCCAAATTTTTGGTCTTCTGAATTGCCCAGAACCTTTGTCTATGTGTCTGATCTATCTGTCTCTTGTCTCCATGACCCCTCCTTCCTTATTCCTCATAATTTGGACTTCTTGTATTCTCAGACTCAGACTCAGATATCTACCTATTCCTACCTGGAACAGCTGGTTTTTCTGGATGTGACCTTGGCTTTCCCTCCTTACTCAAGTTGGGACTCCTTCCTACTAGTCAAACTACTGGTCCTAAGTCCCTTGATCTGCCCTTTTTATTGTTCATCAAGTTCCAGAATTATACCAGGTCTTTTTATGTTCCCTTATTTCTTGGCTAGTAGCAAAAGGACAGTGCTATTTATATAAACATATATATATATATATATATATATATGTATATGTGTATATATATGTATATGTGTATATATATGTATATGTGTGTGTATGTGTATACATGTAGGTAGACATAATATACTTCTTGCTCATCATAATACATACATATGATTTTTTATTTCTTTGATACACACAGAGGGGCAGCAGAGGGACAGTCTTGGAGCCATAAAGACCTGGGTGTAAGTCCTATCTTGTGAAAACCTAGGATGTCTGTCCATGGCTAAGTAATTTAACTTATCAACAACCTAAGCAATTCTCTAAGATCATAAATTATTAAGTAGTGTCAATGTGTATCAAAGGAACGTATTTCCATTAAAAATGAAAATCTTGAGTCTGCAACTCAAAGCAATTTTTAAAAAGAGTATAAAATGCTCATTTGTTGTTATTAATTGTAATGGCTATCTAGAGAGACAACATGGATTAATGGATAGAAAACTGGTTTGGGGGTCAAGAAGACCAGGGTTCATGTTCTTCCTCTGAAGCATGCTGAGTGTGTGACTGGGTAAGTCATTTAGTTTCTCAGTGCACAGGTAAGTCTCTAAGACTAAATTACAGGGCAATTGGAGATCTACTGTTGGTAAAAGAAGTTACCTTACCAGGAGTTTCTGATTCCAATGAAATAACAGGTATGATAGAAAAATACTAACTTTTGTAAAAAACACCCTTGAAAATCTTTCCAAAATACATTCCATTTTTTAGAGATAGCATTTGATGGACAACAAACACCTCTGCAAGGTTCAAAATAATAAACACTGTTAAAGTGAATATCCCTCTATTTAATAGCAAGGTCCTTAGATCTGTTAAAGTTGTGAACTCACTGACACAATTTGTCAAATTTTCCATACAACCCAACAAATAGTTTCAATATATCATTCAACAAAGAAGTCAAGATAGTGGGAAGCCACTCAGGAAGACAATGACCTCAAAACTAAAAACAATTAAAAAATATAATAGACTGTCTCCTCCATCTCTACCCCACAAAGTACTCCTAAGTCACACAAATAGATCTAATTAAGACATGACCCATGGTTCTCTAATTAGTGTTAAAAAAAAAAAGGCATAGGGAATGTGATTTCCTCCTGCTTACTCTATTCACTGGCTATTTTGAATCTGAGTTTTCTAAGGGCTCACCTCCATTTGATTGATTCACAAATTGGAGTATGAATATTCTTTTACATCACCTGGCAATTAGCCATTATAGAATAGAATAGATTCAACAGAAAGATATAAAACACTCACTTTGCAGCAAGGGATTACTGTAGGAGAGTCCTTCAACTATCTTGCTTTCAGGCTTAAAGTAAGTGCCCTTGAAAGCAGTCCTAGCTCTTTTAAAATGACAACAGTATTTATTCTCCACACTATCTCAAGATGTCCTAGGCAAAAGCACATATAAGAGTGTCCAATAAGCCTTCTCCATTTCTTCAGTCTTCACCTCTTCTATCTAAACTCTGTTAATATCATTTTCCTGTATTGGAAGTAATATTGCTTCTCAAGAGCTGTCAATACTATAAATAAGTGACAGAGAAACAATTAATCACTCCAGATTAAAATTTTCCTCTAAGCAAACTTCAATACACCAAAATTGAGAAATGAGTGCACTAGGAAACTGGTAAATTGAGTATGTATTACTGCATTAGCCATAATAAGAGCTATCATTCACATTGCTAGCCAGCTTTCCAATATCACTCATCTCTTCCTAATTTTTGTTTTGTTTTCTCTGAAGCTGAAATTTTCCAACTTTGTAACCAATCAAATCTAAAGATGTTTTTCTCTCTCCCTTCACCGATCATCTTCCACACAGCTGCCGAAACTGAAACTCTTTAAAAAAGGTCTGCAATGGCCCTCTTTTCCTTAAGAAACTTAAGTGATTTCCTACAGTCTCTGGAAAAGATGCAAAGTTGTCTGGCATTTAATTCCCGTCGCTAACTAGCACTAGCCAGTATTTCCAGACTGATTTCACTTGCATGTTCACACGTGTAATCTACATTCTATTCAAAATGACATATTTGCTCTATGACATTCATGACGTTCTGTCTCCTGGCTCCGAGCATTTGCATAGACTATCTCCCATGCTTGAAATGCTCTCCCATCAGAATTCCTACATGTATTTAGGGTTTAACTCAAGTACTACCTCCTCTAAGAGACCCTTCCTAAGACCCCAACTGTTACTGTTTTTCCCCACCCCCAAATTATTGAATTTTATTTGCATGTACTTCAAATTTACTGTCTATATGTTGTATCCCCTACTCCCCTCAATAGAATTTAAGTTTCTTGAGGGCAAGGAATATATTGCTTTTAGCTTTTTGTCCCCAGCACTTTCCCTTGCTTACAATCGGTGCTTAATAAATGTTTATAGTTTGAATTAATTTGAATTGAATTTGGAGATAAACTTTTGGTAGACCACAGAAGGGAAAATAAAAAACATTTCTTCTCTCATTAGTACGTACATATTTAAGAAGGCTTACTAACAGCTAAAAAGGGCAGTTTGTAGTCTATGTGCTTAGTCTAAAATGAAGATTAAAGTCACTGCTCATTTGAAAACAAGGAAATAGATTGTCACAAATAACTTGAAATAGCTCAGTAGGATCCATTAAGATTTTTAACAGCTCAGTGAAATTCACCTCCTCTCTGACAGCACTGATTGTGAGGAAGAAGAACTGTCTCCATAATTTAGCATCTTTCTATCTATGCATTAAGCAAACAAACTTATACTGACTGACAGTTTGAAAATTCCAAACTGACCCCCACCTTCAATTAACTCAGTTTGAAACTACTCCTAACAGCCCACACAGCTCTTGCTCATAATCCTGATAATAAGAGCTCTAAATGTTCAACAAGACCAAAAACAATGATGTGAATGTTTAGAAGCTGCCTTCTGCTCCATAACAGATACAAATATACCAGAATTTTAGGTGTGCTACCAAAACATTAGGGAGTGGGGACTGGAAAGAAGCACAAAAATATTTGGGAGATAACTTGTGTGTTTTCTGAAATTAAATTGGCAGAAGACCTCTTCCAGCCTTTAATTCCTGTGTGGTCACTTAACTTGTAAATATTACTTGCAAGAAATTACTTGGTGCTATCCTTTATATGGAAAACAAGATCCTTGACCTAAAATTTGTAGAATATAATGAACTAATCTTTTGGCAATGAATGAGCTCCCCATGCTTTCCCCTACTCCTTTCTTTGTGAGCAACAGGAATCTTAATCTGGGTTACTGGTGTCACCTATGAACTCTGAACATAGAAGAACTAACCTGGAAACTATTCTGTGCCAACTGAATCAAGTCTGGACCAATACGACTCTTGGAACACTTGCTTTGGTGATACTCTGGAAGTCAGGTGTGTTAAGTGTGTTGATTATCCATGAAAAGGAATTCCTATCTTTCCTTTATTCTCCATTACTATTCTGCAAGGATTTTCCCCCCAAGAATTCTTAACCATTTTGAGGAAGTATTTCAATGTCATATATAATTATCTATTTGAGATATATGTACTCAAGTACTTGGATACTATCTGCTCATTCAGCTGCATATCAGACTTCAGATGACAGGCATTCTTCTTCACTCAGTATTCCCTATGTGGATAATTTGATTAATTCTATTGAATTTTTATGGATTTCAGGAGGTTCAGCAATCTCCTTCAGCTTGATTATAATAGATCTTCATCCCAAACTGGGAGCATCTCAGACACTCCACTATTTATAGAAATGTTTCTTACATTTGACCTTTATGCTACATATTCCACTCAAAAGTGGAGAGGTACACAATAGGCACAAATAGGCTATGGTATATTACTAATTATTACATTCACACAAAAAGAAGATATTAAAGGTAAAAGAAAAAAGACTTGTGAATGGAAAAGGTAACGGACCATTTATGTAGTGAGAGCATATGATTAATAAAAAAGTAATATGCATGCTGCAATGGAACCCATAAAATATAAAGAAATCTAGGAGAAGGTCCTCAGGACAAGGAATGGATACTCGAAGATGACTTGTGAAAGTATAAGAGTCACACATGAGAAGTCATAAATGGGCTGTAATCTGTGCCTTTGAAGGGGTTCCACACATGAATAAAATTATAGCTTGTATCAGAGCACTGAAATAGTTTCTAAAGCAGACAGATCTTATTCATCCATTGAAAAAGAGTATTGGGGTTGGGGCAGCTAGGTGGCACAGTGGATAGAGCACTGGCCTTGGAGTCAGGAGGACCTGAGTTCAAATCTGGACTCAGACACAACATTCACTAGCTGTGTGACTCTGGGTGAGTCACTTAACACCAATTGCCTCACCAAAAAAAAAAGTATTGGGAGAAGTTGACCAAATTTGCCATTCAATATTCTGCCATTTCCACCCCTATTAAGTACTTTCTTTTTAATTTGAAGGAAGACCAGATTTGGAGTCCAAAGACCAAGATTTAAATCCAACTGTATGCCATCAGGAATATCACTGAAATCCACTAGTTCTCAGTTATCTTATTTTAGGTAAAATGAGGAGGTCCATGGTCAGGCATCTCATAGAGAGCATTCTTTTTTATTAATTTATTTTGATTTATCAACAATCACTTCCATAAGCTTTTGAGTTTTAAATGTTTCTCCCCCTCGCTATCTCCTCCCTCCCCAAGATAGCACACAATCTGATGTAGGCTACACACATATATTCCTATTAAACATATTTTCACATTAGTCATGTTGTAAGGAAGAATTAGAGCCAATAAGAGGAACCAGGAAAAAAAAGAAACAAAACAAAACAGAAGAAAAAAACCAGAAAATAGTATGCTTCGATCTGCATTCAAACTCCACAGCTCTTTTTTTGGATGTGGATAGCATTTTCCATCCTGAGACCTTTGAAGATGTCTTAGATTCTTGTATTGCTGAGAAGGGTTAGGTCTATCAATATTAGTCATCACACAACATGGTTGTTACTGTATATAACATTCTCCTGGTTCTGCTCACTTCACTCAGCATCATACCACACAAGTCTTTCCAGGTTTTCCTGAAGTCTGCCTGTTCATCATTTCTTACAGCACAATAGTATTCCATTGCATTCAGACATCACAACTTGTTCAGCCATTCCCCAATTGATGGGTGTCCTCTCAATTTCCAATTCTTTGCCACCACAAAAAGAGCTGCTATAAATAGTTTTGTAAGTGTGGGTCCTTTTCCCATTTGTGTGATCTCTTTGGGACACAACCCTAGAAGTGCTATTGCTCTGTCAAAGGGTATGCACATTTTATAGCCCTTTGGGCACAGTTCCAAATTGCTCTCCAAAATGTTTGGATCATTTTACAACTCCACCAACAATTCATTAGTGTTCCAATTTTCCCACATGTTCTCCAACATTTATCATTTTATTGTTTTGCCATCTTGGCCAATCTGATAGGTGTGAGGTGGTACCTCAGAGTTGTTTTGATTTGTATTTCCACAGAGAGCATTCTTGCTCACATACAGATTTAACTAGATGACCTCTAAGGTCTCAACAAATTCAAAGAATGCTTTGATGACATGAACTCTTAGGTCCATATCTTCACTAATTCTATCATATGAGACTTCCAGACACCATTACTGAATACTAACTTGCCAAATCAATCAAGCAACCAAACTACTTATGAGCTATGAAGATTTACCTAAGAGTTTCCTTCCTTTATGCTGATTTTAATGATGAAACAGATGGTAACATAGGTTCCCCCCACCCCTCTTTGATTACAACTTCATTTGTTTTAGGTCCCTTAATTCTAAGCCCTTATTAATTTGCATGTTTGATGGAACATCTTGGGAGGGGGAAAGATTTATTGTCTCAACTTTTATGTCCTCTAAAACAAACATAATATGACATCAAAAGTGGTAGAATTGAACCAACCAAGGGAGCTAAGCCATCACTTTTGTTTGTCTGTTAGAGACATACATATGTATATATACATCATCTATATAGCTACATATATAGCTATATATATGTATATATATATGTATATATACGTATATATACATATATATGTATATATATGTATATATATGTATATATACATATATACATATTATATGTATATATGTATATATGTATATATACATATATACATATTATATGTGTGCGCATATATATTTTATATATATACATATATATATAATATGTATATATATATATTTTATATATATATACATATATATATATATAATATGTGTATATATATATATATATATACACACCACTTTCTGTAATTTACAATCCTAGTGAGTTACAGAGGGGAGCCATTTTTAATTAACTTGCCTATGTCACTGAGCTGCTATATTACAAAGGCAGGGCTGAAGCCCGGGTCTTCTTGACTCAAAGGCTTACCCTTTATTCCCTATGTTACACTGCTTTTTATTTAGGACTTATTGATAAATTTTACTTAGGTTCATCTGCAGAATCAATTAATGGATCTCCAAGTTGCTGATCTTCATGGAACCTCCAAAGATGGGGTACAGGACAACTTCATAGGCAAGAACCAATATAATTTGCAGATTCCTCATGATAATGTAGAAACAATGACATGGCTAAGCTTAATAAATGCTTTGTGAGTGATTGATTGATAATAAGATGTTAACAGAAAACCTCTATCAGTAATGATACACTTAGATGAATGGCAAATGCACCTACTTGAACTCCATTATTTCTCTCTCAGTCTTGGAAATGCTTAAACTTTGCATAACTAATTTGACTTCTAAATTGTGGTGCTGCACACCAGTTACAAATGACATAGCTAGCTGTCAGCCTCAGAAGTGTCACATCAGAGCTCAATTGATGGCAATTACTACTGGGGGTTACCTATGTAATATACAGAGTTCTCTAGTACCTGTGAAAAATAACACAGAGCACTGGACATAGCATTCTTTGAACCACTCTTACTATTTTTCCCCCAGAACACTAGACTCACAATCTCCCTCTGGAAAGAACCTCATAGAAATTGCTTATTTATATTCCTGAATCTTTTTCATCATTTTAATCCTTAATTCCCATTAGCTAGTTGTATCAAAGGTTGCCTCTACTTCCCCCCCACACAAACACAGAAATGATTAGCTATAACAGTTGTTTAAAAAATGATCTTTTGACCAAAAACTGGGGTTCTATAAACTGTTGGGTAATCTTACAGGTTCAATAAAATCAAATACTTGGCTTGGTAATGTTTTGATCTTGGAAAAAGGCTCCCAAAATGTAATCTATTCCAATAATGAAAAATAACTCCGGGATGGTGCACTTTTGTTGGATAAATGATAAACATGAATGATTTGGTTGGGAGGATCTTGTTGCATACTGTTCTATAATGCAGACACAGGCTTTGTTGTCTAGTTAGAGATGATAAATATCCATCCCACTGAATTGCAGCACACTAATGGCCTGATATTAGGCACACCTGTTGCGGCTCACCTCTTAACTGGCAGTTACAGAGTTTCATGTGACAACTCTGACAGTTCTTACAATAGGCTATCGTGACAAAATGCAAGGAAACAACAAATTCCAAGTCTCAGATTGAGCCAAGGTTCCTTAAGTTTATAATCTCACCTGGTGTTCTTGAGAATGTTGTTCATTTGTCAAAACCAACTGAGGTTCCAGCATTAGCTATCAGAATATCATAGCCAAAATTGTCTTCCATCAGCAGCCATTGGGGAGATACATATGTAACTCCAAGTCAGTACTGTTTGTTGAAAGAATATTATTTTCACTACAGAATTTTCTGTGGGGAAGCTTATTTGGCATATGAACTTAGCAATTTTGTAATTGTTAATAAGGTATTACTAAGTTCTCTTGGTTCCAACTTAAAGATAGGGACCATATTGCTCTCATTACAATCCTCATTTCCTTTTTCCAATCAAATACCTCTATGATTACATATTTTATAGTACTTCTTTGTGTTTTTATTAAAAATTTCCTTTTCTTTTGAGCTTAATCACCAACAAATATTCAACACAAAAAGAACAAAAATATTGCAACTGAAACTGTGAATAATATGCCCATTTCCTTTTAAAAGAAGTATAAAGTTCACAACACTGTTCAATTACTTTGTGTCCCATTCTGACCTTAGAAAAAAATGTCTTGTGCATTTTTGTTATATTGATATTTTTTCTCTTTTCCTTCCTTCCTTCCTTCCTTCCTTCCTTCCTTCCTTCCTTCCTTCCTTCCTTCCTTCCTTCCTTCCTTCCTTCCTTCCTTCCTTCCTTCCTTCCTTCCTTCCTTCCTTTCTTCCTTCCTTCCTTCTGTTTCTCTCTTTGTATTCTGACTTTCTGCCCACTCATTTTTCACTTCATCTTCTCACTCATGAAGTGATACTACTCATAATCTTCTACCACCCATTTCTCCAAAGTTTTGCAAATAACTATATAATCTAAACTGATGCTGCCTGTGGCAGCCAAATACATCTCTCTGACAAGGAGATCATCTGTTGATTAAACTGAGTGCTAGGCTCTTTTGGACTCCACATAAGGGTGGCCATTTTCTACCCACAAAAGTCACCTTTAGTCTTTGTTGTCTGTTCCATCATTTAGTTCCCATTTAGGGGGCTTCAACAGGGTTGGATAAGGTCAGTTTAGGGCTATTCTAATTGTACACTACATTTTAAAAATTTCTATTTTAGTTTTATATAGCTTTTTTAGTCTTTGTTCCAAAACATCAGCGGACTGCATACAAACATCTGGTTCAAAAACAACTACTATATTTGCTATGACTAATTTTCTGTTTGCCAAAATAGAGTGAGCTTCATTTTGGTTAATTTTTTGAGAATCTCTACATCTAGCAACTTTTAACTCTCTGAAGAAAGTATGCTCTGTGTGTGTGTGTGCACGTGTGTGTGTATATATGTATATATACATATACACATACACACATATACACACACACATATATACATGTACATATATATGTATATACGCATAATTTACAAAGTTCCTATTTCTTTTGTCCTTGACCAGAAGTCATATTTTCCGACAAATTTTCCCTCTTATACCCTGCATCTATTTCTGTATTTGAATTCACAGTATATATTCATTTAACTTAGAGGCTTTATTGAGATCTTTGTAGAATTCCTTCATCACTGCATCCTCTGAAACATATGCTGAATCATAAGCTTAATCTATTTTGATGTTGGTCTTTTTGTTTACTGTCTTTCATCAAAAGCTCTGTAAGTAGAGATGACTAAGTATCATGTGAAACGATGTTCTGTGTTGACTTTGGATATATACAGCTAACTACAAATTTTCTGATGCTTCTCCAAGGAGAATCTGTATGACACTCTTCATTCAGGTATGACTTCCTACAATCTATATTTATGTCAAGAATGCTAACACTGAAATAATTTAGTTCTTCCAGTCATATGTCATCTCATTGGTTATTTGACCAACAATTAAATTAATTATTAATAGGTGATACAAATATTGAGAGAAGACTATACACTTATATTCCAATATTGCTACTATTGCTAAAGCCATTTTTGGAAACTTTTCCTCTGGGTTTCCTTTATAGCCTATGGCATGATCTTTACAACCTCACCAGTAAAGGCAAATCTTAATCCTTTAAACAGACTTGATTTTTGTGTGTGTATGTGTCTATATGTGTGTATGTGTGTGTGTGTGAAACCTAATGATAAAAATGTATGAATTTTTAGTGAATAAAATTATATTGAACAAAAAATATTTTTTGATTAGCAAGTCAATTTTTGGTATATAGTACTGAATAAATCAGGCCATACATTTCCTTAATAATCCCTTTAATGGAATTATTTTAAACAAATCAATCCATTCATAAATATTTCAATGCCAATTTTCTTATTGCTTACACATTCCTTATTAGAGCTTTTGACATATTTTTGCCCAAGTACCTTCCAGATTAATATTATGAGGCAATGATATCGTCTCCCCACCCCACCCTCATCACCATATTCTAATATATGTGCCCATATGCAGACACTGCTTCTGGAAGTACCACAAAAGGCAAATTAACAAACATAATTCCCTGCTCTCTAGTAGCTTGAAAATGCTGAAAAAGGAAATGACTCACAATGTCCAGTTATATAAAAGAAATGATATTTATAACATATATAGCATACAGCACATCACATTTGGAGCCAGAGAATCTAGATTTGACTTTTTCCTCTACTACCTTACTACTTATTTGAATCTGAGCAGGTCATCTGGGCACAAGCAATGTGGTATAGTAGATAGGTATCAGGAAGACCTGAATTTGAGACCTGACTCAAACACTTACTAAATATGTGATCCTGGACAAATTACTTAACTTCTCTTATTTCTAGCATCCTCAACTGTAAAATAGGGCTAATAACAGCACTTACCTCATAGGGGTATGACAATAATCAAATGAGATAATATATGTAAAGTGCTTTTCAAATATAAAATTACTATATAAAGTTGTTGTTATCATTAGTATTATGCCTTTCTGTTCTTATCTCCTCACCTGTAATCTAAAGGTTTTGAACTAGATAATCTCTTATCTTTTATATCTCAAAATCCAAAGGCTGATTAGTCTTTCTGAATTTCCATTTGAGAACTCTAGTCTCATAGAAAACAAAAGGAATGAAATGTCATCAGAAGATTAAAGAGTCAAAATGTCTTCATAGTCACTACTGTTAAACATTCTTCTGCTCTGAAAGAGTTAAACAAATCTCTCTTATAACCTGATTTAACTCCATTTAAAAATCGCATGTGAAAAGTTCCTTGTTGGAATAACAACGGTGACCTGAACAAGTGGATTGTGTCAGTTAACTATAGGTGCCAGGAAAGGATATAAAAAGGAAGAAAATCAGAGAGACCTAGGAGGTCCACAAGGGTGAAGAGAGGTGGTCCATGAAGGTCTGCAAACTAGATTCTGTTTTCCTCATTATAAAAGTAGTGTCTGCCAGTTCCACAATAGTAAAGGGATTCTTTGTATTCTTATTATAAATACTCTTTCTTTTCTCAAGGTATTTGCTATCTCTCCATTAAGATTCAAGTTCTTAGTTTCTAGAAAATGGAAATTTCCTAGTATTTAGTCATTGTGACTGAGCTACTTTTTATTATTTTATTAAGAAAAGATTTTAATCACTGCATCAAAAAATTGGTCACTCTTCAAGTCTTACATTTTACCACCAATTGCTTATTTTATGCAAAGTACCACAAGAACTTTCAATAATAAAAGCTGATCCCACAGTAGGCTAGATTCATCTAAGGAGATAGAATGGAGGATAATTTTCATTTTCTCATTTTTAACTCATAAATAGCATTCCTATCAATTATTTATCTATTTTCAAATTTAATTAATAGTTCTAGTGATAATTGCATAATTTCTATGGCCATAGAAAAAGCAGTCAGTATGTAGATAATAGGACATTTTAATATTTATGAAGTTCAAAGTTTTCTATAAATAGAGAAATTCAGAAATTACCACCAGACCTATAAATTATTATACAAAGAGAAATAAATAATAGAAAGGGCATTTGTTTGAGAAAATGCAAAGAAAAAAAGAGCAGGAGAGAGGGAGAGAGACGGTAATATATTTACCCACTGCTACTTTGAACAATATGCTTGATGCTGGCAAAGATATGGCTCACAAAAGGAATGGACTATAAGAAATATTAGGGTTATGAAAGACTTACTTCTGTTTTAATTTCATAATTGTTAAAAGGTATTACTTTGACAAAGTCAAATCAACCTTATTCTCTATAGTTCTTTGCCAACACAACGTACTATGCCTTAATTCAAATTCATTTTGAATGGAAAAGATATAATCCAAAATCCTTTCCTTAGGGGGTAGAAACTCGTATCCTCACATGCTTTGGCTTTTGAGTCTGTCTCTCACACAGTGGTTCCAAATAGATGAATCCTTGTTCCAAGGTTTTATCAGAGCCTCCACAGGAGAAAGTGGGCTTTGGATTAGTTATTTGCCCTTTACTTAAACAAATAAAATAACAACAAAATTTGCACAATCCTTAAAACTATAATCTGCATTAAAAAGGGGATATATTTTTTAACATACACTAGTAAAATTAGAATATTGGAAAATAATGCTGATATACTGTCAAAATCATTTCTTTTAAACTGTGGTGTTGGTTTGTATCTGCTTACATTCATAGCACAGGGAGAAGAGTCAAGAAGGGAGAGGCAGCCTTGGGCAGTAGCTGATTTTAGATGCTTCACAGGTACATCCTCCATGTATTTCTGAATAGGATCAAATCCTAAGATTTTAAACCCGAACCCTTCAAGAACATTGACAGCAGACTCTCAAGGACAAAACTATTATCTCAGATCTCAGGAAACTGAGCAGAGTACCGTCTACAGAAAACGAAGAGCCACTTGTGGATTTGATTTTCTTAGGAATTCCTCATCCTCTTTACACCTTCTTTCTCTAAAACGGTGTTCATATCCTGATGAGCATGCAGAATGAGCTTTGGCTGCAATCTAAACCACAAAAATTATATTGCTGGAATCAAATTACCTGCATCGTTCAAATCATAGGATTTAGAGCTGGAAGGGCACCTTAGAGATCATATTTTATATTTAAACATGACACAAATAAAATGTTCACAGAATTATTTTTCAGTTGCTGTCCTCCATTCCCACTATTGAGACACGAGATATACTATACTTCTTTTTTGTTGTTGTTGTTTTAAAAGGGTCTTGTTAAGAGAAAATTCATAGCAAAATTGTTGCCATGTCAATTACTTTGTCTTTAAAAATTATCATGGATGTGAAATTTAAACACATAATTAATCAATCTACAAGAAGTTATTAAGCAGCCACACTCTGGTAGATGCTAGGGTTATAATCCAAAATAATGAAGCAATTTCTACTCTCAAGAAATCTATATTCATGTAACATATGATCCAAGGAAGTGTGAGATAGCAGAGAGAACAGTCCAGTTGGAATTAAAAGTTCTGTGTTCAGACTCCAGGTTGATTACTTACTAGCATATTGCTTAGCTTCTCTGGTCCTCAGTTGTCCTATCATTAAAACTGTGATAAGCATACTTCCATTATCTATCTCAAGGGGCCAAATAAGACAAATCTTTATAAAAGGTTTCATAACTATAAAGTGCTACACCACAGTGAATTGCTGTCATTCTACAAATTAGGTCGCAACTACAACTTAACATTTACCTTGGGGTTCTATATGGAGGGAACCAAAACAATCAGAACTGATATTCTGTGTTTCAGAAATCAGTCAAATAGCTTTTTGATGTTAGATGTGAAAAAGGAAAAGGAGAGGTGGGACCTTATGATATAATCATATATAATTCACATATAATCTCATAAGCTTCTTTTTCATTTTTTTTGGAAATAATTTATTATTTTAAACACCCTGAAAAGAGAAAATGTTTGTTTCTCATGATGTGATGACACCTCAGAGGACAAAAGGTCTACAGACATGTTTTAGGGATTTAAGTATATATATCCTATAGGTTGAACAGAGAAACCAGAACAATTTGGAAATTAAACCTGAGAACAAAAAGTAAAATTTGAATAACGATATTAAATCAGAGATTGAGGTATATGTTGATTTAAATGTCAGATTTTGCCCTCACTTCAGGCATAGTAGTATGAGTTTCTGCTGTCTTACTCAGAAAATTAAAAAAAAAAAAAGCTATGAGTATCTCCAGTGAAGAGGTTATTTTTTTTTCCTTTGAGGTGAAGAAAGGAAGGAAAATGAAGTAGAAGGGAAATGGAAAAGGATAGGGGAAGGGAGGAGGAGAGAAGGGAGAAGAAGAAAAAGAAGAAAGGCAATGGAGAAGAGAAGAGGGAGAAAAAGAAAGGAAAAGGAAAATGGGAAGGGGAAGGGGAATTAGAAGTGGAAGGAGAAAGGAAAGAGAAAAAGAGGGAAGAGGAAGGGAAAAGGAAGGTGAAAAGAAGGGGAAGAGTAAAAGGGAAGGGGAAGGAAAAAGGATAAAGGAAAGGTAATGGAATGGAAGAGAAAAATGAGCTGGTATATGGTAATAGGTATAGGCTTCTTGAGAAGCAGAAGTTTGGTATTTTGTTTTTGTCTCTCCAGATAATATATATTATAATGCTTTACACAAAATAGAAGCTCAATAAATCATTTTAAACTAACTGTACCATGCAAACAATAGTGTTTCAGGTTGCATTTATACAAGCAAAATGGAGAACTGAAACAATTACCTATTAACTTATTCAAAATCATCCTCTTCACTTCATATTTTATTTCAAAGGACATCTGGGTAATCCTGAATCTGGTTTATCATGATCTGCCCTCTACATTTTATTATTCAATCACCCATTTAACTTAGGCTGACAAATACTGGTGGACAACATAACTCTCAAAGAAACAAAAATGTCCCTAAAGATCAGTTTTTTTTCATAGTTGTGATAGAAGGAATTTCATTTGGGGTACAGAAAGCAGACTTCAAATTCTAAACTTTAACACTGTATTTTCTTACTATCTAAAATTCATCAATCCACCCTAGTATTTTAGATACTGTTCATAATTTTTCCTGTTCTTTCTTTGCTACACCTTCTATAAGGTTTCTGAAACATATATACATATATGCATATATATACATATATATAATATATACAAATACATGTAATGCATCTGTATATACACAAATATAAACATAAATGTATATATATACATGTATGTATAAACACATATATGTATGCACACTGATGCACTTCATACCTGTGAGATCATCAATGTAGGGAGTTTCCTAGTGAGGAGAAGAAATATCTCTTGTATCAATGCAAATTGGCAATTATCTTGCAACTTATAGTTTTTAAGGGTTACCTGAAAAACTGAAAGATTAAGTAACTTATTTGCCCAGGGTGACATAGCCAGTATATATCAGAGATAAAATGTGAACCCAGGCTGTTCTGAGTACGAAGCCATTTCTCTGTTCTGCAGAAACTGTCTTTTCAAATATCATTTACCACCAATTCATATTTAAGTTAATCACACAGAATAATTAGTACCTATAGCATCATTTTCAGAGCCAGCCAGCATTGTGAATGACAGACACACCCAGCTCTGCCCTTTGATAGCAATAAAATAAAACTATTACTGTTTATGTACCAAGTATTTATAATGATCTTTTAAGAGGAAGTCTAGAAACTTCTCAAGAGAAATAAAGGAAAGAAAAATAAGAGAACCCCCTCAATATTTTATATTCACCTCAAATAGGAAAGTGTTAGATTTTCCTTTTCTATCACACACACACACACACACACACACACACACACACACACACACACACACACACACACACATAACTCCACCACATTAATGACTTTCATATTGTCTGAATTTTCTGTTCTTTTGACAGAGTATGACATTGCATACACAACCACTGAACACGTATTGAAGCCGGATGTGGAATTAGAAGCTCTGGCCACTGATTATATCAGTGAGCACTGGCTACAAAGGCCAGCAATCCCCAAGTGACAAGAGGAATGCATTATAATTAATGGGTGTTACAACTGTAAGAGGCATCTTAATTCTTTGGGGAAAACATTTCAAATACTAAACATCTTACTGTGATGGACAGTTTTAGTTTGGGAAAATTATTAAAAATGGTAATGGTGATGACGATGATGATGATGGTAATATTCTATAAGACGTTTTGTCTTAAAATTCACTATATCTGAAAATGAATAGGGATGCATTCAGTCCTGCAGTTGTGGGTTTCACACACACACAGTGTTACTTAGCTGAATTGCACTAGTCTCACTACATTTTATGATAATTATGATGATGATAAAAATGATACAGTAGCTGACATTTGTCTAGCACTTACATAGTGTTGTCACGTGTATCATCACATTTAATCCTTCCTTAACACTGTGAGGCCGATAGTGCAAGCATTATTTAAATCCTACAGAAAAGGCATTAAGGCCCAGAGCTTTACACTGACTTAGCTCAAGGTCACGCAACCATAAGTGCCATGGCTAGGGCTAGTACCCAGTTTTCTCTATTTTAAAACATTGGTCCTTTCCAATGAACTGCTTAATTGATCTATGAAGATACTCATAAAAGGGATGAAAACAGGGCTTCTTAACCCTGGTATTCATGAAGTTTACAAACAAAACATATATTTGATAACTGTATTCTAACAATTGCTTTCCTTTATAATCCTAGGTATCTTATTTGCATTTAAAAAACATTACTTTGAAAAAAGGGTTGGTTTGGGGCACAGCCAAGATGGCAGAGTGAAAGCAGTGACTTGCTTGAGCTCTCCTCCAAACCCCTCCAAATACTCATAAAAAAATGGCTCTAAACAAATTCTGAAGCAAGACAGAGTGAAAGAAATTTCCAGCCCAAGACAACCTGGATGATTGATCAGAAAGGTGTATCACACCAGGCTGGGAGCACAGCGCTCCATGGGCACGCAGGCCACAGTGAACCGGGAGTAGGCTTCAGAGGACTGAATATCGGGCATCTGTGGAGGTTTCCAGAATCCTCAATCCACGAACGCCGAAGACAACTTAGAAGGTCAGTGGGAAAAGTCTGTTGCTGTCGGTGCTGACACAGGAAGGTGGGGTTTCAGCTCCATTCCCCAAGAGCGTGGCCCTGGGTGGGGCAGCTGCTTCCCAAGCTTCCAGCCCACAGATTGAGGGGGAATCCAGTAGCTGATCAGAGATGGATTGCAGGGATTTCTTTGCCAGTGCTGAAGCAGGAATCTCTTGCTTTGCCCATGTTTGGATCTGGGTCACAGTTCTGGGAGGTGGTGCTGGGGTGAGCAGGAATGCTGGCGTGGTGGAGCTTGTAGTGGCTGTGGAGAGAAACCCCTCCTCACACTTACAGCACAGAAAGGAGTACTTGTAGTCACAGGCCAGGAAAGGAGTAAACACCTCCCCTTATCATACCACCTTGGAAGAACTGAAAATTTACAGGTCCCTACAAGTATCTCTGAAAACAGTTACAAACCCCTGAAGCGGACAGTACATTCTCCACATTGGAAGCAGACTTTACCTTAACAAAGAGTTTAAAACTCAAGTAATTGGCTGGGATCATGAGCAAGCAGCAAAAAGAGTCAGACTATATTATCTTACTTTGGTGAAAAAGAAGATCAAAATATACAACCAGAAGAAGACAACAAAGTCAAAGCTCCTACATCCAAAGCCTCCAAGAAAAATATGAATCAGTCCCAGGCCTTGGAAGAGCTCAAAAGGGATTTTGAGAAGCAAGTAAGGGAAGTAAGGAAAAACTGAGAGTGATGCAAGAAAATCACAAAAACAAGTCAACATCTTGCTAAAGGAGACCCAAAAAAATACTGAAGAAAATAACACCTTAAAAAATAGCCTAACCCAAATGGCAAAAGAGGTCCAAAAAGCCAATGAGGAGAAAAATGCCCTAAAAAGAAAAATTGGCCAAATGGAAAAGGAAGTCCAAAAGCTTACTGAAGAAAATACTTCCTTAAAAATTAGAATAGAGCAATTGGAAGATAGTGACTTTATGAGAAATCAGACACAGTAAAACAAATCCAAAAGAATGAAAAATTAGAAAACAATGTGAAATATCTCATTGGAAAAACAACTGACCTGGAAAATAGATCCAGGAGAGAGAATTTAAAAATTATTGGACTATCTGAAAGCCATGATCAAAAAAAGAGCCTAGACATCATCTTTCAAGAAATTATCAAGGAAAACTGCCCTGATATATAGAACCAGAGGGCAAAATAGAAATTGAAAGAATCCACAGATTTCCTCCTGAAAGAGATCCCCAAAGGAAAACTCCTAGGAATATTATAGCCAAATTCCAGAGTTCCCAGGTCAAGGAAGCTGCCAGAAGGAAACAGTTCAAGTACTGTGGAAACACAATCAGGATAACACAAGATTTAGCAGCTTCTACATTAAAGGACCACAGGGCATGGAATATAATATTCCAGAGGGCAAAGGAGATAGGATTACAACCAAGAATCACCTACCCAGCAAAACTGAGTATAATCCTTCAGGGGAAAAAACGGTCATTCAGTGAAATAGAGGACTTTCAAGCATTCTTGATGAAAAGACCAGAGCTGAATAGAAAATTTGACTTTCAAATACAGGACTCAAGTGGAACATGAAGAGGTAAACAGAAAAGAGAAATCATAAGAGACTTATTAAGATTGAACTGTTTACATTCCTGCATGGAAAGATGATATTTATAACTCATGAGACCTTTGTCAGTATTAGGGTAGTTGGAGGAAAAAAATTATGTGTATGTATATGTAGATAGATAAAGGGCACAGGGTGAGTTGAAGATTAAGGGGTCATATCTGGAGAATAAAATTAAGGGATGAGAGAGGATTATGTTCAGAGAAGAAGAAAGGGAGAGGTAGAGTGGGGTAAATTATCTCACAAAAAACCCCAGAAAAGTCTCTTACAGTGGAGGGGAAAGGGGAAGGTGAGAGGGAATGAGTGAATTTATTCTCATAGGATTTGGCTTAAGGAGGGAATAACATACACATTCAATTGGGTATGGAAATCTGTCTTACCCTACAGGAAAATAGGGGAGAAGGGGACAAGAGAGCAGGGGATGATAGAGAGGAGGGCAGATTGGGAAAGGGGTAATCAGAAGTAAATACTTCTGAGGAGGGACAGGGTCAAAAGAAAGAATAGAATAAATGTGAGGGCAGGTTAGGATTAAGGGAAATAGAGTTAGTTTTTCACAACATGTCTACTATGGACGTGTTTTGCATAACTGCACATGTACAACCTATATGGAGTTGCTTGCCTTTTCAATGAGGGTGGGTGGGGAGGGAGGAAGAGAGAAAATCTGAAACCTAAAGTTTTAAAAACATATGTTTAAAAAAATGTTTTCACATGCTACTGGGAAATAAGAAATACAGGAAATGGGGTATAGAAGTCTATCCTGCCCTACAGGAGAATAGAAGGGGAAGGGGATAAGAGAAGGGGAGAGAGATAGAAGAGAGGACAGACTAGGGGAAGGGATATTCAGAATGCATGCCATCTTGTGGTGGAGAGAGAGGGAGATGGGGTGAAAATTTGGAACTCAAAAACTTGTGGAAGTGAATGTTGAAAACTGAAAATAAATAAATTTATATTTAAAAAAAAGAAATAAAAAAAAGAAAAAGGGTTGGTTCATGGATGTCACCAGACTGCCAAAGTAGTTCATGCCATTAAAAAAAAAAGATTAAAAACCCCTACAATAAAGGGATGTGGATAACTATACTTTCTTTATATTTTTATTTCTTTTTTTTTTTTTTGGCTAGGCAATGGGGTTAAGTGACTTGCCCAGGGTCACACTGCTAGTAAGTGTTATGTGTCTGATGGCAAATTTGAACTCAGGTCCTCCTGAATCCAGGGCTGGTGCTCTATCCACTCTGCCACCTAGCTGTCCTACTTTCCTTAATTTTTAGAAGGATTGTCTTCTAGCTTAGAAGATGAAAGGATACTTGTTTACCTGATGTCCTTTATCATATTCCCATACCTTTGAGTAAGAAAGATGATCTATTTACATGGCAATAGTAAGCCATGTAATAGTAAATAATAAACATTTCCCCTATTTACTAATTTCTCTGCTCCTCAAAGTCTAACCTCTAATGAGGCAAAAAATTCCCCTCTTGACCATAACTGCAACTGACTTGGAATATCATGAATATTATTAGTAAGATGTTACACTCACATGACCAAGCTTGAAATAATTTTAAGTAAAATATTTATACAATTCTGTCCTCTTTGATACAGCTGGAAATGTCTGCCCCAAAATTTGAGACAGGGGTAGATAGGAAATGATTATATTAATATGGTTTTGCCTCAAGCCTCACTTCATTGTGTTAGAAAGTAGAATAATCAGACATACTTACATTATCTTCCTGGTGCCATCATTTAACAGTGACTATCATGATGATGATGATGATGATTGATGATGATGATGATGATGATGCATCAGATGAATGTCAGCTATAATAATATTGTTATTAATATTATTATTATTATTATTATTATTATTATTATTATTATTATTATTATTATAGCACCTACTATGTGCAGGACACTGGGCTAAGCACTTTAGAAATGCATTATTTCATTTGATTCTCATAACAATCCCAGAAGATAGGGATTATTACCATCCCCATTTTGTAGATAGAGAAACTGAAGCAAACAGAGATTAAGCAACTTGCTCAGAGTCACAAATTTAGTAAGTGTCTGAGATAGGATTTGAACTCAGGTCTTCACTCCAGATCCATTACTTTACCACTGTACCACCTAGCAGCCCCACTGCACTACCTAGCTGCCTCACTGAACTACCAAGCTACTCAGGGAAAGTTCAGGATCACAGAACTTTAGATTTAGGAATCTGACCTAAAAGGAATGAAACGGATCTAGGCATCAATACTTTTACCTCATTTTACATATGAGTAAACTGATCCCTCAAAAGAGGAACTAGATTCCTCAAGATCATTAACTAGTTAGTGGCACAGGCAGGATGAATTTTCCTAATTATTTTCTGTTATAAGCAGATGTCAATGCTTCATAAGTAATACATGATGAAATTTCAGCATGCACAAATTCAGTTTAGTGTTGTAATGAAATGAAACACAGAACGATCTTAATCTTAATCAAACACACTTTTAATGCTATGAATGATGTTATGCTACAAGATGGTCAGTTGAAAAAGGTAAGCAAGTCATAGAAATAATTGTAATTAGAATTATTTTGACACAACCAAAGCAAGCACTCTGGTTAGCAAGAGAAGACAGGAAACCAGGAAGAGCATAAAACTTCATCGATGTCCTTCTGAAAGTTCCTATTTCCATAATTCATCTCCAGATGTGGGAAGCCAGGACATGGTGGACGTGGAAGTGTTAATTCCTTCTGGGCTTACCTTGAGGGAATTAGACAAGGAAACTTGGATTTAAATGATGAGGGACAAAACAGGGTAGTGATTGATCATCTCTCTCTAGTAGGGTCTCTTCTGGAAACTTCTGCTCCCCTTTCTTCTTAGTGGTATGACATAAAGTAAGATTTTTTTGTCTATAAAATATGAATATGTCTGAAATTCCATCAGTTAAGGATTTACTTGGGTTACAAGCAAGTGCCTCAGAACATTAAGGGATATGTAGAGGGAAGATGGCAGAGGGAATGGAAGGTAGTGGTTTATCGCTTTTTCCATATGACTATGAATAAGTTTTTATGTCATCAGAGACACATATGTTTGGGGGAAAAGTATGCTTTGGTCATGTCACCAGATCAAATTATAGATAGCCAATCTATTCAACTAGTATTCATGCAATGCCAAGGAACCCACAAGAAAACTAGTAGAAAATTAGTTAGAATTCTTTTGGAAAGTTTGTGGGAGTAAATGGGAAGACTCATACAGGTATGAATGGGTTGACATTTGCATTGTTGGAAGGCATACAAACGTTGATGAAAGTGTAGATCAATTAAAATATGAATTATTTTAATCAGCTGACTTTCCTAAAAGCTTGGCAAAATGGGGGTAGGTATGTGTGAGTGTGTGTGTGTGTGTGTGTGTGTGTGTGTGTGTGTGTGTATGTGTAATAATTTAAACCATTGAGTACTGCAGGGAAAGAACTGGCCAAAATTACAGTGGGAAGATCAACAAAATCAGAGGACAGAATGAAGTAACTCAGTTTTCAAAAGGAAACCAGGAGATAGGAGCAGGGCACAAATATGGAGTGAAGAAGGGAAGCAGAAGGGAAGGTAGTAAAGAAAATGGATTGTAAACGGCACACTGAAAATTCATAGGTTGAAGGGTAGTGAAGACAATTTATTTTATTCTAGGTAATTGGGCAAATGTAGGTTAAAAGGAACCACATTTGAGACTAAATATGGGGAATTCTGATTCTCAGCCCAGAGCTCTTTGAACTAAATAATTCTGAAGATAACTTAGTTCCCAAACTCTCCCATACCCCACCATCTAGTTTTACCAAAGCCATAATTTCAGTGGTCTCTTCTGTGCTTGTGATTTATTGGTTAAAGCACAAAACTTCCTTTTCAGGCATTTAACACAAAGTAATTTCCATCAATCCTACTATATACTGAGCTCTTAAGTTATGAAATGAGGGCACAGTATGAAAATTTAAAACATTAAGTGTTAATACAGAAAAATTGTCTCTCCAGCAGACTTGATTACACTGCTTTGTGTTTAAACTCACTATTTCAAATACAACTATACTTAGGTCACACCTCATTCTGTCCGCATATACTCAGCATTCAAGAATTAATCAATAAGCAAACCACATGGCCTATATAGCCTGACTAGAAAGGCAAGGGGACATAAATCAAATACTTAAGTATTTGTGCAACAAAAGCTCAGATGTGAACTTTTCTTTACTAAAAATATTTAATCAACAGTATCTTGTAAATTGTGTTTTCTAAACTGATGTAATACAACCATAATACAACCATAATTTTGCCAATGGTTTGGGGATGGCAATTCAACCGAAGCATATGTCAAGGGGAGGCAGCATAGTACTAAGGAAAAATAACTTGACCTGGAGGAAAAAGATGTGGGTTCAAATCCAGACTCAGTAACTGACCATTTATTGACCTTAGGGCAAGCCACTTCACTGTTAAGGCTTCAGGTTCCTTAGGTGTTAAGTGAGGTAGTCAAACTAAATCATTTCTGAGGACCCTTCTAGGTAAAAAATATATGAATCTATGACAAATAAAATTTATATAACAGTAATACTCTAGATTTTCTTTGGGCACAATTTGGAAAGAAACATTGTGCTAATGTCCAATCCAATCCAATAAACATGTATTATGTGCATACTATGTGTTAGGTACTATGCTAAGCACTGGCGATCCATGAAATAAAAAGAAAGACAATTGCTGAACTCAAGCAGCTTACAATTTGAAGAGAAAACACACAAAAAGGAGGCAGGAAAGTGTCGGGGCAGGGGGCAAAAGAAGGAACAGGATATCAGGGAGAACCTGGAATGGTGGTATCTTGTTCCATGGAGTTAAAACCAGGCAGAGCAGTAGATGCAAAATGGAGTGAGCTGAGACTCCAGTATCTGCCCTTTAAAAAGGAAGGCATTGAGAAGAGTTTGGTACTCTTCTCTCCAGCCCTCCAATCAAAGGGAAAAAGACGTTGAAGTAACTGGTGTCAATCTAGGCTTCAGTTGGCATCATGGTGGTAAGATTAGGAGTACTTATCTTAGACGGGATCTTGTTCTACGTAGTTTAAACTATGCAGAGCAGCAGGTGCAAAATGGAGTGAAGTTTTCTTCTTGAGGATGTTTGGGCTACAATTTAATGATATTTCATGCAATAACATGGGCCGCCATGTCCAAGGAGTTGTTGTTTTGTTTCCTTTTTTTTTACAGAAAAATAATATTTATAAATGGAAGACCTTTAAGTTGACTTAATTCAACTTCTTCCTTTCACAGAGGAAGAAATCAATAAAGCCCACAAAGGTTAAGAGAGTTGTTCAAAGTCACACAGATACAAAGTAGGAGAGGCAGATTTTGAACCCATGTCCTCAGACTCTGATTCCACAGATAATATTTGTAAAGTAGTTAGCACACTAGCTGGCATATAGTAGGCCTTTAATAAAAGCTTTTTATCTTCCCTTTCCACTGTCACTCTCTTGGTACTGAGCCAGCTAAAAAGTTGTATGAAAAAGAAGCTATCCTAAACATTTCGTTGTTGTTGTTCAGTCAAATTCAACTCTCCATTACCCCATTTGGAGTGTTCTTGACAAAGATATTGAAGTGGTTCGCCATTTCCTTCTCTAGTTCATTTTACATATGAGGAAACTGAGGCCAACAGGGTTAAGTGACTTGCCTAGGGTCACACAGCTAGTAAGCGTCTAAGGATGGATTTGAACTGAGGTCTTCCTAATTCCAGAACTGACACTCTATCTACTGTGCCACCTAGCTGCTTAACATTCATGATTGAGTGAATTCCCTTAAGCGCTGTAAGAATGGAAGTGACTGGTTAACCAATCAACTGGGTCCACTCTTGTCAAGGAACTATATGATACTGTTTCTTACAGTCCTTTCCATTCTCTACTAACAACTCAATTCCCCTATGAGGCACATATTTCCCACTAGGGGCAAGGGCATGGCCATGGAGGGCAACAGACCAATGAGAAGGATAGGAACCATCACCATCCACTATTCTCTGATCTCTATTCCCTTCCCTACCATCATTAGTCAGGAGAAACTGGGTAGGATTAGGATAGGATATTTCTTATTTGAAGCATTTATTCTCATTCCCATCTTCCAATAATCTCCAAAGAAACATGTAATTTCAGGGAGACTTTGATGACTTTTTTTTTTAATTTTAATGTTATTATTGCCAACTCGCTAGGATTTTCTTACTTCTTTAGGGAATCACCTCATATTATGTGAGTGATTATAGAAACTCTTCTCCCTAGGATAAACTCAAAACACCACTGGTTGGCATTTAAGGGGCTTCCCAATATGACTCAAGCTACCTTACAAACTGCTTACACATTCTTCTTCATGCACCCCAGTTTCTGATCAAAACTGGTCAACTTGTCCTTACTCCCTAAATATAACATTCCATCATCTCCTACCTCTGTGTCTCTACACAGGCTGCCTTGCATGCCTGAAATTCAGTCCCCCCTCCCTGCTATCTCACAGAATTCCTAGATTTTTTTTTCTCAAGACTCAATTCAAGTGCCACCCCATATGGAAGTCATATCCTAATACTCTCAATTGCTACTGCCTCTCCTCCATTATTTTATATTTATTTTGCATATATTTTATAATTCATTATTTGGAACATATGAATTTCTTTCTGCCAATAGAATATAAGCTCCTTGAGGGCAGGAAGTGTTATTTTTACATTTTTATTTTTGTACACTATGCATCTAGCAGAGGTTATAACACATATAGATGCTTATGGAATGTATAATAAATCTCCTCTCTGAAGGGCTCTCACTCCCAAATGGGTGATTTTTGTCAGCTGGTCGAACAATTAGCACTTATTAAGAACACAATATATGCCAGGCACTCCACTAAGAGGACCTACAGATGCACATAAAGAGAATGAATGGTAGAGTTTTGATCTATTGGCATTTGGCTCATTCTACTCTCCTAGGAGTCATTCTACAATACAGCAGAGTTACAGAGGGGTTCCCTCTCTCCCAAATATATGGTTTCTCTTCTAGGCAAAGCACTTTTAAATGTTTTCTAATTGCACATTTTCTTCTTATGGAACTGGCTCTCTTCCTTTGCTTAATTGATCAACCTTACAATATCACAGAAAATGCTATCTTTATGGGTTTTTTTCTGCCTTGAAAATATAATGAGCTGTGATGGTTACTTTGTGGGTAGCCAAGTACCTGTAATTTAACTCAGTAGGTTCTCTTTTGTTCCTACACCGATTACTCTTTAAAATATATACATAATTTCCACTCAAAGTCTTTCATCTGTTGATCTCAGCACTTCACAAACTAATTAATCTTCACAATAAGCCTAGATCAGTATCATCCTCTTTTTCTTAAAAAAAAAATTGAGCATACAAATACCATGAAATTAAGCAGATTGTTCAAGGTCAAATAAGGAGATGGACAGTCAAGTATGATTTGAACTCAGTGTCCTTAGTCTCTAATCCAGGGTTGAGAAGGCCAGATTTAAAACATGTAGAGTAACTCTTATAGAAAATACAACCTAAATTCTTCTTTAGATGTCCTGGGCTTAGGGAAATGGACTATATTGCAGTAATTATCAACAAAGTCTTTAAAAAAAATCTCCAAAAATAATTTGTCTTTCAAACTAAATTCTATCTGAGCTATGAACTAGGCATGAGCTCTACATATATTTCTGAGTCTTTCTGCCATGCAACTTTTCCCTATCCCCTACTCCATCTATTTCCTCACAGATCAGTTGTCAAAGGGAAAAAGAAAAGAAAACAACATCTGTTATGGATGGGTTAGGGAGGGGGGCACTGCCATAGTTCTAGCCTCTCAAATACAGATTCAATGAAGAAAAAGAAGAAGAAAAATAAGGGAAGCAGACTGCAATAGATCTGTTGCCTAATTTCCACCAGGACAACCACCTAGTATCCTTTAGACCTCTAGAATGTTAGGGTCAGTGACTGTCTTCATGCCTGATTTACCGGATGTCAGAATCCAAACTATCAAAGGCTCTTCCATTCATTCTTCTCGTGAGGAGAATAAGGAAGGCTCAAGTGTATCATCTTTCATATGGAGTTTCAACTGATGAAAATACATCCCCTGATGTGTAACTTCAATTGCGCATGTGTTTACTAAACTGGAAACTATTAATTTATTATCCAATTTTCTTGTCAATTTGAGGAATGTTTTTTAATCCTTGTAAAAAGGACTGAAGGAATTGAGCCTACCATCTACACATCTCATGGTTCCACTACAAAAGACACCCTTGTATTTATTAAGCATCCCCCATACTTAGTCACTGTCTATATCCTATTAGAATGTTTCCATTAGGGTAAGGGGAGGGATACAGCTGAGGATACAGATGATCTAAACAAAGGATATTGATAAAAATATTTACTTAAAAGAATGTTTTCAGCAGACTCAAGCAAAGCATCACATCTGCAAGGTGATTGCAAGGTAGGAAGTCAATCGTTCATTTAGGACCTAAAACTCAGTACCTCCTTGGGGCGATAAAATAAAAACAATCGAAAATGAGTACTACCATGTTCAGAGATCTTTTTTTGCAGGATGAAAAAGCACTGGGTGGGCTGTGTAGAAAGGGACATAACTTTTTAGAGCTTAAAGTAGTTTTTGATACTTCCTCTCTATCAATGTAAATAGTAGCTTTCTCTTAACAGGTCAAAATTGATGTTGGACATATTGTTCCTCAGTTTTTCAGTTTCTCTGTCCATAAAATGGGATTACCATATTTAATTTCTTTGAAGGCCACGCTTCTCAGATAATCTGAGATCCTGGGATAAAAATATTCTCTGAAAGTGCCAAGTAGCCATACTTCTTGGGACCACACTTCTTTGAATAAAGACTGTTGTGAAAAAAAAATCTTAATTTAGAAGCAATGAATACTTCTCTGGTAAAAAATAAAATGAAAATCAGATCCTTAAATGTTAAGCTCTAGAAAATAAATGTCTAACTCAAATGCCAACCTCAGAGAACATGTTTAAGATAATAAAATTATAAGCAATTAACTCCCTGACCTCTCACTTTAAGAAGAAAGTGCAGTCTAAGTCTATTTTTTCCCCTGGGTAACTCACCCTTATGTTTATTGAATAGCTTCCATACTGTTACTGTCTACATCCTTTCATGGGGCTTTGCTTTGCATTCTATTTTGATCTTACATTTTAATTTGTATGATAGCTGTCTGTTTATCACGGGATCATACCTTTAGAGCTGAAAGAAACCTCAGAGGCCGTCTAGTATAACCCCCTTATTTTACAAATGAGGAAACTGGAGCCTATAGAGATTAAGTCACTTGCCCAGGGTCACACAAGTGGTGTTCAAGGCAGCGGTATTGAACCAGTTCTTTCTAATTCCGAGGTTAACTCCCTACTACAATATATTGTCTCAGACTACTTACATGTCTTGCCTACTTCCATTAGATTGTAAGGACCAAAAAAATGTTTTCATTGAAACCAAGGAAAGGTAATATGATCACCTACCATTCTGGCCATTTTTAAGATGAGTATTTCTGGGTTTTATTTTTCCCTCCCTACTCTTCCATCATCTATTCTGACTGCAAAGGATAATAATCTTACTCTTTCTTTTCTCCTTTTCCAAACCCATGACAGGGAAGAAGGGAGTGCTCAAGAAACCTGTTTAGAGACATCGAAATATGTTTGGCGAATCTGCACAAATCTAAACACTAATATACGTAGGTACAGTGCCAGCAGTGACAATAAATCTTTTAATTAATGTATTAGCTCCCACTCAGAGAACAGCAATACAGAGTCAATGCACTCAGCTGGGGCTTTTCCCATGCATCTGCTTTCCAACGCTAAGAGAAGATGGAGTTCCTGACCTGAGGCAATTTAGTCAAAATACATTTAACCCAGCTTTCCAAAGAGGTTAAAGACCTGCAGCCCACAAAAATTTTGCTGGCTCCTTTCAAATTTTGCTAGTGATTTGAAGATTGTAGAGCTAACAAATATAGAAGTAAGGTGCCAGGATCCCAAACCCAGGCGTGAAAGCATCAATTTTTCTTGCAATCCTTCTTAGCCCACAGCCTGATTTCTCTGAGGCTGTCTCACGTCTTTCTGTCCCTGGGCCCCTTGACCTTTGTGAATGTACATAGCTGATTTAACCTGAGGTGATTCTCTCAATGTGGAGGTTGTAATTTATTAAAAGGAGAAGCCTGCTCGGTGCTATCTTTGTTATTCAACTTCTGATACTTGTTAATATACCAGTCTCTCACCATGAAGCATCCAAGAAGAATCTGAGATCAAAACCTTATAGATACTTAGAAGAATAATTGGATAAAGTGGGGCTTCAATTTGGAGGTATGAGAATCAAGTCACAGCGGAAATGGAAATGAAGAAATATCTCTTCAGAAGCCAAATCCCTGCTTTCATGATGATGTACCTAATGATCTCATTTTCTTGAGCATGAGAGAAAAAAAGAGCACTTTAACAGTGGAAAAAGCCTTTAAGTGATAAGCAAAGATCATTCCTTGATTCACATAATGACACACAGGACACGGGTAAACATCAGTGTATCAGTCATGCACATTTGTACATATGTTTACATATACAGTATTTCAGTCATTGACTTGTACTTTTCATCCCACTCTTAGTCTGTTCTCCCCAAAAGATGAGAGGAGAGGAAAAAAAATACGGTAGTAAAGAGACTTAATAAGATGTGTGATACTCCCTGGGGTCTAAATCATTGCAAAAGGCATCTGTTAAATTATGTTCCCCTTCTGTATAATTGTTAACAAATCTCTCTAACAACCTCACTGACTGTGGTATTCAGAAGAAACTAGTCCAAACAACAGGTAGGTCAGGTGGCCAACATTTTAACAGTGTACAATGCCTGCTTGAGTTACAGAATGGTCTTATTTTGCTGTAACCTTAGAGCAGCCTGGTGAGTGATGACACTCGGTGCTAACTTATTATGGGGTTGGCCTTAATATTCAAGTTAATGCTAATAGCTTCATTTTTTTTTGATTTATCTCATTAAAGCTATTTTCTAATCAAGCTCTTGAATGTCTAAGACGGAGCTTTCCACTGAAGGCAGACTTAATGTGAACCAGCCCAAGACCAGGTGATAAAAGCCACAGTAGGTGATAACAGAAAGAATGTAGCTATAGCAGTGAGACCAGTACAATAGCATATATATGTGTGTATGTATGTGTGTGTGTGTGTGTGTGTGTGTGTGTGTATATATATATATGTGTGTGTGTGTGTGTGTGTGTGTGTGTGTATGTGTGTGTATATGTGTGTGTGTGTATATGTGTGTATATATGTGTGTGTACATATATGTGTGTATATATGTGTGTGTTTATATATATGTGTGTGTGTATATGTATGTGCATGTGTGTATATATGTGTATGTACATACATGTGTGTGTATGTGTATGTGTGTGTGCATATATGTGTGTATATATGTGTGTTTATATATGTGTGTGTATGTGTGTTTATGTGTGTGTGTATATGTATGTGTGTGTGTATATATATGTGTGTGTATATGTATGTGTGTGCGTATATATATATGTGTGTGTATATGTGTGTGTGTATATCTGAGTGTGTGTATATGTATGTGTGTATGTATATATATGTGTGTGTATGTGAGTGTGTGTATATGTATGTGTGTATGTATATATATGTGTGTGTGTATGTGTGTGTGTGTATATATATGTGTGTGTATATGTATGCGTGTGTATATATGTGTGTGTATATATGTGAGTGTGTGTATATGTATGTGTGTATGTATATATGTGTGTGTGTGTGTATATGTATGTGTGTGTGCATATATATAGATGTGTGTGTATATGTGTGTGTGTATATATGTGTGTGTATATATATGTGAGTGTGTGTATATATATGTGTGTATGTATATATATATGTGTGTGTGTGTATATGTGTGTGTGTGTGTGTGTGTGTGTGTATATGTCTGGAAAAAACGCAGACTGGATGTGTCTCAAGTACTTTGTTCCATTTGAATTTGGGTATATTCACTTTATGGCTGCTTTTTGAAGAGGCAAGCAAAATGAAACATGCTATAATGTAAAGATACTGTTATAACTAGAAATTCCTAGTTTTCAAGACAAAGTGATCATTCTTCAGTGTTTTCAACTACGAAGGCATAGGAAATGATACTTCAAGAGTGGTAAAGCTGTAATAATAATATTAGTAATGATGAGAAGGCGAAAGGGAGAAGTAGAATGGGTAAATTATCTCACATGAAACAGACAAGAAAAGGCTTTTACAGTGGAGGGGAAATGGGGGAAGGTGAGAAGGAATGAGTGAATCTTATTCTCATAGGATTTGACTTAAGGAGGGAATAACATACACATTTGTGGTATGGAAATCTATCGTACCCTAGAGGAAAATAAGGGGGGAAGGGAACAAGAGAGCAGGGGGTTGATAGAGGGGAGAGCAGATTGGGGGAGGGGATAATCAAAAGCAAACACTTCTGAGCAGGGACAGGGTCAAAAGACAGAAGAGAATAAATGAGGGGTTGGATAGGATGAAGGGAAATATACTTAGTTTTTCACAACATGACTACTATGGAAGTGTTTTGCTTGACTACACATCTATAACCTGTATCAAGATGCTTGCCTTTGCAGTGAGGGTGGGTGGGGAGGGAGGAAAGGAGAAAATTTGTAATCCAAAGTTTTAAAAACGTATGTTAAAAAAAATTTTTAAAAGAAAATTAATAATAATATTAATAATGATAACAACAACATATTTAACCTTTGCAAAATATTTTCAATGCATCGTATCATTTGATCCTTATGACATTACTGAGAAGCAAATTGAAACTCAGAAAAATTAAGTAATTTGCCCAAGGTCATATTGCTATTAAGTATCTGAGGCAAGATTCTAACCCATATCTTTCTGATATCTTATTAAGTACTTAAGAGCCTGATGTATTCCCAGAGTGAACTCTGCCACGCATGTCAAAATTTTGCCACATAAGGAATGATTTGTAATAAAATGAGTAATATGTGATACTTTAGATGACCATTATGGAAAGAATCTCAGCAGGACTTAAACACCATTCTAATGTGTCTTTGTTTCAAACTAATAGTAATTATAATAATAATAGCAAACATTTATATAGTGCTTACCATGTGCTAGTCACTATTCAAATGCTGTCTACATCAAGAACCAGGAAGCCCTATTCCTAGTTATATGTTAGTGAGAGCAGGCTAGTTGGGATATGTTTTTTTTCAGATGTGTTCCAAGCTGGGTACAGGATCATGTATTAGAAGAGAAGGAGGTTACTGATCTGCTATGATTTCATGTGTACTGGGATTATGGGTGAGATCAAATTAATAACTCAATGCTAGCAACATTCTTTTATCATTAAGTTTTATCCACTCTTAAAATGTAAATGCCTCTAATAATGATAACTGCAAGGGCCAACTTAGGTATCATTCCTCCATAAAGGTATCCCTAATCCCTTCACCAAACATATCTTAAGGTCGTTCTTGTTTCAGACTTTTCATGGGATTTGGTTTTACCCCCTACTTAGATCTCACATTCTGGTTTCTATTATCATTTATATGTCTCATGTAATTCTTTCCCCCTTAGATTTTAAAGACGATGTCTTATTTCATTCTTGCATCTCCAGCTCTTAGCATGATCCTTGCATTCAAAGGCATTCAATTTTTTTTCATTAAATTTTTCACACTTTAGTATAAATGAACTTAGGAAAGGGCATGTATAGATTTATAGCCCTTTGGGCATAGTTCCAAACTGTTCTCCAGAATGATTAGACCAGTTCGCAAGTCCCCTCACAGTGCATTAGTGTACCCATTTTTCCATATATCCTATCCTGAGAATGGGCTTTAGTTGAGAGATGGCGGGAAAAAAACCATGAATACTTGAAAGAAGTGGAAAAGGGGATGCCAACAAGACAAAGAAAGATAAAAACTGGAGAAAACAGGGCTGGTGTAGACAAATTAGATAACTTAATATTATTTTTTAAAGATCTAGCTCTATAGTAATTCTATTTTAGCAAGAAACAATGTTTGGTATGATTGTACGTGTGTAACCTATATCAGATCGCTTGCTCTCTTGGTAGGGCTGGGGGGAAAGGAAAAAATTTGGAACTCAAAATTTTACAAATGTTGAAAACTATCTTTACATGTAATTGGAAAAATAATATTAAGGAAAAAAAATTAATCTGCATAGTTGTATGTAACAACAACAACAAAAAGAAATAACATTTGAAAGTGGGTTTTGAACTGAGATCCTAAGAAGAGAGCAGCTATTCTGCTGCTGAAAGAAAAGGATGATGATGATGATGATGATGATGATGATGATGATGATGATTGATGACTGATGAAACACTGGCTTTGGAGCCAATTTGCAAGCACAGTACAATGGAAAGAGGTCTGACTGTGGGGTCAAATGACAGGTTCAAATGCTACCTCTAATAATTACTGTGTGACCCTTGAACAAGCAAGACTCTCTCTTGGTCTCAGCTTCCTCAGGGTTTTTGACTAGATGGCCTCTATGGTTTCTATTCAGCTCTAAATCTATGCTCTTTTGAACCTGTGTGACCTTGGGATGCATATTCCTATGAATAAACAGATATAAAGAACATAAGTATCATATTTAGGATATGCAAGATAAAGAAAATAACGAAATTGAGCACCTCACAATATTACAGGATGATAGCATTTACAAACCTATTCAGATTTTTTAAATTATGATGCAAATTATTTTAGTGGTTTGGGGGCAGCAAAGCCAATCAAGTCCCACTTCAATGCAGCACTTGAGATAAAATTCCCTATTTATCCCTTCTGAGAAACCATCTAAGGATTAGATAAAGAATAGTAATAACTTTGTAAGCCAGATTCCTTCACCTTGTACACTTTAGAGGCTCTGTCTAAACTATATTTTCATCTAACGGAAACAAATATTAACCTTCTAGAAAAACAAGGTATAAGCAGAAAATTGACGGCATAATTGGAGTGATAGTGACATTGCTACAGCAAAAGCCAGCGGATTTGGAACACAAAGGGAGGGAAAAAACACAATTTGACTGCAATATTTGTATATTATTTTTATCTCCCTCCACAAATAAGATGATGATTGGATTCAAATCACATTTCAAACAGGATTCATTGCTGAAATGTCAAAAAGGAGGTAGTGCTCAACTCTTGCAAAACCTTGAAATCTCTTCCATAAAAGTCAATTTCAGCACAAACCTTGGTTAACCTTGAATAGTTAGATTAATGATCCAGCACCCTTCAACTGAGCTCCCATGAATAAACAAAACTTCACAAGCAAATTTAGCAACATTTTAGAAGAAGAAAAGCAAAACCAATCAAGAGAGATGAATAGCGATGAAACAGAAACATTTCAGGGCAGAAAGAGAAAACAGCAGTAAATGCACTGCAGAGAGTAAGCAATGTCTGTCCCCTAGAGTCTCAACACAGCAGAGTACGCATCCTGCTAAAACACTGATATTCCCCCTCCCCTTTTCACAATCATTTGTACATTTGATGATTGGTTGGAAATTTCTAGTTGTAACACCTTAATGCAAGCAGTGCCCTGCAAGTTGGGCTGTTTTAGAGCAAGGGCATGGAACATTTATGGCAGTCTTTCCCATCCCACCCAAATAAAGGAAGTGAAGTGGAAAGGAGGGTGTATGCAGAGAAGATTAGTGAAGATTAAAGATGGATGCAATCATATGAAAGTGAAAAAGCAAATGCTATGCTTCCAGTCTTCTGGGGCCATTTATGCCTCAGGACCTCTGGGATAGAGTTAATAGCAAGGATGCCTGCCAAAGATAAAGTACAGATTGCTCAAAGTTTAAAGAGCTTACCCTCCACTTTAACTATTTTTTAAATATCATTCAATATCCACTCTACTTCGACCACTATAAAACCTGTCTTTTAAGACAACCTTTAGGAAAACCAGGCCCTCCAGAAGTACTAAGAATAATGGCTAGTGAGATAGACTCAAATCTACATCTTAATACAGCTTTTTGAGGAAGGAGTTCAAGTGAGTAATGGTAGTTAATTCGGTGAAGCTTACTGGCACCCAGTTTACTTCAGGTGCCAAATGTTGGACACATTTGCTCTTAGTATGATAATTATCATTAATCCTGAGACTCAGGACTACCTAGTGCCCAAGTTCTCCAGCCCTGGTTTCAAGGTCCCTGGGGATCACTGAGTCCTCTCTACTGGCATCATCCATGGATCAGTCCCTCCTTTTATTGTTTGGTACTGAACAAGAACTTTGTTTGTATTCAATGTATTATGAGGTTTCATTCACTCTATTTTTACATATCCCAAATCATAAAATAGGCATATTCATTGTATGTCTTCTGATTGAATGCAAGCAACAATATACAATTTCTTCATAATTACCAAATGTCCTTATTAGACAGTTCCAGTAGCTTCTCTATAGCCTCTTTACTCTCTCCCCTTTACTTACAGATTGCTCAGCACTGATACATCTGTATCTGCCTTGCAATATCATATCTTGTATTATTTTCCCCTCCATAACATGTGCCCAAATCGTTCCATATGGATATTGCCATTGTTTCCAAGGCATATATTGTATGCTTGAACATAAGATAGTGGAAGGGGCATAGAACTTGGTTTCCTAACAGCCTCTGAGAGCTAATAGCTATGTGATCATAAACAAATGGGGATAATAATATCTGCAACACCGTGTCACAGGTTATCAGAGCAAATAAAATCTGTAAAGTAGTATGTAAACATCAGCTACATTTATTGGTCCTCCCCTTAGTCCTGCCTAATCCTCATTCCCTTGGCCATTCCAATTTTCTCTCATTTGAACATTTTTAAACAAACTTACCTACTGACAAGGTAGGAATGACTGAGCAGAACCCCTTGCCTGCTCCATGAAGACAATGGTGATGATGATAATGGTGAAGATGATACTGGCATTCAAAAAGTCCTTTGAAATGTGGGAAGTATACTACCTATATTATCTCATTTAATCCCTACAACAACCCCATCAGTTAAATACTACTAGTTATCATTAACCCTCTTTTAAAGCTGAGTAAAGGGAAGCTCAAAAAAGTTAAGTTGAGTAATAAGTGTCAGCTATTACTCTTTGGCAAGTTGGGGGTGGGGGAGGGGGAACTGGGCACTTTTCTCAAGCAAGTGGGCAAAGGTTTCTGTGATTGGTCATACAGCACATAACATTGCCACTGGTGGTAAATGGAATTGTGAGTTACCAATGCATAAAAGCAGATGCCACCCATATACTAAGAATAACAATTCTTAACTGTGGAGTCTGGGATTCAGTCCCATCCTATAAGGGAGACTATGCACAAAGAGAACTCTGAGTATGAATGACTCCCTATATAATGTATTGCACTTCCCGTGGGCATCTTTTGGCAGCATTGGGGTAACACTGAACAGTAACGGCTGGAGTAGACCAAGTGAAAATCCTTAGTTGGAGGGATAGACAGATACCAGTGGACAGAATTCAGTAAGAGCACACCTTAACCAAAAGGCAATTAGCAGTGGCAGCAATGGCAGTCCTTAGAGTAAGGCACTCAAATATCTGGCCTCAGAAATAAGATGCCTGGCAACATATAGTTGAGTAGAATACATTCAGCAACTTCATAAATCTATTAAATGCCAAATAAATGAATAGAAAGAGCATATTATTTATTTCTTGAAATTCAAAAAGGTATTGGACATCCAGAGGCATCCTGTCATTATGCAGTGTAAATGTGGCAGAAATTAATAATAGGAATGACTTCAGGGCCATCTATTATAGAAAATGTGAGACAGCAGAGAAATCTAGCTTTAGGTCAGAATAAGAACCAATCTTCACAGCTTCATAACTTTATTGAATTGCCCTGAAAAGATAGGGATATTCTTAATGGGAAGGGGTTCCCCCACCTCCATTTTGCTTATAAATCTCAGCTCAGTGACTTCAACAAAGCAGTGAAGATTCAGCTCTTAGATGTGCTCATCAGACAGATTGTCCTGAATTCCATTTTGCTGACTGAGCTTCCCATCCATCTGACAAACCCCTAGATGCAATGTTCTGCTGTAAGTGAAAAATATACTGTTTTTTTAAAATAGATATTTTATTTGTGGTTTCGAAGATTTATGTCTGATTTCAAGCATCCATGAATGAGTCATTTCAATTTTTTCTGTTGCTATTATATCCAGTTCATAGATGAGGAACACATGATTTTGGTACCTATAAAAAATGTTGGGACAGCTAGGTGGTGCAGTAGAGAGAGCACTGGACCTGGAGCCAGAAAGATTCATCTTCCTGAGTTCAAATTTGGCCTCAGACACTCACTAACCATGTGACTTTGGGCAAGTCACTTAACCACGTTTGCTTTGCTTTAGTTCTCCTCATCTGTAAAGTAAGCTGGAGAAAAAAAATTGCAAACTACCCCAGTATCTTTGCCAAGAAAATCCCAAATGAGGTCACAAAGAGTTGGACATGACTGAAATGACTGAACAACAATAATAAACAGAGAACAAAGGAGTATATGGATACTTTAAGCCCTGAGACTAAGTTCAGGGTTCACAAGTGGAGCCAAAATAGAAGAAAAAAGCAAGGTGAAGACTTCACCTTTGGTACTGTTTTGTAACAAAGCCTAGATGGAAAGAAATGGGCAGAAATACAGTCTGAGTGTGTGTGTATGTGTGTGTGTACATACACATATAGATAGATACACAGAGATCTATATAGATATAGATATATATATATAGATAGATAGATAGATAGATAGATAGATAGATAGATAGATAGATAGATAGATGGACAAATATCTAGATAGATATAGACACCTAGAGAGAAGAAGAAAAAGAAGAAGAAGAAGAAGAAGAAGAAGAAGAAGAAGAAGAAGAAGAAGAAGAAGAAGAAGAAGAAGAAGAAGAAGAAGAAGAAGAAGAAAAAGAAGGAGGAGGAGGAGATGATGATGGTGGTGAAGGAGGAGGTGGTGGCAGCAGTGGCAGGGTCCAGATTATTTTATAATCTATAATATAATCTAAGTGGGCAGTGTCTGGGAGATTAGGCAATGAAATCCATGTGAAGAGCCTTAACATAGAGTAGGGGTTCCAGCAGAGAGATTAAACATCAGATCAGATGGGGGAAAGAAAAGGAGAGGGGAAAAAGGGGGAGGGAAGGTAAGAAGGAGAAGGAGTGATAGAAAGAGGAGGCAAGACAGTGACAGTGAAAGAAACTAAGCAACAGAGGGAAAAAAAACCAAATATCAAGAGAGAGAGCAAGGAAATGGAATTCACTAATTAAGAAAGTGGTCAACAGCTATAAAAGAGCAAAAAAAAGATCAACCTTAATTTTGAGTCAACATCTATTAAAAGGAATTCCAATTATAAGTTCCTTGCTCAAGGAAAGCAGTGGAGAGAACATGTGGTTAAGCCTCTGTCCACAAAAAGGCTCAGATGGCAGGTTTTATAGGAGCAAGGAGCTTACCAACTCCTAGGACGAATTTTGGAGTTAGTTTTGCTTCCCATCTGCAACTCAGACCAAGTGCCACATTTTTCAATGCAGCATATTGAAACTGCAAGTGAGTTTAGAGGATCATAGGGTTTGGAGGTAGAAGGAATTGTGGAGATCATCTAATCCAACTCTCTAATTTTAGAGACAAGGAAATTGAGACTCCAAGAGCAGAAACCAAATTTACATAGGGAACAAGTGCAGGATTTGAACCTAAATCCCCTGGCTCCAAATCCAGTGTTCTTTCCCCCACAATATACTATGATACTTGACTTTGTTCTGATAGCCAAAAGCTTACTTTACTTTCCACTTGAAAAAGAATCATGAAATGTTGGATTTGGAAAGCATTTCAAAGTCCATTTAGCTTAATCTTTGTTAGAATAGGAAACCCTTCTTGAACACATGTGAGAGAACATATTGGGTGGGTCTCAAACACTCTAATAAGGAATAAATGTTCAGGAAGGGAACAAGGAGCCCATATTTATTTTGCATGTCTCCCTCCATGCAATGCACATGTCAGGTGCTTAATGAAGGTTTGCTGAATTGAATCTATTAATCAATGCTTCTGAAGCAAATGAAGATTTCCTGATCATCAGGTGCCATCTTCTACATACAAAGACTGTTCTACTGACCCAACATTAGACTCTTTTGTGTTGATTTTCTGGTCCAAAGAATGAATCATCAATGAACCAACATGTTTTAATGCACAATTATCAAAATTCCACTTTACACCATAGTCTATCCTTGTTAAGTTAAAGCATTTGCTCTGGAACTCAAGCACGCACACATACATATATACTCACAATCTAGCAGATGGACCAACTGGGTCCCTGTGTTGTGTAGTCATTTGCTATAATCATATCATGCTGGGAGAACATGGACAAGGTGACCTTAACTCCAGCCTTTCCAGGAGAGATTGATTAGAGGCACCTTCAAAATGCCAAGGGAAAAGTATTGGGAGGATATCTTGAGGGTAACTACAGAAGGATTATGGGTCCAGGGATGCTGGGGTTTGACCTAGACAATCATGTACACAACCAACCCAATCATCAGGAACCTCTGCAACAATTGAGAGGGAATGGAGCTGGAGAGGGTGGGGTAGCATGAGGGATGCTGGCAGCTGTGCCTTTACTCATGGCAGATGGCGCTCTGAGACTGTTGGGAGCTGTGGAGATGACAAACATCTGCTGCTGGCAATCGTTGTCCCAAACAATAGTAGCTTTGGTGGCAAAGTCTCCTGTCTGAGCATGATAAATGAGACACTGGTAAAGGACCCTGCAGAGGGAGTAGGAGGGAGGTGGATATCCCTCTCCCCATTCCTCATAAAATGACCATGCTTTATCAAAGAAGAGATGGGACAGGAGCATTCATAAATGAGTGCATAATTAACTTATTTTATTGAGGATAATTAGACATTGGAATTATTTACAAAACACAAACATGTGAGCTGAAAGCATCTTTAAAAAAAAGCTCCTAGTTTCGAGTTAGGAGTTTTGTTTCTTACCTGAAATCAGGCAGGTTGCTATATTCCTTCATTTGGAAATCAAGTCTGGGCTGCATCATTCTATTATGTGTGGCCTACCACTCCATTACCGCCTCTATATAAAATTACATTCCTGATTAAAATTTTAGTGCCAAACATTTTATATGATTACAGACAGAAAGTCAAAATTTGCATTTAAATAGACATATTAAAAACTCTGCAGAGGGGGAAGGACAGGAAAGCAGTGTCTTGAGAAGCCTTTTGAGAGAGGATGAAATACACATAGGATAGGAGTTTTCCATCTTTGTAAACACTGACAGGGACCCCTCCATGACTAGTCTCAATGATGTCCTCAGTGTGTTGGACAGCACACAGAGGAAGTGACCTTAGCTTTATCTTAGAGACAAGGAGAAAGAGAAAGCTTCTAGAATGGTTCTGCTCTATCCATCAATCATTCATCTTATCCACAAACATTTATGAAGCACCCAAAATATGCCAGACACTAGGCTAGGTGATGGAGATTCAAAGACAAAAAATGAACAATCCCTTTGCACCCAAGGATGGAACATTCTTTATTGTACATAACAGCATGTACAGATATACACATACAAAAAAATATGCGAAGCAAGAAAAGTATAGAAGGGAGGGTGGATAGTATACAGAACCACTTTTAACTCTTCATACTATAGAAGAAATATAAGAATTCTCCCTTGGAGTCTTCTCGGGAATCAACATGGGATGTGAGAGAAGGATGCCATATGGCAGGTGGAAGGGAGAGAAAAGAGACAGAGGTTTGTGTGAAGGAAAGAGCTCTGGATTGAGAATCAGGAAAACTAAGTCCTACTCCTGTCTTTACCATTGAACTAGCTGTATAACCTTGAGAAAATCACTTAATTCTCTGAGCCTCATTTTTTGTATGTTTAGAAGTGTGGGCCAGATGTTCTCAAAGTTTCTTTCCAGCTCTAAATTTCGTTACGTTGACAATTCTAAATGTCACATGAGAATCAACAGAAATATTCCTTATTTCTCACTCATAAGTGAACCAAGACATCAACTACCTTGATTTTGACACTTTTCTACTTTCTAGGAGGATGATCTGCCTAAAGATGACCCAGAGACCCATCTTTCCCTTTTTTGTCTTGGCCACAAAAAAATCACCATAGAAGTATATGCAAAAATCAAAATAATAAACGAGATTTGGGAAAAAAAAACATCTGCTAAATACCTTTCCAGCCCTATTTTTTGTTGTTATTGTATGAAGAAATAATTTGTAGTAAGTTTAAGACTTTTCAGTATATATATATTCTTGATGTTGTTTAATAATATTTCAGTTGTGTCCAACTCTTTGGGATCCCATTTGGGACTTTTGTGGCAAAGATACTGAAGTGGTCTGCCATTTTCTTTTCCTATTCATTTTACAGATGAGGAAATTGAGGCAAACCAGGGTGACTTGCCCAGGGTCATACAGTTAGTGTCTGAAGTCAGATTTGAATTCAGGTCTTCCTGACCCCAGGCCTGGAACTCTATTTACTGTGCCACCCAGGTGCCCAAAATACATAGATGTATATTTATATATTATACATATAGAAAGAAAGAAAGAAAGAAAGAAAGAAAGAAAGAAAGAAAGAAAGAAAGAAAGAAAGAAAAAAGAAAAGAAAGAAAGAAAGAAAGAAAGAAAAATAGACAGATAGATAGATAGATAGATAGATAGATAGATAGATAGATATTATCTCTGTGTGTCATATACATATATGCAGGGACTTGGTTTATCAGGACACCAATGTTCCAGATGCCTGCAAGAATAGTAAGGGATGCCATGAAGAGACTCAGTTTCTTTTGGAGTTCTGGCAAATAATACCCTCTGTTTTGCCCTTGTAGATGCAACCTTCGCGTTTAGCACCTCAGGAAACTTCCTCAAAGAAGCTGCTTTCTGTTCCCACTGGGTTGGAAACATTTTATGGTTGGTCCTAGTAAAACATCAAACATGAGAAAAGGAAATGAAAAAAGGAGCAAATACAAACAAGAGAAAATGCTCACTCAGAGCCTTTTTCTGCAGGCTGTTTTCACACTTCCAGCCACTAACATGAATCCCACCTCTTCAACCTGATAAGATAAATCTTGACAGCCTAAGAAATCTTTATTTCACTCAGAAGTTATTGGTTCACTTCTCACGCTCACAGATTAGGAATAAAAATTGATTTGACTTCAAAGGAAGAAATTTTAGGATACTGATTGAAACCCCATCTACCTCCCCATATAATTTACTCAATTGCCTCTTAGACTTAATAAATACTGTTTGTTTCCCATTTTCAGATAGTGAAATGTCATAGTAAATGGCAATAGGCCTTTTATATAAGACATACAGGGCAAAGATCAACACCAACGGGGCAAGCTAGTTTCAGCAGAAGAAACCCATCTCCGACTTTTCTACTTCAAATCACATTGTTTCCTGTTTCCCTCCCTAAAGTTCAGTTATGATGATTCGTTCCCCTCATGGCACTAGGGGACTGATATAGGGTCCAACAAGGATGAAAACAAATACGATCACCTCATAAAATACTATTATTATTTTTGCTACAGCATCAGTGAGCAAAGAAGTAACCCCACGGATGAGGAGCACTCAGACCTGAAACAGAGGAAGTGGGTAAATATTTTAATATATAGTCTATTTAAATGTATACTTTAGGACCCTAGATTTAGAGTTAGAAGGGATATTAGAAGGCATCTCATTCAACCTTCTCATTTTACAGATAAAAAAACTGAGGCCTAGTGAGGTAAAATTGCTCAAGATCAGACACACAGGATTTGAACTCAGGTCTTCTGACTCTACCCTTTCCATTGTACCACATTATCATTCCTTTAGTGAAGTTATCTCTAAGCAACTCAGCTGCTTGTCACTACTATTGTCACTCTGATGTCACTCCTATTGTTAATGGAAATGTCTTCTAACAATATGTGTTTGAATTTTTTTGAGGCAAAACACAACTACTGTTTTTTGGGGGGGGCAGTTGATATTATTTCATTAGGAACTCCCCAGTAAGGACACTCCCTTTACCAGTGAAGATAGGCAAACAATTTAACTTATGGTCTTAGAAGATTGCCTGGGGAAACTAGAAGTCAAGTGACTTGCCCAGGGTCACTTAGTCAGATGCAGATCTTGAAACCAGGTTATCCTAAATTCAAGTCTGGTTCTCTGAGCATCATACCGTAGTGCCTCTTCCTAACATATGTTTAAGAATGTTTACTGAATAGCTTAATTCTCAAGCTATTTCAAAACATGTTTCAAATACAAAGAATAGAGCAGACTTAATATTTGATATTGTGTAACACTATGGTAGATGTCTCAGGAGAAAGCTTTAGAACATTTTACCTACCTTGGCAAAGAAATTAGGTGGAGGGGTGCAAAAATTACTGTAACATATTGTCAGAGGTATAGGTGGGTAAATTCTAATCATACTGACTCTCAAGAGAAGAAAAGAAATCGAAGAGGATGAGGTAAATCACTTCCTTGTTCCATTTTACAATGGGCACCATTGGGTTATAAAAATACTGCCCAGGAGACTATGATTCAAACATTTGAACAATTCAATAAACCTTTCTTAAATGTAATATTTCTCCTCTCCCTTGCCCTCCAAAACTCTGGTTATAATTTCAGAGGGACAAAGATTTAGAGCTTGAAGGAATCTAGTTCAGCCCCTCATTCTTGGGGGAAAAAAAAAACAAAGAAAAACAAACAAACAAACAAACAAACCAAAAAGCTAAGATCCACAGTGGTTATCTGCCCAACATCTCTCAGCTAGCAAACAAATGAACCAAAATTCAAACTTGAGTTCTCTGACTTCAAATCTAACAGTCTTTCCAGAGTGGCAGAACAAAGATCACTATTTGTCAGAACTCTAAAGGAAAATGAATATCTTCCCACGATACTTTCTAGGGTTTTGTGCTGAAAATCCACAATCCTGATGCATTAAACACCAGAGCCTTGAAGTATATATATATTTTTTGCTATTATGGAAGAGTCTGAAACTTGATACAAATCAGGGCAACATGAGTCTATGAGGTATTTAAAAGTCATATCAATCAATCAACTGAGCAGCTTTTATTAAATGCTTACTAGATGCTAGGCACTGTAAGTGCTGGGAATAGAAGAAAAAAACAGACTGTCTCTACCTTCAAGGAACTAACATACTAATGGGAGAGGCAACATACACACAGAGTTGATACAAAGGGCATAAGAGTAAAAAAAAAAAGATAACCATAAAAGGGAAGGAAAGAGCAAGTGGGGGAAATGGGAAAGGTATAAGTACATGACAGAAATAGGTGGAAGATAGGGATGTGAATTGAAGTTGGGCCAAGAATTTCACCATCCAAACTCTACAGGAAAAATTAGATACTGTTCTTCTTCTGCTCATCCTTATATTCATGGAGTAAAATAATTTTGAGGGCTATTTAAAAAATATATTATGACATGACAATGAGGGACACCAAGGAAACATTGATAGACTTAGAGTAAGAGGCCCTGGAAAGGTAGGCATGATGAATAAGAGGAGAGACGCATCTATTTTATACACAAATGGACCAACAATTAATTTATCAAGCAACTACCGTGTGGGAGGCACTATGCTAGTTGCTGGGATATAAGTACAAAGAATAAAACAATTCTTACTTGACCTGGAGTCAGGAAGACATGAATTTATATCTCACCTCAGACAATTACTAAGCTCTGTGACCTTGGGAAAGTCACTTAATCTCTATTTGCCCCATTTTCCTCATCCGTAAAATTGGGATAATAATAGCACCTCACTTCCAGAGCTATTTGGAGGATGAAATGACACAATAATTGCAAAGCATTTGGCACACTACCTGGCATCTACTAAGCATTTTATAAATGTTGGTAGTAGTTATCATCATCATTATCATCATCATCATCATCATCATCATCATCATCATCATCATCATCATCATTACGGGTGCTGGCATTTGGGAGTATCAGGATTGACCTTCTTGCCAAAAAGAGTGTCTGAGCTGCATCTTGAAGGAAGAGAAGGACTCTATTTGGAAGGAAGAAATGCGTTCTAGGGGTGGAAGACTCCCAGTGCAAAGGCATGAGATGGGAGATGATGTGTTTTGTGTGAGAAAGAAAAAAAAAGTCACTCTGGTTGGATCATGGAGGGCTATAGGTCCAAGAAAAGAAATGTCTAAGGACCTGGAAAAATAGGTTAAGAAGGTTTCATGGAGATAGGATTTAGTCAGGTTGTGCAGGGCTTCTAAAGCTAGAAAGAGAAGATTACATACTTATCCTATAGGCAATAAGAGCACACTGGAGTTGACTGAATATGAGTGTCACATGGTCAAATCTTTGCTTAAGGAAGATGACTTTGACAGCTTCTTATGATGGACTGGAATGAGGAGTGACTTGAGGCAGGGAGACCAATTTAGAGGCTGTTCCATAATTTGATAAGAGTTGATGACAGCTTGAATTGAAAAGATAGCTGTAAGAGAGGAGAGAAGGAAACAGAAGAGAAGAGGAGAGAGGAGGAAAGGGGAGGAGAGAAGCGGAAAAAGAGGGAGAGTGTGTGTTTGAGGATACAATATGTTGAAAAAGATAGAAGGAGATAAGAGTAAGTGTAACTGTATAGGAGTTGAGCTTGGAAAGAAGAAAGTCTGAAGGAAAAGAGAAGATAGTGGAAGATGATGCCAAGGGGTTTTGTGACTAAGACAATAAGAGAAGAAGCAGATTGTGTCATATGGCTTCAATTTTCTTAGCAAAATAAGAGACAAGATGCTTAGCTGAGGAAGTAATACTTCACTTCACCTTGGGCAATCCAGAGGGATTGGAGGGATAAGGGATGAAGGTGGAAAGATTACATTCGGGGAGTGGGAAACAACATGAACAAAAGCATAATTAGTAAGAAGAACAAGAATAGGAGATGAAAAATAGATCATTTTGGTTGGAGCTCACAATATATGAAGGTAATATAATATTATTTATAATAATAGATGATTTTAAGGATTTCTGAGCATTAACAGTAGATGCTTAGAGTGCTTTTAAGTTTGAAATCTACTTTTTTGTCTATATTATATCATTTGAGATGCACAACAACCCTGTAAGTGACCTAGTACAAAAATTGTTCCCCCATTTTACAAATTATGACTTTGAAGCTCAGAGAAGTAAGTGATTCTGTGAGTGTAACATAGCTAGTACTTATGGTGGAATGTGAACATGTCTGTTCTGATTCTAGACCCTACACTTTTCCCACTATACCATGTTGTCTTCTTTTTCCAGGTTCAGGAAAGAACTTTGCACTTTATTCTTTAGGCAATGGGGAACCACTAAAGATTTTTTTTTAAGTACAGTAATGTAATTATCATAATGATGTGCTGAAAAAACCATTTGGGAAGCAGAGCAAAGATTAGAAAAGAGGTAGACTGGAGTCAGAAAGAGCAGCTATAATAGTCTAGGCAAAAAGAGATAGGTCCTAAGCTAGGATGTTCAGCGGAAGTTAACACAAGAAGCTTAGATACAAGAAAAACCATGATGGTAGAAAAGACATGTGGCAACCAATGAGATGTATGAGATAAGGAAAAGGGAAGACTCACAGATGACTTTGAAGTTATGCATTTGAATGACTGGGAGGATAGTGGTATAATTAATAGAAAGCCAAAAGTGAGAGAAAGTTATGAGTACAGTTATGTTGGATTGGGCGTATCTGTGGGAAATTCGAATGGAGATATACAGCAGAGTTAGAAAAAAGAGGACTGCAGCTCTAGAGAGAAATTGTAAGTGGAAACAAAGATATATGAGTCTGCATAATGGTAATCACTGAAGCTGTGGGAATGAATGAAACTAGTAAGGGAAGGACTACAGAGAGAGAACAGAGCCTGGGGTGGGATTATGTTGGTGGACACCCACCTTTAAGAGGTAGAAGGAGGCTGATGAATCAACTAAAAGCAGAGACAGAGAAGCCAGTGATGTAGAAGAATCATCATGAATTATTTGTAAGATGAGCCTTTTTTTTAATACATGTATATGTTTTCCCCTAATAATTTGAGAACATGAGCAATAGAATAAAATCAAATTGGAGATTTATCTTCTTAGTTTGAAGACCAGAGCAACTATCACTACTGGGGGGAAAACACAACAATTGAAATTAATTAAAAAGAAATAAGCATATATATATATATATATATATATATATATATATATGTACATATATATGTATATATATATATGTATATATATATATGTATATATATATATGTATATATATATATGTATATATATATGTATATATATATATACATTTGGAGTATTAGAATATGGATATATACATAGATACAAACTTAAATGCTTACACACACACACACACACACACACACACACACAAACCCCTCTCACATGCTCAGAACTAAGAAGGCATGAGAATCAACATCAGAATAACCAAAAGATATGAAGTCTGCAAATCCTGAGCCCTGGTATATTCAGCTGCCTCTGGGTCAAGAGAATCACAGTCTTTGCTGGCCAGCTATATTCTATCCCTCCGGGTGTGGGTAATGTGGGCTACAGATATGTGTAGCATGACACAGGGAAAGCTTTCAGGAGTGTCCTCTGCACCATTCTGCATGCATGGATGAAGAGTGATCAAGGCAGCTGTGAGGCTTCTTCAATATTTATCATCCAGGACATATAATGAAACTCTTATATCCATAATTCCTAGAAGATTAAACCTTTTGCAGGAAGTCATTGAGGGAATGCTAATGCTAAGTTTTCAAGAAATAAGGAAACAAGAAAATCTCAAGGGTCGAGGTTAGGAACAAAAATAAATGTGTTGTGATGAAAAGTCCCAAGACAGGCCACAAATGGGCTATGTAGTCTAGTAGAAAGAATGCTGGCAGTCAGAAATCCTGCATTTGATTCCCTGCTCTACCCCTTTCTAAGCTTAGGCAAGTCTCTCAGATTTTTTAGGCCTTGGTTTCTTCATCTGTCAAATATGAGAATACTCATCCCATATCCTCCCTACCTAATAGGATTTTGTTTTTGTCAAGGCTTGTGATTTCTTTGGTTTAGGGGATACCCACTGTAAAAAGTTACTCCACCAAACTGGATCAGCTGCTACCCTAGAATTTATTTTTTTAGGGAATTGTCTGGGGGTACTGAAAAGTTAAGAGATTTGTCTGCAGTCACAGAGGGGGATTTGTCAGTGGCAGAATTCAAACACTTATCATTCTGACTCTAAGACTAACTCTTTTCTACCAAACAACCTCTCAAAATATTATTGTGACAAATTAATATATCTAGCTATTAATATTAGCTTTCTAATATGTTATAAAATATGACCTATTATTATGAGTTTCTCATTCTGAAACAATGCCTCTTTTCTTTTAAGTACTGTAAGCTCTCTGAGGACAAAAGCCATCCCTGCGTCTTTGCTAGGGTTTATTTACACATAGGAGATACCAAATAAAGCTAGTTCAATGAGTTTTCAACAAGTGGAATGTAAGCTCCTTCAGTGCAAGGCTTGTTTCATTTTTGTCTTTGTATTCTCAAAGCTTAGCACAGTGCCTGCCTCACCAGCAGGCGCTTGATACTTGACCTGAAGTGATAAAATAAATAAAACATTCCATTTAGGAATCAGGGAGGCTTGAATTCTAAACTGGTCTTGGAGAGAAATACTAGCTGTATATGGGTAGACCAAGGACAAGTAATTCAAGTTTCCTGAGCTTCAATTTCCTCAATTGTAAAATGCAGATGATAATATGTACCTCTCAGGGTTGTTGTGAAGATCAAGTGAGATAATATATGTAAAGAGCTATAAAAAACATAAAGGGCCATATACGTTAGCCATTATTATAACTATATGGAGGCACTGTTCTAGGTGCCGGGGATACAAAGCCCTTCCCCCTTTTCTCCCCCCCCCCCAAAAAAAAAGAAACTCAGAAACAGAAACAAAAACAAAGACAAAGAGACCCATCCTTAGGAAGGTTCCACTGATGGAAGGATTCTTTCTTAATGAATATATGGACAAATGAATGAAGGAACAAAGGAACGAATGTACGACAACTCCTTCTCAATCTCCTTTGCTGGCTCATCATCCATATTATGCCTCCTAACTGTGGATGTTCCATAAAATTGTTTCTTAAGTACTCTTCTCTTCTCTCTTTACATTATCTCTCTTGGTAACATCATTAGCTCCCATGGGTTTAACTATCATCTCTATGCAGATGATTTATAGACATCACAGGGTCTTCAGGAAGAGGAAGTCCAAAGAATGAGTCGGTGTGACTTCTATCTGAGGGAAACCCCTACCATTAAACTCAGTCTTTTCAAATTTATATTTCATGTTGTGTTGGGCTTTACCTGCCAATACTGTTGTTTTTAAAAGGAAGTCCCTAATGGTAACACCGCCATCATTCCCAGACAATATGCACATGGCCTAGATTTTGGCTTCAAAAGAACTCTGTTTTGCTTTTCTTCCTTTGACAGTGTTTTCTATTTATACTCAGAAACCACAAATTGGCTTTAAAAGTGTAGCATAAAAGAGGAAGATAAAATACAGGTAGCAGTTTCTGTCACAAGAAAACAAATCATTTTGCCTCTATCCCCTCACCTTGTTTTTCCAATATTTCTAATGCTTGAGAAACTACTTGGACAACCAAACCAGTGGTGTCCTAGGGACCAATTGATAATTTAATAAAACATAACAGGAGATTCTAGCTGCCAACATCAGGGATACCTCTTTATCCATTCAGCCCTGCCTTCATAAAATGAGATAAAATGGAATTTCTTCTTGGGTTACTAATGCTGAAGCACAGACAGTTGTCTGCTGTCAGTATGGAACTTTGAAGAAAACAATGAGGGAGGGAGGGAGGGAGAGAGAGAGACAGAGAGAGACAAACAGAGAGAGAGAGAGAGACAGAGACAGAGACAGAGACAAACAGAGAGAGAGAGAGAGAGAGACAGAGACAGAGACAGAGAGAGAAGAGGCAGAGAATCACAGAGAAGACAAGAGGAACTATACCAAAGGAAGGTAGGCTTTCTTCTTGTGGGGGACCACATAGCCAGTGCCTTCTGATAATAGTACATACATGCTGAGGGAACACAAAATGACAAATCCAGATGAGGGACAACTGTTCAAACAAAGAATTCTTTGTTACTCAGTGGACCTTCCTGAAAGGTATACAGAGATGATGATTACAGGATACTGCAGTTGCACCTCTGCCTAGAAGTCCAAAATTAGATCAGCTAGTTGTAATTTAGTTTGTGGGGGCACCCCATGTTATCTCACTGTAGGATTTTTTTACATGCCAGCCAGAAAAAAAAATCTATCTATTTATATATCTATATGAGATTAGCTGGCTCACTGAGAATTTATAGTTTTATATTTCATAATCTTACCTCAGAAAAAAATAGAATGATCCATCCACTTCAAGTCTCAAAGACTATATCAAAAGTGCAGTGGCAGAGAGGGAAGAGAAAATCTAAATGTGAGGAAGACAGCAAGTGGTATCTTTTACAACTATGCTTCATACGGCTAAAACAGTTACCACGTGAAGCTGAGATCAGTGGGCAACTATGGAAGAATCCAATAGAATTAGGACACTTGTTTGACATGAAATAAAATAAGACCCAAAGAATAATGCTGGGAGGATTTTGTGTTCAGGTGAATTTCAGCTCTGGGCCTACTCCAAAAGAATACTTGATACAGGAAAAGAACAGAGAAGGTTGTAATCCTGAAGAGAACAAGATTTAACCATTATTTTTCACTATTTTCATTTAGTAAGAAAAAAAGGACATTACTAGATTTATGGTTCCTATTTTTGTAGAGCTCCCAAGCTGTGAAGAGAGAAGTTAATTTTTCAGAAGGTTCCCCTTTTTTAAGGTGAATCACATTTTGTGCTCATCAATATTAACAACGTTCCCTTTGCCCAGAATAACCCCATGAGCAGTTACAACCCAAATGTGATGGTGATGATAAAAGAATAGTAAGTTTAGTGCTAATTTCCTCTCACTTTCTAATAAGACCCAGTCACATCCAGTTCATTATAGTTGCCACAATAAGGAAATATCCTGGGTGTCATATGTTGTTGTTGTGTAGTCAGTTAGCTGTGTCTGACACTTCATGACTCCGCTATGAGTTTTCTTGGCAACGATACTGGAGTTGTTTGCCTGGAGTTGTTTGCTGGTTCCTTCTCCAGCTCATTTTACAGATGAGAAATCTGAGACAAATAGAGTTGAGTGATTTGCCTAGGGTCACACAGCTAGTACGTATTTGAACTGAGATTTGAACACTTGATCCCAGGGCTAGCTGTCTATTTACTACAACAGCTAGCTGGCCTGTATGGATAATAATTGTCAAAGGTATGATCTGAACCCAGGCCTTCCTAACTCCAAGTCCCTCACTCTATCCAGTATTCCACAAGGCAAAATGCCATATCCCTGAAAGTTTTGGTACCCTGATTTCTTTTAAATATTCACTGAATTCTCCCCAAGTCACTCGACTCGTGTTCACTGTACGGCAGAGAAAATCAACAAATATTTGAAACTGGGAATGAGCTTCTTTAAGAACAATTAATGCACATAGATGAGTATATTTCTCTGGTTAAGTGGTTAAAAAGCAGATTGGAACATGTTTAATAGCTATCCCATCTATCTTATAAAAAGTACAAGGTTGACCACACAGGTTCTCTGACTGATTCTATAAAAATTATTCAGTAAGAGAATGAGGGTGGGGGGAGATCCTAATCAGACTAAAAAATGGCTGATTCAGTTCAGGCCTAATAACAAGGCTTCCCCTCAGAGAGTTCTTCTGGTAAAGCACCATTCAGGATGGGGTATGTCACAGAAATGGGCAGCTAGGTGGCACTGTGGATAGAGTGCCTGACCTGGAGTCAGGAAGACTCATCTTTCTGAGCTCAAGTCTGGTCTCAAACACTTATTAGCTGTGTAACCTCAGGGCAAGTCACTTAACTCTGTTTGCCTCAGTTTCCTCATCTGTAAAATGAGCTGGAGAAGGAAATGGCAAACTACTTCAGCATTTTTGCCAATAAAACTCCAACTGGGGTCATGAAGAGTCAGACATGACTGAATATGATTGTACAACAACAATGTTAGAGAAATAACAAAGTCAGGATGGAATCAAAATTATTTTTGCAACTTGGAAAAAAAAATTTCTCCTTGATGAATGAAACACCAATGCTTTTTAAATGGGTGACAGTCTTTACAATTTGGGGAAAAGACACTTGAATTACACCAATATCTTCAAGAATTTAGCATTAAAAAAACTATTTTATTGTTATCGAAACAGGGGTCATATTATTCTGTATGTATAGGTAAAGGCCCTATGACATAAGGATAAATTGTGAGATTTAAACATACTCATCTCTCCACCACCCCAGTTTCCTGGCTACGTCCAATTTAGCCATATGAAATTTAAATATATACGTGATCAATAATGGTCTCTTAAATATGATTTTATTTGAAATACTTTATTATTTTATATAGTATTATTCTCACTTATGATTTTCATGATACATATGTAATACACACACTTCTACACAGGTATACCTATGCAGACACAGTTTCATTTAATAAAATATCTTTCTCATTTCCTGGTCCAAAAATACTGCAGAATCAGACAGACCTCATTAAAAAGTAATGGAGGGTCTGATTTAACATGGACACGATTATTATTTCTGTCACTGGGTGTCACTGAATAGAGCAACTGATTTCTATGTGAAATTCTTTTTTCCATTAGTCTTTTAGGGTTTTTTAAAAAAAAATTTTTACTTCAAAACTTTAAAAATGATACTGTCTCCAAAGCTTTTTTCTCCTCTAAAAATACAATACTAATTTTTGTTAGACTTGACTTCATTTAAAATTCCTCTTCTGTACTCCAAATGGTAAAATTATTATTTTTCTTGCTGTTATTGTTAATAACAACAACAAATAGATTTGCTTAAGAAAATATTTTGGTCCCTTAAAAGTCTTTTTAAAATATTTTGGTATTCACTGCTTTATGGTAGCTCATTTCTACCAAGAGGGTCAATATCCCTTACACATTTTATCAAGCATATCAATAAAACACAAGATATTTACCGTTATATTGACATTAGTATGGGAATCTGGGGGTAGAGGGAGGCAGTATGGAACAGTGGAGAGAGTCAGCTGTGGATTCCACAAGATATGGCTTCAAGTTTACCTCTGATATATACTAGCTAAATAATTGTTGGTAAGTCTCTTAATTTCACAGAATCTTGGATAAATCTCTAAAATGGAAACTTGAAAAAGGAATTGCCTAGATACACTAATGAAGGAAGTTTTCACACTGAGAATTTTCCACAGAGATTAAAATAAAAGGTCTAGGATACCTTTACCCCTTCATAAAGAATTGGGACTGGGAAATATGATTCATTATATGATGAATTAATAATATCTTATAATAAGATATCTACTTTTGACAATATCAACATTTATAATATAGTATATTGCACAGTGAATACCACATATTGAAACTTGTTTCTGCAAACTAGATTAAAACATGAATTTTTGAAGAATGAACATTATTGATATTATGGCTTTTATATCATTGTCATTTCTGTTTATTATACATGTAATATAAAATCTAATGTATATATGCATATGTATACATATGCATACATACTTGTGTATTCTATCAGCAGTTAGTAGCACAATGGATAGGGCACTAAACTTGGAATCAGAAAGACCTGAGTTCAAATCCTGTCTTAGGTACTTAACTAGTTGTATGAGCCTGTGTAAATCAGCTTTTCTCAGCCTCAGGTTCTTTATCTATTTAAAAAAATAAATGAGGGAATTGGACTTGATTTCTAAAGTTTCTTCTACCTCTAAATCTGTGATCTTGTGATTTCCTATCCTGACTCAGAATTTAATCCTTCCTTATAATACATACAGGAATTATACACACACACACACCAACACACACACACAAAACAAAAAACAAACAAAAAAAGCAAGCAGTGACAGAGAACATGCAACATATCTAATATTCTGTTATAGCCTGCCTTTCTGAAGAAAGGAGAGAGGTACATTTCACATCTTTCTTCTGACACTATCGCCAATTTTTCAGTTAGTCAGTGCTTTATGTTCCTTTTGTACCCTGCCTGTTATAGTTATTTTCATGTGTACTGATAAAGTCCTCGTGGATAAAGTTCTACTTATTCCACACTGCCTCAATTCACACAAATCTTCTAGTATTTCTCTAAGCTCCTAAAAGTCATTATTTTTCAATGCAAAACAATGTTCTATTAACTTGCATGTTACATATACATTACTTGCATATTACACACACACACACACACACACACACACACACACACACACGCTACTTGGCCGAATGTCCAACTGACAGATATCTATTCTGTTTCCCATTCCTTATTAACACAGAAAGACACTCTGAATATTTTGGTATTTATTATATCCAAAGGTTTGCACAGAGCATGTTCTCATTGAGCATTCCTTATTCCTTCAGAGGAATAACCAACATAATATTTATCCTAGGATATGTCAATACACCTATCACACACTTTATGAATACCTATAATTAAGCCTTTTGTCAGTAATTTTAAAAAAATCTTTAGCTGTAAGAAATATAGAACATATAAAAATATCTTTGGTCAAAGTTAAGTGATCTATTTAATGGAGGTCATTTTGATTTCTTATTTACCTGATACACACACACACACACACACACACACACACATCTTAATGTAGAAGAAAGAACATCAGAAGCTATAGTGGCATTGAAGCTCTGTGCCCTGTCAAAATCTTTATCATCATGCTTAGAATTCTGAAATAAGAGGCAATGAAGTTCCAGCACAGAATGGGATGGGCAGTTCAGCAAAATCTGATAGAAACCCCAACCATTCATTTCCACATAGACCACAGCACAGACATCAGTAATAAGAGTTCCTGATTAACAATGACCGAGGCTGGACTTTAGCCAGCCACCTTCTGGTTAAAGGTATCATTGTAACAGGATCAATCTTGAATGCCATTCATTCCCTCTGACCCATCCTTTAACCTAATTTAATTTGTACACCATAAAGGAGATGTACTGTCAGGTAAACTTAATTTCATATGTTGTAACATACAAACCAAACCAACTCACTCTGACTGATGACAAATGGCTATGTGGACTCTTATTTGGGAGCATCATTAGTACCATGCTTAAATTTAGGAGCTGATGACATTTCTACTTTGTTTGTATTCACCTTTATGTAAATTCTAATGATGTTCAGAAACTAATTTTTACCTTTGTAGATTTTTATAAAGTAATTTCTTTCAATAAGCATTTCTTTTAGGCTTCTGAAATCTTTTCAAATTTCACTCTAACAAATCGAACAATGAGTGTAGGATGCACTTGTGAAAACAAATATACAGCAGGCTTCTGAAAGAAAAATCTAATTGCACCACACACATACATACACACACACAACACACACACACACACACACACACACACAGAGCTCCTCCTTTTTTATTCTCCTTTACTAGGCAAGGGTAACACCATCATGAACACGTCCTTTTTTCTGACAGAAGGTCACATACAGTGATTACTCCTCAGGAGTTAGTTAAGAATAAGTCAGTATTGCCTATGTTCTCCAGAATGTTTCAATGTCCTTTTTTTCTAGTATTTTGCTCTTTCATGTAGTACAGCTTCTCAGGTGTTCAGTGCACCCAGTGAGAGTTCATCACCATAGTTCCTTACTCATCTTTACCATGGACAGCAATGCCCCATGCTCTATAACATTTCTGAGTCTTCCCTCTCTTCCATCAAAACTGCTTCCAGGTCCTGTTATATAACTGTAGCTAACCAAATAAAGTAATTCCTATTCATGTGATTTGTTCTTGTCTGGACTTGTGATTTCATAGATATGGGAAATTCCTGGGGTGCAAACACTTTCCATCAGTGCAGTTCAGCAACTCATTTGTAAAGTAAGGTCCTGGAGGACTGAGAAGTTAAGTGATATCACTGTAGTTACACAGCTAGCATGCAACTTGAACTTAAAGGTTTCTGACTCTAATTTTGCTCCTCTATTCACTACTCCATGCTGCTAATGTGATAATGATACACAATGGATTAATGTTTCCCTCTTTCTTTCTCTCTCTTTCATCTTTCTATATTTCTCATTCTCTTTCATATTTCTCTTTCTCTCTCTTTTTTCCCCTTTCTTCTGGCCTCAGACATTTCCTAGTTGTGTGACTCTGTGCAAGTCACTTAATCTTTGTTTGCCTCATTTTCCTCATCTCTTAGATGCATCTAATAACAGCATCTACCTCAAAGAATTGTGAGGATCAAACATTTAGCAAAGTGCCTGGCACACAGGAGGAACTACATAGATGACTGCTCCTTTCCCCTTTCTTTCTCTCCTTCATCTGTTATATCTTCATCTATATGTCCCTCCTTCCTTCCTTCCTTCCTTCCTTCCTTCCCTTCCTCCTTCCTTCCTTCTTCCTTCCTTCCTTCCTTCCTTCCTTCCTTCTTCCTTCCTTCCTTCCTTCCTTCCTTCTTCCTTCCTTCCTTCTTCCTTCCTTCCTTCCTTCCTCCCTTCCTCCTTCCTTCCTTTCCTTCCTTCCTTCTTCCTCCTTCCTTCCTTTCCTTCTTCCTTCCTTCCTTCCTTCCTTCCTTCCTTCCTTCCTTCCTTCCTTCCTTCCTTCCTTCCTTCCTTCCTTCTTCCTTCCTTCCTTCCTTCCTTCCTTCCTTCCTTCCTTCCTTCCTTCTTCCTTCCTTCCTTCCCTTCCTCCTTCCTTCCTTCTTCTCCCTTCCTTCCCTTCCTTCCTTCCTTCTTTCCTCCTTCCTTCCTCCTTTCCTTCTTTCCTCCCTTCCTTCTTTCTTCTTTCCTTTCTTCCTTCCTTCCTTCCTTCTTTCCTTCCTTCCTTCCTTCCTTCCTTCCTTCCTCCTTTCTTCTTTCCTCCCTTCCTTCTTTTCCCTTCCTTCCTTCCTTCCTTCCTTCTTTCCTCCCTTCCTTCTTTCCTCCCTCCCTTCCTTCTTTCCTCCCTCCTCCCTCCTTCCCCCTTCCTCCTTCCTTCCTTCCTTCCTTCCTTCCTTCCTTCCTTCCTTCCTTCCTTCCTTCCTTCCTTCCTTCCTTCCTTCCTTCCTTCCCTCCTTCCTTCCATCCCACTCTCAGAAACAAAGAAAAACAAGATCAGGACTAAAAACAGACTTAGAACTCCATTCAAGAGAATGGGAGGAGCCAAACCCAAACCATGACATCATGTCCCAAACTAAGACAAAGCTAAAGTTGTGAGCAAATAGAAGACATGGAACACTACAAGAAATATTATCAGTCAAGAATGTTCTGACAAAGAAACTCAGAGCAACAGAATAGTTCCATAACAACTATAAGCTGAGCCTCAGCTGAGCCTCAGAGAAGATAAAGTTTTGGTCATATAGACTATCAGAATATCTGAAAGAAATGAAAAAAAATTACAAATGAAATGAAAGTTATGGAGGAAAGGCCACAAGATTTAATAGCTTAGAACAAAAGGCAATAATGTTTACAGAAGGAATATATGCCCAAAAAAAGAAAATGGACCAAACAGAAATCAATGAAATATTACTGAAAAATTAAAAGATTGAAAAACAATGAAAATATAAAGTATCTTCTATAAAAAACCAAATGAATTAGAAAACAGATAAAGAGAAATAATATCATAATCATTGGACTACATTAGAGCCACTGTAAGCAAAGGAAAAACCTGGATGCCATATTTTAAGAAATCATAAGCAAAAACTGCTCATATCAGTTACTCAGTCAATATTCATTTATTCATTGCATACTATATGACAGGCACAGTGTTAAGCAATGGCTCTATTATATCTACTAGAACCAAGGAGTGAAATAAAAATAGGAAAAAAAAGCAGCTGGCTAAATCCTTAGAGAAATCTCCAAATGATAACTTCCAGGAACATTATAGTCAAAATTCTGAGCTACCAGGTCAAAGAAAAACTATAGTCAGTGGGAAAAGCAAAGATCAACTACCAAGAAAACACTGTTAGGATCACATAAAATTAGGAACACAAAAAATCACAGGCATCTATCCCCGTAATGGAAATATCTAAGGGTATAGTATTTAAAAAAAAAATACATAGTTTTGTAGCCAAGAATATGTTACCCTGCAAAACTGAGCATCATACTGCTGGGTGAAAATAGAACTTTAATTAGATAGAGGGACTTTACATATTTTTGATGAAAAGACCAGAGCTGAGTAGGACTTTTGACAGTCAAGCACAGGAGTCAAAAGGAACCTTAAAAGGTAAATACATTTGAGCAGAACTTTAATGTCTTCAAGGGAATTGAAGAGATTTAAATATCACAAGCAGAGAATGTAGGGATAAATATGTATGTTTTTATGCCGGTAAGAGAGAAAAGAAAAGGGAAGAGGAAAAAGAAATATACTAAATATGGAAGAAAGGATAAAGAAGAAATTATTATTTCTTATACTTATAAGCACTAGGAGAAGAACATAGAAATATGGATGAAGGGTAGGGGAGTATATACCACATAAGCTCTATTCTTATCTGAACTAGGCTATGGGAAGGTTAGATGGGCACACACACACACACACACACACACACACACACACACACGGAAAGAGTGGTTTGGCTATGACCTTGAAAAGCAAAGAAGGAACAATGAAATTGAAGTATACTCCTCCAAATATAGATCACCACCATTGATACTACTTATCTTGTCCAACATTATTCAACACTTAAAGACTATTATGGGAAGGCAAAGGGAAAATCACAAAGAGGAGAAGATGGGGAAAAAATATACAATCTCAACAATCTTAACAATGCATGAGAATGGGATACACTTACACATAAAACTGAAGAGGAAAGCAGAATGTATCTATTGCTTATAAGAAACACATTTAAAGTATAAATATTCACACAGTCAAAATAAGTGGATGGAGAAGAACTGATCATGCCTCAAGTAAACTCAAAAATGCAGAAGTAGCAATCATGATTTCAGACAAGCAAACAGTAAAAAATTGAAAGGGTTAAAAGAGATAAATACAGAAGTATATTAGGCATAAAGCTACCAAAGACATATTTACATTTAAGTACTAAATGGCATAAAATACAAGTGTTTAAAGGAAAGGTCAATTAAAATACAGAGATAGGTAGCCACAGTATTTGGGGACCTCAGTGAAATCCATTCTGATTTAAACAGATCTAAGAAAAAAGATAAACAAAAAAAAAGTTGAGGAAGTTAATATAATTTTAGTAAAATTAGATACAATAGATCACTGGCAAATGGGAATAGAAAGGAGTATATGGATCCTTAGCTATTCATAGCATCTTTACAGAAGTTGCTAGGCAAAAAACCCTCATAAACAAATATGGAAAAGCAAAAGTATCAGACCTCTTCTTCACACAATATAACATAATTAAAAGTAATTAAATGTTTTTTGAAGAAAATGATGCAAATTTTGAGATTAAATTGTTTTATCCTAAAGCATTATTGGGTCAAAGAACAAATATAGGAAAAATGATAATTTAATTGAAGAAAATGAACATGAGGCAATATAAAAATACTTTGGATAAAGACAAAGCAGTTTTTAGGGTAAATTTTATCTCTAAATACTTTTATCAACAACGACAACAAAGAAAAGATCAATGAATTAGGTAAGAATGTAAAAGAATAGAAATGCAACAAATCAAAAAATTCCAACTAAACACAACAATAGACATTATAAAAACCAAAAAAGAGATTAAGGGAATTAAAAGAAATAAAAAATACTAAACTGATAAACAAAATTAGGAGCTTTTGTTAAACTAATAAAATAGATAAACTATTTGCTAGTTTGATAAAAAAGAGAGAAAATATCAAATTGTCAGTAAAACATATTTTAATATACTACTTAAATGCATTATCTCTAAGAGTATATATAAATTATATATATATATATATGCATAATACATAGGATATTTGATATATTACTTCTCTTTGTGATCTCATCAGCTCCCAAAGATTTAATTATTATCTTTATTCTGATGGTTCTGAAATCTATCTATACCACATTATCCTCTCTGCTGATCTCTTGTCTCACATCTCTAATTACCATTTAAAAATCTCAAACTAAATATTCAGTAGACGTCTTAAACTCAACATGTCCAAAACTGAACTAATAATTCTCCCTAAACTCCCTCCACTTCCAATCTTCCCTTTTAGTGTCCAAGGCATCATCATCCTCATAGTGCCCTGGACTCACAATCTACATGTCATCCTTGACTTCTCACTATCTCTCACTCTCCATATCCAATCTGTTGTTGCAGCCTGTCAATTTCATCTTTGTAACACCTCCTCAATACGACACTTTCTTTCCTTGATACTGAGACCAATCTGGTGCTGGCCCTTATCAACTCATGCTGGGACTATTGCAATAGCCTGCTTATGAGTCTGCCTGCCACAAGTCTTTCCCTACTCAAATACATTCTCCATTTACCCACCAAAGTGATTATACTATAGTACGGGTCTGACCATAGCAACCCCTACCCTCACCAAATGAATAATCTCTAGCAACTCCCTATCACCTCCAGGATCATCAAACACAAAATCCTTTGTTTGACATTGAAAGCTCTTTATAACCTAAGTCCTCCCCTCTTATCCACTTTTCCAGTCTTCTTTACACATTACACACCTTCCTCAACCTGCTCTTCAATCCGTAACAACTGACCTCCTTGCTGTTCCAAAAAAAAAAAAAAAAGACATTCCATCTATTTCCTCCAGGCATTTTCTCTGTATGTCTTCCATGCCTTGAATGTTCACCCTCACCTCTCCACTTCCTCACTTCCCTGTTTTCCTTTAAGTTCCAACTAAAATCTACCTTGTACAAGAAGCCTTTCCCAAATCTTCTTAATTCTAATGCCTTCTCTCTGTAAATATTTCCTATATATCCCACACATAACTTGTTTGTACATATTCATTTACTTGTTGTCTTTCCCATTAGATTGTGAGCTCTTCAAGAGAAGAGACTATCTTTTGCCTGTCTTTATATCCCCAATGCTTAGCACAGTACCTGGAAGATAGGTATATGATAAATGCTTTTTGACTGACGGACTAATAGGGTTTTAAAAACACTAGATATTGCAATAAGACAAAAAAAATTTGAGGAAATAACCATAGGAGAAAACAAAATCGATTTGTTTCCCTTTTGAGAATGACTGACTGCTCTACATAGAGGAGACTAAAGTATAAATTGGAAATAATGAAAACAACCACTTGAGTGAATTATCAATATATAAAATATACCCATACAAGTTACTGGTTTTTCTGCATATTATCAACAAAACCTAGTAGGAAGAAGTGAACAGAAATTACATTAAAAATAACTACAGAATGTCTAAAATATTTGGTAGTCAATCCACTGAGATTTGCAACGTTAAGGACCCATGAGACTATAACTACAAAACATTCCCAGATGAAATTAAAGATAGACCTTAATAATTAAATAAATATTAGCTGCTCAGGGTTGGGCCAGCTCAACACAATAAACACAATACTATCTAAATTACTATAGGTATTTAGTGTCATACCAAAGACTACTTTATAGATACAGAAAAAAAAATAATTTATCTGGAGGAGCAAGTGTCAATTTTCTTAAGATGCAAAAAAGTGGAAATTTTTAGACCAAGATTCCACAGTGTTAAATCATAATCAGTTGATAATGAATATACAACAGATATAAAAGGTTATATCATAAATTAGAAGATTAAGAAAGGACAGAGATTTTGTAGGTATAGAAAGTATATAAGTTAATGATCAAACCAAAGATAGAGAGAATCAAAAAGGACAAAATGGACAATTTTGATTAATTTTTTTTGGTTAGGCAATGGGGTTAAGTGATTTGCCCAGGGTCACACAGCTAGTAAGCATTATGTGTCTGAGACTGCATTTGAACTCAGGTCCTCCTGAATCCAGGGCTGGTGCTCTATCCACTGTGCCACCTAGCTGCCCCCAACAATTTTGATTAATTAAAATAGTAAAGTACACAAATAATATCAATGTAGTCAAAATAAAAAGGGAAACAGTTAATTTGGGAAAACCTATCTCTTTCTCTGATCAAAGTTTGATTATACATATATACATACACACACATAAATACATATATACACACACATATAGGGTAGCTAGGTGGTACAGTAGATAGAATGCTGAACCTGGAATCAAGAAGATTCATCAACCTGACTTCATATCTGACCTTAGACACTTACTGTGTGACCCTGGGTAGGTCACTTAAATCTGTTTGCATCAATTTCCTCATCTGTAAAAGGATCTGGAGTGGAAATGGCCTACCACTCTAGTATCTTTGCCAAGAAAACCCAAAATGGGGTTACAAAGAGTCACACATGACTGAAAACAACTGAAAAACAACAGATTTACATGTGTGTATCTATCTGTGTGTCTATCTAAAAATGATACAAATATATAAGAATAAGATCTATTCTCCAATAGATGCATTTTCAAAGGATATGAACAGGCAGTTTTCAAGGGATAAGTCAAAACTATCAAAAACCATATAAAATGCTCTTAATCACTAATAATTAGAGAAAGATAAATTACAACATTTGTGAGGTTCACGTCACACTTATCAGCTTGGCAACGATGATAAAAAGGGAAATGACAATTCTTGAAGAAACAATGGGAGAACACAAACACTACTGCACTGTTAATAGATCTGTGAATGAGTTTTTGTATTCTAGAAAGCAATATGGAACTATAACTAACAAGTTTCTAAACTGCATGTGCCCTTTGACATAGTGATACTACCAGGAGGATGATACTCCAAAGAAAAAGGAGATGGTACAAAAATATTTGCAGAAACATTTTTTTTAATTGTAGCAAAAAACTTAAGGCAAAATGGATGCCCCATTATATGAAGTACATTCATTTATAGTAAATTCAGCCATAACTATTCACAATCCCTATTTTTCTTTGTTCACCCTTTCCATTTTGCCATATAGAATCTGTGTGTGTGTGTCTGTGTGTGTGTGTGCAGTTATTCTTAATTAACTGAGAATTTATTGGGGGTAGTATCCTGAGCAAGGAAGGTAGGGCCTAGGAAAAGGAGATGAGGCCAAAGAACCTGGAGTGAGTGTGGAGTAGCAGCTAGGAGATGTAGTGAGAGAGTGGTAAAAGAAAGCCATGCAATGGAATACCTTCTTTTACGTAAAAGTGAATCTTACTCAAACTTTGAATCTCTCCTGGACGTACTACAGTGCTCTACACATACTCAGTATTTAATAAATGTTTCTTGAATGAATGAATGAGTGAGTGAGAGAGAATGAATGAATGATTTTTTTCTTTGTAAAATATTGGCTGAATCCTGAATGCAATCTCTCCTTTCATTGAAAACCAACATTGATGTAAATTGAAGTCAGAAGAGCCAATGAAATGAACTAAATTGAATGCTACTCACAGCTAATTCCCATAATCATAACCTACACACTGAACTTGAGCAAAAATGGTCCTTGCAGCCACATCTTCATGTGCTATCACTACATTCTCTAATTAATAATTAGAGAAAGGTATTTTGAGATCTTAGAGGACACAGATCACATTATGTGAAATTAATAAGCTAACATTAAAATGTTCATTTGAAATAGTGAATGAAGCTTACAACTTGCAACAATAGTTTTAAGCAACCACAGCTTATGAATTCACATACAACCACCAGTAAAGGTCTTGATCAACATAAAGAGAAGCACTATTCTGGGCACATATGCTATGATGTTAATTAGTTATTTGAAATAGGGGCTTATCCAGACTGGAATAGACTGTTTTAGGAATTTGGGGCCACTGAAGATTTGATGGGACAAACAAGCTTAAGGTAAAAATAACTGTCATTTATATTGTGATAGACTATGTTTTTCATTCATTATCCCATTTCACAGACTCAAAGATTTGGAGAGAAAGGAGGTCCCAGCTTTTCTAGTCCAGCTGCCAGACTAGAGGTCTGGAAAGGTTAAGGGACTTTATAATTACATCAGGAATTAGTGAGAGAACCAGCATTTGAACCCATGGCCTCTGACATGAAATCTGCCACTCTTTCCACTATATCACAACTGCTTCACCTTTGACCTTCAAACAACCCTATAAGTCAGGTAGTGGGAAGGATTAACTCAATTTTATAGATTAAAAATAAATAAACAAAAAAAGTCCATGATGTCAGACCTGGAAAGTGTCAGTGGTTAGACAGCAATCCAGGCCTTCCTGACTATGTCAAGTGTTCTACCCATAAAACGGTACAAACAGAATAAAAATAGGGATAAGAGCTCCAGAAGCCAAGATGGCAGAGTAAAAAGTTAGTCGCTCACACCCTCCCCTATCAACCTCTGCAAACCCAGAAAATAACATCCCAGAAAAAAACCCCTGGAACAGCTGAACTAGAAAAACAATGAGGAACAGCAGTGCAGCAGCCCAGCAAAGGGGTCTCCCAGTGCCTCAGCAAAAATAAGGGAAGCAGCAGTACAAAGGCCCCAGGAAGAGAAGCACCCTGCAGCATTCATCTGAAAGGAGCTGAAGAAAGCAACTAGGCTTCCTAAGCCTGGCCTTGCTGATTCCAACCCAACACCATGAGCTGTCAGAACCCTACAGCCTCCAATGTCAACCAGGAAGATCCTGAAGCCCAGGTGGTAGACAGGCAAATACCAACACCTGGACCTCCCAGTACCTCAGGGAGGGTAGGGGGAACCAGTGAAAACCAACTCAGAAAACCACCAGTTGCCTCGGCACTCTATCTCAAAGGATTCTCCCAGTGCATTAGCAGAAAACAGGGAGACAACATTGCAGGGGGCCCCACTCAGATAAACACCCTGCAGAACCCATCTAAAAGGAGCTGAAGAAAGCTAAAAGAAAGGAAAAGCAGGTAACCTAGAATTGCCTGAAAGTTCCAGCCTTGCTGATTCCAGCCCAACACAAGGTAAGCTGCCAGAAACCTACAGCCTCCAATTGCCACATAAAGGCCCAGCACACAAAGCCAGTGACCAAGACCTAGGCTCCCAACACAAGAAGCTTGGGTCAGTACCCTCTGTTCCCAGCAGGAGAGCTCAATCTCTTTAAAGGCCAGGGAATAAAAAAACCATGAGTAAAAAGAAATGTACCATAGATTCATATTATGAGAAGAGTGAAGATCAAGACAGAAATTCTGAGGAGGACAACATTGTCAACAAACCCACATCTGCAAAAACAAAAGGGAATATGACCTGCTCTGAAGCCGAAAAAGCCTTCTTAGAAGAGCTCAAAAAGGATTTTAATAGTCAAATAAGAGGGGTAAAAGAGTCCTTCAAAAATACAATTGGCCAATTGGAAAAAAATACACTGAAGAAAACAAGTCCCTAAAAACACAATTGGAAAAGGAAAAAAAGTACACTGAAGAAAACAAGTCCCTAAAAACAATTGGCCAATTGAAGAAGGAAGTACAAAAACTAACAGAAGAAAACAATCTGTTAAAAACTAGAATTGGACAAATGGAAACTAATGTCTCTATGAGAGAGCAAGAATCAGTCAAAACAGAAACAAAAAATGAAAAAAAGATGAAAATAAATACCTCATCAGTAAAACAACCACCTGGAAAATCGATCAGGAGAGACAATTTAAAAATTATTGGACTACCTGAAAATCATGATGAAAAAAAGAGCCAGGGGACAGTATCTTTCAGGAAATCATAAAGGAAAACTGCCCAGAAGTCCTAGAACCAGAAGGGAAAATAACCATAGAAAGAATCCACCGATCACCACCTGAAAGAGATCCCAAATTGACAATGCCAAGGAATATAATAGCAAAATTCCAAAATTACCAGATGAAAGAGAAGGTGCTGCAAGCAGCCAGAAAGAAACAATTTAAATATCATGGAACCACAGTCAGGATTACACAGGACCTTGCAGCTTCTACATTAAAAGACCAGGGCATGGAACATGATATTCCATAAGGCAAAGGAGCTTGGAATGCAGCAAGCCAAGAGATCATTTTTCAAGGGAGGAGATGGATATTCAATGAAATAGGAGACTTCCAAACTTTCCTGATAAAAAGACCAGAGCTCAACAAAAAATTTGATCTTCAAGTACAGGACTCAAGAAGGACTAAAAAGGTAAATGGGACAGAAAGACAATATGTTGTTAATAAGGGGGCTGTTTAAACCCTACAAGGGAATATGACACTTGCAACCCTTGAGAACTGTATTGTTATTACACCATGTTAAAGGAGTATACATAAAGGGTGGATATTAGTTGACTTTGATGTAATGATAAAAAAAAATCTAATCAAGTGGGTTAAATGGATCCAAATAAGTGGATCAATCTGATCTTAGGAAATATACTGAGAAAGGAGGAGGCAGACAAGGGTAAATTACATTACAGGAAAAGACACAAAATCCTATTACAGCAGAGGGAAAGAAGGGAGGGGGGTGAGCATTGTTTGAACCTTACTCTCATCAGATTTGGCTCAAGAAGGGCATAACATAATCAGTTAGGTATAGAAATCTAACTTGCCCTATAGGCAGTAGGAGGGAAAAGGGGAAAGAAAAGGGAGGGGGAAAGAAGGGAGGGAAGAAGCAGTAAGACTAAAGGGGAAGAAAAGGGAAAGGGATAATAAAGGGAGGAGACTGAAGGAGGTGGTCAAAAGCAAAACACTAGTGAAGGGGGGGAAAAAGGAGAAAGAAAAGCATAAATGGGGGGAAAGGATGGAGAAAAAGACACAGATAGTGATCATAACTGTGAATGTGAATGAGATGAACTCTCCCATAAAAGAAATAGCAGAATGGATTAAAAACCATAATCCTACAATATGTTGTTTACAGGAAACACATTTGAAAAAGAGTACACATACAGGTAAAGGTAAAAGGCTGGAGCAGAATATATTATGCTCAGCTGAAGTAAAAAAAGCAGGGGTAGCAATCCTGATCTCAGACAAAGCAAAAGCAAAAATAGATCTAATCAAAAGAGATAAGGAAGGAAATTACATCCTGCTAAAAGGCACCATAGACAATGAAGTAATATCATTACTAAACATATATGCACCAAATGGTATAGCATCCAAATTCTTAGAGAAGTTCAGGGAGTTACAGGAAGAAATAGACAGCAAAACTATACTAGTGGGGGACCTGAACCTCCCCCTCTGCACTAGATAAATCTAACCACAAAATAAACAAGAAAGAAGTTAAGGAGGTGAATAGAACATTAGAAAAGTTAGGTATGATAGACCTCTGGAGAAAACTGAATGGGGATAGAAAGGAATATACTTTTTTCTGCAGTACATGGCACATACACAAAAATTGACCATGTACTAGGGCATAAAAACCTCACAATCCAATGCAGAAAGGCAGAAATATTAAATGCATCCTTTTCAGATCATGATGCAATAAAAATTATATGTAATAAAGGGCCATGGAAAGATAGACTAAAAAATAATTGGAAACTAAATAATCTAATCCTAAAAAATGATTGGGTCAAACAACAAATCATAGAAACAATCAATAATTTCATTCAAGAGAATGACAATAATGAGACAACATACCAAAACCTATGGGATGCAGAAAGCAGTTCTTAGGGGAAGTTTTATATCTCTAAATGCTTACATAAATAAAATAGAAAAAGAGGAGATTAATGAATTGGGCATACAACTAAAAAAACTAGAAAAAGAACAAATTAAAAATCCTCAACTAAACACCAAATTAGAAATATTGAAAACCAAAGGAAAAAATAAAATTGAAATTAAGAAAACTATTGAACTAATAAAACTAAGAGCTGGTTTTATGAAAAAAACAATAAAATAGATAAACCTTTGGTTAATTTAATTTTAAAAAAAGAAAGAAGAAAACCAAATTACTAGTATCAAGAATGAAAAGGGTGAAGCTACCACCAAGGAAGAGGAAATTAAAACAATAATTAGGAATTATTTTGCCCAACTATATGCCAACAAATTTGACAATCTTAGTGAAATGGATACATATTTACAAAAATATAAATTGCCCAGATTAACAGAAGAGGAAGTAAAATACTTAAATAACTCCAGAAAAAAGAAATTGAACAAGCCATTGATGAACTCCCTAGGAAAAAATCTCCAGGGCCAGATGGATTTACATGCAATTCTATCAAACATTTAAAGAACAATTAATTCCAATACTATATAGACTATTTGAGAAAATAGGCGAAGGAGTCTTACCAAATTCTTTTTATGATACAAATATGGTGTTGATACCTAAACCAAGAAGAGTCAAAATAGAGAAAGAAAATTATAGACCAATTTCTCTAATGAATATAGATGCAAAAATTTTAAACAAAATACTAGCAAAGATTGCAGCAACTTATCACAAGAATAATACACTATGACCAGGTAGGATTTATACCAGGAATGCAGGGTTGGTTCAATATTAGGAAAACTATCAGCATCATTGAGCATATCAACACCAAAACCAACAGAAACCACACGAACATCTCAATAGATGCAGAAAAAGCTGTTGATAAAATACAACACCCACTCCTATTAAAAACACTAGAAAGCACAGGTATAAATGGAGTTTTCCTTAAAATAATAAATAGCATCTATCTAAAACCTTCAGCAAGCATTATATGTAATGGGGACAGGCTAGAAGCATTTCCAATAAGATCGGGGTGAAACAAGGATGTCCATTATCACCACTGTTATTCAATATTGTACTGGAAACTTTAGCTTTAGCAATAAGAGAAGAAAAAGAAATTGAAGGCATTAGAATAGGCAAAGAAGAAACAAAGCTATCACTCTTTGCAGATGACATGATGATATACTTAGAGAATCCTAGAGAATCAAGTAAAAAACTACTTGAAATAATAAACAACTTTAGCAAAGTTGTGGGCTATAAAATAAACCCACATAAATCATCAGCATTTCTATATCTTACCAACAAAGCCCAACAGCAAGAGGTAGAAAGAGAAATTCCATTTCAACTTACTGTAGACATTGTAAAATATTTAGGAGTCTACCTACCAAAACAAACCCAGGAACTCTATGAACACAATTACAAAACACTTTTCACACAAATAAAATCAGATCTAAATAATTGGAAAAACATCAGTTGCTCATGGGTAGGCTGAGCTAATATAATAAAAATGACAATCCTACCTAAGCTAATTTACTTATTCAGTGCCATACCAAACTACCAAAAAATTATTTTATAAGTTAGAAAAATAATAAAAGATTCATTTGGAAGAAAAAAGGTCCAGAATATCAAAGGAACTAATGAAAAGAAATGCAGGGGAAGGTGGCCTAGCAATTCCAGATCTTAAATTCTATTATAAAGCAGCAATCATCAAAACTGCTTGGTACTGGATAAGAAGTACAATAGGTTAAATAGGCAAGACACAGTAATCAATGACTATAGTAATCTATTATTTGATAAACCTAAAGACCCCAACTTCTGGGATAAGAACCCATTCTTTGAAAAAAAAAACTGTTGGGAAAACTGGAAAAGAGTATGGCAGAAACTAGGCATAGACCCAAATCTCACACCATATACCAAAATAAAGTCAAAATGGGTTCGTAATTTAGATAGAAAGGCTGATACTATAAGCAAACTGGGAGAACAAGGAATAGTTTACCTGTCAGATCTATGGAGAACAGAAGAATTCATGACCAAACAGGAGATCGAGAACATTACGAGAAGCAAAATGGATAATTTTGATTACATTAAGTTGAAAACTTTTTGCACAAAAAAAGCCAAAGCAACAAAGATTAGAAGGAAGGTAGAAAATTGGGAAACAATTTTTACAAGCAGTTTCTCTGATAAGGGCCTCATTTCTAAAATATATAGAAAATTAAGACAAATTTATAAGAATACAAGCCATTCCCCCAATTGATAAGTGTTCAAAGGATATGAACAGACAGTTCTCAGATGAAGAAATTAAAGCCATCAATGAAAAAATGCTCTAAATCATTATTGATTAGAGAAATCCAAATCAAAACAACTCTGAGGTACCACATCACACCTATCAGATTGGCCAATATGACAAAACAGGAAAATGATAAATATTGGAGAAGATGTGGGAAAATTGGAACACTAATACATTGTTGGTGGAATTGTGAAATGATACAGCCACTTTGGAGAACAATTTGGAACTATGTCCAAAGGGCTATAAAAATGTACATACCCTTTGATCCAGCAATAGCACTTCTAGGGCTATATCCCAAACAGATCATACAAATGGGAAAAGGACCCACATGTACAAAAATATTCATAGCAGCTCTTTTTGTGGTGGCAAAGAATTGGAAATTGAGAGGATGCCCATCAATTGGGGAATGGCTGAGCAAGTTGTGGTATATGAATGTAATGGAATACTATTGTGTTATAAGAAATGATGAACAGGCTGACTTCAGAAAAACCTGGAAAGAGTTGTATGATCTGATGCTGAGTGAAGTGATCAGTTCTAAGAGAACGTTGTACAGAATAACAGCCACATTGTGCAATGACTAATATTGATAAACTTAACCTTTCTCAGCAATACAAGGATCGAAGACATCTCCAGAAGCCTAGTGATGGAAAATGTTATCCACATCCAAAGAAAGAACTATGGAAGTTGAATCGCTATCTTTTTTTTTCTCTTCTGTTGAGTTTTGTTTCATCTTTCTGATGGTTCCTACTATTGGTTTTAATTTTTATTTACAACTTCACTAATGTGAAAATATGTTTAATAGGAATGTAAATGTATAGCCTACATCAGATTGTGTGCCATCTTGGGGAGGGTGGTGGGGGAGGAAGGGGGAGAAAAATTTTCATCTCAAAAGCATATGGAAGTGATTGTTGATAAATCAAAATAAATTAATAAAATAATTTTTTTTAAAAAAGGGATAAGAGACAACCATCTTCTTTGAAAGAATTTTTTTTTTTTTGCTGTTTATACTTGCTTCAGGGGAAAAGAAACAATTATTACAGGCTGTGGGGAACAAGAGCCCCCTCCATCATTTTTTTTCAATTTTAGAAAGCAACACAGTCCTTAAAAACACTCAGAGCAGTCACCTCAAACCCTCTTATCAATTCATTGAAAATCTCTCCCCACTCTTACCCCAAACTGCCAAGTAATGACCTTAAGCTGTCAGAAGTGTTCTCATCAGTACAAGCTGGCAGTTAGCCAGTAATGACTGGTTCCTCAGAAATACGCTGGGGAGAAAATACCAGCAAAACCAGCTACTCTCTGTGAGAAGTGGAAGAAGTTCAGCATAAACAAGGACAAAAGTAAGAATCTAGTACCTTGGCCTTGCCCTGGCAGCTACCAAATCATGGCAGATTTCTAACTCAATTTGTTCCATTTGGCAGAGACTAGAGCAAAGTGTAGACACAGCTCTATTCTTCCCCTCTATCTCTAGGCTCAAATAAAAGTGTAGGATAAAACTGCTCTGTTCAACCATTCTTCTTTAGCCCAGTCAATAAAACTGGGAACAATACTAATAATCCCAATAATAATAATAATCTCTTTTGGAATGATGCTCCTCCATTTGAGTTTTACTCAAGGGATTACTGAGCAGGGTATTGCTCCATAGTTAAAATAAACACTTCTTTAGTCACCATAATAACATAATTCTCTGGGCCATTACCACCCAATCCTTATTCAAAGCAAAATAATCTAGCTTTAAAAAAAATTTCATTGTATGATACCTACCTCTTATTCTCCCCACCAAAAAAAAAAAGTTCCATGAAGGAAATGCTATAATTTAAAGAAGAGTCCACTTGGCAGAGAGAATACAACACTATACATGAGGCAAGGATGACCTGAATTTGACTCTCACCATAGTCCCCTTACTAGCTATGTTACACTAGGCAAGCCATTTAATCTCTCCTACCTCAATTTCCTAATCTGTAAAACAGGGATAGTAATAGTACCTTTCTCACAGGGTGTTGTGAGAATCAAATGATACACTATGCAAAAAGTACATTGTAGACCTTAAAGAGATATATAAATATTAGCTACTATTATTAATAATAATAATTCAAAATGATTTTCTTTTGAGCCCATTTTGAAATGTTTTATTCTTCACTTAATATTCGTGGAAGACAGAGGAAGACTACAGAACCAAAGGTTGAAATCACAACCTTAGGCTGCTTAATCAATTAATAAGCTTAAGTTCTTAATCAATCTATTAATTGATGAGCACATATTACTAATATCTTCTAGGCACTAGGGAAATGAAGTTAAAAAATGAAATAGGAACTTCCCCCATAGAGCTTAATTTTTATAAGGGGAGATAACATGTACATTTATGAGTATATAAAAATTTCATACGAAATAAGGAGGTTATGAGCAAGGGGAAAGGACACTTGATTCAATAAGTATTTATTAAAAGTCTCTCATGTGCCTAGGTCTTTAGTGACAATCTCAGTATGGTGACAGTAGGAAGGGGTTAAATATGAAGATTGTATAGGACCAGCTTAATAATGCCAGACAGAGAGAATCCCTCTGTTTCCTCTAATTCAGAGAATGGAAATCAAAGGTCAACAATGTTTTTACTTGTCAGTAGCAATATCCTTTAGGGGTTGGTTTGGTAAGACTCTTGGAAACAGTGTAGGGGGCTTGGGAACATGGTGCAGAGGAAGGAAGAAAGATGCCCGCTTGCACAGCACCAATTTTGATTTACATTTGGTTAAAGGGTTCGTAACTCTCCTGGCTCCATGGCCCAAAAGACACCATTTTTCTTTCTCTTGGTTTTTTCATTCAGGGAACCAAACTGAAGCAAGAACACTCATTTGCCCCAAGTGTGCTTAACAATAGCATGTGAGAGAGTCAGATGCTGCCTGTGGCAGCAGTTGAATGTTGTCTAAAATAAACTTTAAAAAAACAAACAAACCGTGAACAAGAAGAGGAAAGGAGCTGGAAATATTTCTTCTGGTTTCTGCCTCTCTATTCTCTGCTAGTGCAGCCTCCAGGTTTGTAGAAAGGAATGAAGTCAAGACTTAGAGCCTTGGCCCAGGGCAATGAGAAATATAAATCCCATCAATGAATGGCAGATGGAATTATCCTGCATCTATTTGTAAAGCATTTTGGGACAACAGAGAAAGGAATGGATCTCCTCAAGGTGACTTCATCTTCCATGTTCCCCTACACTTTAGAAGTTTTCTAATTGTATTATCTATATTTGGGGGTACATTTTCCACATATGGGTAGTTTGACTGGGCTGGAAGTGGGGAAGAGGATGGAATATCAATTAGTTTAGCAGTACTAAAGGAATAATTTATTAAAGTTCTATTACTTGGGTACTCTGAAGCTAAAAAAAAATTCTTTCTCCTTTCCCTGGGCAAGTCACTTAACCTCTGTCTGCCTTAGTTTCCTTAACTGTAAAATAAGGATAATAATAGCACCTAACTCCCCAGGGTTGTTGTGCAGATCAAATGAAATAATATGTGGAAAGCATTTAGCACAATGCCTGGCATAATTGTTGTTGTTCGGTCATTGCAGTTGCATCAGATTCTTTGTGACTCCTTTTTGGTGGTTTTCTAGGCAAAGATACTGAATGGTTTGCCATTTCTTGGTCCAGCTCATTTTATAGATACAGAATGATGTAAACAGGTTTAAGTGACTTGCCCAAGGTCACACAGCTAGTATCTGATTTGAACTCAGGAAGATGAGTCTTCCTGACTCTAGGCCTAGCACTCTGTCCACTGTGCCACTTAGCTGCCCCAGGCCTGGCACATAGCAGGAGCTTAATAAATGCTTGTTCCCTTCCCAACCTTCTTACTTACCTCTTTCACAACAAAAATTGGAAGATAGGATTATTTTTTCAGAAACACTAGCTTATATCTTTATTACAATACACTAGTGCAGACTGTGCAACTCAGTATATGAATAATCATTAAACAATCAATTATTCCAAATGTAATATCAGTGGGTCCTTTTTCACTCCCCAGGAAAGAGAGAGACATTATCAATGCCTGAACAGTGTCAAAAGAGATTTTGATGGGCACCTCATAATTTCTATGAGGAAACATCTTCAATTCCTGAGCAAAGGCCCAGGGGGAAGAAGAGGCTTACTTAATCTTTTGATCTGAGAACAGGCTCCTCTAGGCCTCACCCTGCACAGCCATACTGACAAGTCACCCTCATGATAATATAGAAATATTTTTGTCACATTTCCCTGTATACTTAACCAACAGATACAGGTGATCCCTGAAACCTTAACATTTACAAAAACACTTGTTATAAATTACATATTTTCAGAATATTCAGTCAACATCGCAGAAAGGCTATATTCAGCCTCACACATAGAGTCATAACCAGTGCCACTCATACCTGGGGAAAATAGCACAAAAATAGGTCTGAGTCAAGAAATACATGTTATCCTTGAATCAACTATTTAAGATAAATTCATTTGAGAGGAGGAAAGGTAGAATCAAAAGGTCCCAGGAATCATACTGAGAGAAACTAGGGCAGTATGAGGCTGCTGCTCTGGAGGATGTAATCAGAAGACAGAACAGGACATGATTTGGGAGGAGCTCATCTAGACTGTAGACATAGGGGAGGGGAGGAATGGGTAAAAGAGGAACTCAGGGAATTGGGTAACTTTCTAGTTTAACTAATTATTTTTGTGAACTAGGTGCTAATTTCTACTTGCTAAAGGAGTGGAAATATCAAACCCCCTAAATTTTAACACCTGGACACAAGACAAGTTGTCTAGTTATATTTCATCATAAGTATAAAATTTAAATGCATCTTAAAGGTAATGAATAAAAAAATTGATAGTTCATCAGTGAAAGAGATTACGTACACAATATACAGTAGTAAATGACCATAGTAATGTAGTGTTTGATAAGTCCAAAGTTCCAAGCTTTGGGGGCTACAACTTACTACTCACAAAAAAAAAGTTGCTGGGAAAACTGGAAAGCATTCTGGAAGAAATTAAGTGTAGACCAACATCTCACACTGTATAATTAGTAAGGTCACATGATTTAGACATAAAGCGTGGCATCATAAGCAAAGTAAGGGAGCATGGAAAAATATACCTGTAAGATTTATGGAAAAGGGAAGAGTTTATGAATATATATAAGAGATAGAGAGGCTCATGGGAGGTAAAATAGAATCTTTGATTACATATTTTTAATTTGCGTAAAAAGAACTAGTCAAAATTAGAAAGAAAGCAGGAGACTGTGTGGAGGAGGGGTGGGAATTTACAAGTTTCTTGGATAAAGGCCTCATTTCTCAAATACATAGGGATGTGAGCCAAATTTACAAAAATAAGAGCCATTCCCCAGTTGATAAATCATCAAAGGATATAACCAATTTTAAGAAGAAGAAACCAAACCATCAACCATCATATGAAAAAATGCTCTAAATCACTAATGATTGTCTAATCACTAATAAGTAGACAAATAAATGTTAAAAGAACTCTGAAGTACCAACTCATGCCCATGAGATTGGTTTAAATGATGGAAAAGGAAAATGACAAACATTGGAGGGAACATGGAAAAATAGCTACATTAGTGGAGTTAGTAATTAGTGGAGTTGTGAAATGGTCCAGCCCTTTTGGAGAAAAATTTAGAACTAGGCCCAAGGGGCTATAAAACACATATGCTTTGATTTAGCAATGACAGTACTAGGCCTGTATACCAAAGAGATCAAAGAGAAGGTAAAAGTACCCATGTATACAAAAATATTTATAGCAGCTATTTTTGTGATAACAAAGAATTTGAAAATGAGAGAATGTCCATCACCTTGGAATATCTGAACAAGTTGTGGCATGTGAATATGATGGAATACTATAAAAAAGAAGTTGATATGAAAATTTTATTATGTATTTGAAAAGAATAGCAAGTCATGCATAGTAGATTCACAGTTTCATGTGCAATCATCTTTTTTATCATACTATTATGGAAATGATTGTCTTATTCCATAAATTAAAAATAAAATTTAATAATGGAAAACAAAAACAAAAGAAGTGATGATGGGAGTTGTTATAGAAAAAACTAGGAAGACTTATATGAACTGATGCAGAATGGAGAGAGTGTAAAATCTGGAGAACATTGTATATAGTAACAGCAACGTAACAATGATCAGCTGCAAAAGATTTGCTATTCTGATCAATACAATGATCCACAACATTCCAAAGGACTCATGATGAAAAATGCTATACATCTCCAGAGGGAAAACTGATGAATTCTAAGTACACTTTGAAGTATATTGTTTTTCACTTTGTTTTTCTTGCCCTTTAATTTTTTTATGGTAACATGGCTAATATAGAAATATGGTTTGTATGACTTCACTTGTAAAATGGATATTGCCTGCCTTCTCAATGGCTAAGGGAGAGGTTGAAGGTAGCGGAGAATTTAGCACTCAAAATTTTTGAAAAATGTTAAAATTAAAAAATAAACTAAAAAAGATGAAAAAATTGAGGTAATAAATCATGATCTCCATCTTCTATGAATTTCTACAGCATGTATTTTTAAGGCATTTCCATTTTGACAGTTAAATACTGCCTTATATTGTTAATTATCTTTAGATGTGCATCCTTTCTCCCTACTTGGTCCATAAATCTAGTCTAGAGACATGTATTATACATCTATGTCTCCACAGTGCTTTGCATATAGTATTGGCTTCTTTATTATACTTAGATCAACCTTTAAAAAAAATGGTAAGGCAAGTTATTTTTTGTCAGCAAAAAAAGTATAGAAGTGGGGAAAGAGGCTTACTTCCCCCATAGTATGATTTCACTTTCAGAGAACCAAAGAAAACATAAATTCAATTCCCAAATATGCTTCAAAGTTCATAGTTTTCTATGATATAGAACATGTTATAAAAGCATAAGTATTTTCCATTTTTTTAAACATTAAGTCAGAAGATCTTTTGAAAATTTGGGGAGGGGAAGGTAAGAAGATTGCAATATTGCTCCCAGGTTTCAATCAGGAAATGTAAGGTTCAGTCATTTTAAAAACATTTATGGCTCAGTAACAAATCCTTTAAAAAAGATTACTTAGGAAACACAGACAGATCTACAGTTGTCCTCACCATTCATCTGACTACCTGAAGAAAGCGAGGCCTACTAAAATAATTGCTTCATATACCCCAAAGCAAACGAACCACTTTTTCTCTTTAAATCATTTCTTTTTTTTTCTCTTTAGCTCATGATTGACTCTCCCTGTAATGCATGTTGTGTTAGCAAGCATGAAGAAAATTATATAAAAACAAATTGCTTTGTACTGTACAGCTATCATCTGGAAATACTAAATAGACCAGGGAAGCAGCATGGCACCACTTTCAGCTCTGTGAGCTAATATATGGAATTGTAAAGTTTAGTGGTTTCAATTTGATAAATGCACCTCATTTTAAAATGAACAAGATATTGTTTTTAACATTTTTTGAATTATTTCTAAAAGTAATGAGTGTCTCAGCACAGCAATCAGATGCATCAAGTGGATAAATATCTCTCTATATACATATACAATGTATACATGTGAATATGTATATATAACATGTATCCATACATGTATACACATAATATGTGTATACACATGCATATACATATCTATTCATACTATGCATATTATGTATATATGTTATATAGTACACATATGTATTTTTTTTCTTTTGTTTTACAGCTTTGCATTAAAAAAAGAATCACTAAAACATTTGATCTACTTTTTATATACAGTAGCAATTCAGGAAGGGTTTTCAGAAGTCAAAACTGAAGGTGTTTTGTTACATCATCTTTGTACAAGTTTTTATAAAGAAGATGTTAATACAACAGAGAGAGCCCCAGTTCTGGCATCAGAGAACCTGGGTTCTAAACCTGTCTGTGATGTTTACTACCTGTGGCTCCTTTGACTAGTTACCTAACCTTCCTGAGCCACAGCTGCTAGAGCTATACATCATGAGGGTTGCACCAAGTAGCCTTTGAACTCCTTTTCAGCTTCAGATCTGTCTACAACTTTATAATTCAACTTCTGTACCCATTAAAGTCTTATTGGGCTCCAAGATCCTTCTTGACTATTCTGCATGTTAAATAGAAAAGAACCTTACATTTATATAGTGCTTTATGTTTTTAAAATCTGCTTTATATCTATCATCTATCTCAATCTATGTCTCAATTTATCTAAACATGATTCTGTCTCATCTTGTCCATTAACTGCTTCATATATCTGCCCAACCAGATTGTAAGCTCCTTACTTACAAGTCCCTTGAGGGAAGGGACACATACTTCTTTTATATCTCTCAGCATTCCATAAAAGCTTGCTTTAGACACTGTCATAACTAGGTTAGGGAGATTGACCTAGGGAGCTTTGTCCATGGGTACAAAAATTTGAGGAGGAAAATTTATTCTCCTGCCCCTTGTTTTCTGTCTATGCCCATCGAGTTTCCTGAGTCCCTTGCTGGTCCTACACTACAGTCCCTTACATCTGTGGTGCAAATATTATCACTCCCTCACAGAGATAGCTACATCCAAGGGTTGAAGAAGACCACATTTCACCCTCATTTGCCTCTTGCTCCTCCATGCCTCCTTCCAGGGGTTGAAAGACTGGGGAATCCTCAGCTACACCACAGACACACAAACCAGACCATCAGGAAGAATGCACTTCCCTTTTCCTCCAGCACAACTGCATCATACTGGGGTGGGGATGGGTGGCACCAGTTAAGACTTCAATAATGGCTACTCATGGTACAATGAAGATAAAGGCAAACAAGTTCTGGCTGAGGTGGGATCTCAAGATCTTCCTGAATACCAGGTGAGCTCCTTTTCCTTATTTGGTGGCACTCGTCCCTGGGCTCCAGAAATGCTGATTCAGCTTCAGGTTGTAGATTCTTAATCTACAGTGCCTAATAGAGATGCCAGAGATACAGAGATGCAAAAGGATATACATGAAGGGACTTAAATATGTATATAAACAATATAATGCAAATTTTAAATATGAAAAAAATATATATATATAAGGTTAAAAAAAGAATGGCATAAGAAATTCTGTCCATTTGCATATGTTATAGTTGGGACTATTTAAATATATGGGTTGGGCTAGATGGCTACTGAGGTCCTCCTTTCAACTCTCAACTTCTGTGATTCTATGATTCTGTGAAATTCAAGAAAGGAGGTCTTAGTCTCAGTTTAATCTGAAGGGAGCAAGTAGAGATCAGGTTTTTCCAATCCATAATGGTGACTCTCTGGTAAATGTATTGAGTTATTTTCAAAGTGCTATTTCTGTGGCTTAAGTAATACATTAGTTCTTTCTGCCAACTGAAATCCATAGTCAAGCTAGATCCAGTTCCTGATCATTCAATTCAATTCAAATCAATTTAGCAAGTATTTATCTTGTCTCTGTAATAGGTGCTGTCCAATGCGCTATATAGACAAAGAACAGAAAATGTCCCTTACATGGAAAGAACATTCTTATCATTTATTGCAAAAACTTAATCTACTTAGACTAAAGGAAATATTGATGCCATTATTTTTTCTAAGCCTATCTCTGACCAAGCTTAAAGTCAAAACAGCTGTATGCCCTGTCCAACTCTTGTGAGAAAGAAGTTGGTTAATTCAGATTTAGACCATAAGGTGACATAACATCAAGACAGTTTGCACATAAAGAAATATTTTCTCTGTTCCCTATACAAACCTCACTCTGTGATTACTCTCACTATCCAATTTCTACCCTCCTACTCTTGAGCTGTTAATTGCAGCTGGAAGAAGTTTCACAAATGTGCTGAGTAGGCATATTACAAATTCATGTCATCCAACCTCTACCAGGTGCTCAATGAAGAAACGCAGGCCTTTGATTCCTCCCTGCTTGATTTCCTATCTCACTCCCCATGAAAGCTATTCCAAACTTTCTCTTGCCTACTCAAGCCTTCTGTACCATGACCTCATCCTGCTCTCTCTCAGCTAAGAATGTTGCCTCTTGCTTTATTTAGAAAATTGAGGTCATTTGGCATGACCTCCCTCTTCTCAATTCTTTTAATCTCAAAATATCATTTCTCATTCTCTCCTCCTTCGTCTCACTTTCTGACAGAGATGGCCCTTCTCCTTTACAAGCTCAACCCCTGTACCGCTGCAATTGAACTAATCCCCTCCCATCTTCTCCAGCAAGCTATATTCTTCATCATCCCCTCTCTTGCATTGTTAACCCAAACTACTATATCTTTCTTTACAATCTTCAAACATGTCCAACACTCCCTCATCCTTAAAAAATCTTTACTAGACTTGATTGCTCCCTCAAGAGATCATCCTATTATCTCCCCTCCTCTCCTTTTAATTTCTTTCTTTATTTAATTTTTTAATGTATGGAATAAAACAAATCTCTTTGGAAAAGTTGTCTATAATCACCACCTCCCACTCATTTCTCAACCTTTGGTGATCTTATCATTCACTGAAAATGTTGTCATTAAAGAAGAGAAGATCTTCTCTAAGTCATGGTTCTTCTTGACCTACCTGCTACATTTGATGTCATTTACCAGTGTCTTCCCAGAATATATTCTCCTCTCTAGGTTCTCATGAAACTATTCTCTTCTAGCTCTCCTCCTGTATATCTGACTGCCCTGTCTCAGATTCTTTTTGCTGACCCATTATACATATCATGCCCCATAAATGTGGGTGATCACTGAAGTTCTGTCATAGGCTCTGTTCTCTTCTCCCTCCTCATACTCTCTCTAATAATAAAGTCATCAGTTCCCATGGATTTAAACCTATTTCTGCTATGCAGATGATTCCCATACATGCAGATCTGTGTATATATCCAGTCCCAGTTTGTCCCTGAGTTTCAGTTGTACATCACCAATTACCTATTAGACAATAAATATCTCTATGGATGTTGCAGAAATATCTTAAACTCAGAATGTCCAATTTCTTTCACTCTAAACCATCTCCTCTTTCAAACTTCCCTATGTCTATCTTAAACGTTCCTAGGTCTATAACATCAGCATTATCTTTGACTCTTCAATATCCCTCACCTTACATATCTAATCAGTTACCAAATCCTGCCATCTTTACCTTCCTGTTTCTTACATATGGAATGTTCTCTCCACTCATATAGCTACCAGCACAGTTCAGGCCCTCATCACCTCCTGTCTAGACTACTACAGCTGCCTTGTAATTGCCTTATGCATCTCCATATTCCTATATATTTCTGTAAAAGAAATTTCCCTTAAGTGCAAATATGAGTATATCATTTCCCTGTTCAATCAACTCCAATGACTTCTTATCACCTCTAGATAAAATATAAACTCTTTAATCTCTAAAACCTACATAAGATGACTCCAATCTATCTTTCAGCCTTCAATGAAGATCATTCTCCCTGGTATACTTTAGGAGCCAATCAATTTGCCCATCTCTCTCTCTTCCTCACACATAGCACTCTATTTCCCATGACTGGAATGCATTCCCTTCTTACATTTGCCTTATAGAGTCCCTCTTTTCCCTTAAGATGACCTTCAAGCACCATTTCTGCATGGCATTTTTCTGATTTCCCCAATGGTTAGTGTCCTTCCTCCCAAATTACTTAATATTTAACTACGTCGTATATATTTGTGTTACACACACACACACACACACCACACACACACACATACACACTCACATACATATATGCTTTATATAAAGCATAAATTAGAATGTAAATTTCTTGCTAGTGGGAATTTTTTTTGTATTCATATCTTCAGTCCTTAGCACAATGCCTGGCACATAAGATGATCTTTATCAATGCCTGTTGATTGTCAGATTAATTGATGAATTTTCATCAGTTGACCACCAATGCCACAGAAGCACAAATAACTTAACTCTAAGATTTTACTAATCAATAGCCAAAATTAAACTAGGTTTAATTATGTTGCTACAGCACATCAGAAACTCTATTTCCTAAAAGTTATGCAAAGGAGGAAAAAATGAAAGAATCAGTTTCAGAGCTAAACAAGTAAAAATATAAGTTGGTTGACTGGCTTTATTATGAATGGCTTGATTTACATGGCTGTGAGTACAACCAAATCATGCCATTTTTTCAGATCCCAAAATCCTTAAAGAAAAAGGCTCCAAGTGCTTTGTGATCAACCCTAAGATGATGATGTATCTTTGAGATGCTCTGCTTTTAAGCTGCTATTTGGGTAACTGACTGAGCTTCTGGAGATCACTTAGAAATTACATAGTGCTGACAGTAGAGGAGGAATAAAGTGAGTGTTGATAGACTTGGCCAATTTTTATTATTTAACATCCAGTTATTGTGTGCCAATAAAATGTTCTAGCATAACATTTGTATCCATCTGTGTGTGTAAAAATGTCAATGTAAATTGCATTTCTATTCTGTTTTATGTGAAATAATAATTACAACAACAATATTATCTCATTCAATCATCAAAAGAATACTGTGAAGTAGATACTATTACCTCTATTTTACAGATGAGGAAACTGAGGCTGAGGAAGGTTAATTGACTTCCTCAGGATCACAAAACTAATAAGTATCTCAAGAAGGATTCAAACTCAGGTTTTCCTGACTCCAAGTCCAGGGTTCTCTCCACTACATTTATATAGCACTTGAAGATTTGAAAACACTTTACATATTTTTATCCTCGCACCAATCCTATGAAGTAGGAAATATTATTATCCCCCATATTCACATGATGAATCTGTGGCCCCAAAAGAGAGTGATTTGCTTAAGGTTATATAGGCAATAAGCATCAGAGGTGAGATTTGAACTCGGATTATTTGAATCATAAGTCAGTGCTTTTTCTATTATCCTATTCTGTCTCAAGGGTTATAAGTCACAAAATACACAAATTTGAACAGCATGTTGATTGTCAATTTCTTTCAAGATGATAATACAAATTAAAAATCCACACTTGATGTGTACCTAGATTCCTTTTGGATGCGTACCAAATTTAGTGAAATCCTATGGACTCCTTCTAAAGTTATCATGGAACAAGCAAACAGATGACTATATAAATCCCACACAATCAAGTTGAAAGAGAGACCTCACTTGTAAGTCCCTTAATACTGGCTAAGCTACAGATCCCGCCTGGCTTTCACTGGACTGTGAACAAACTGACAACAGCTGCTTGTCTGCCTCTATGTCAGTGGGAAGTATAGGAAGAAAAAAAAAATGAAAAGACCTCGCAGTTGTAAATGCTTCTCACTTTTTCAAAGCTATTTCACTGCTATTATGACAAAAATAGCTTACATTTATGTCATACTTTATGGTTACTAAATCCTGGTACGCACATATGATTAATCAATCAGCAAACATTTATTAAGCACTTACTGAGTGCCAGACACTGGAGAAACAAAGAGAAATATAAACCAGTTCCTACCCTCAAGAAGCTTACAATCTATCTAAGAAAATCATATGCATAAAAATAAATATTAGGTAATCTGTGTAAGTTAGCCTGCAAGGCACTTGGAAGGTGGGGAAATTGGGAAAAGCCTTATGTAGAAGGCAGAGTTTGAGCTGAATTTTGGTCTTTAAATAGCGCAAATATTCACACACACACACACACATACACATGTCAGTGTCTCCCTTCAATAGCTCACTGTCCTGGAATCCTTAAAGTAAGGCTTCACATATTGGCCCTGTGTTATCCTCAGTGAGGTTGTCTGAGAGCCAACAATCCCAGTTAGCATGGGCCAATCTAGCTTATTAAATTCCAAGGTGCTCTTTACCTTGTTACCAATAAAATGGTGGATCTCTCAGCCATAGCAAACTCTTTGTAAAAAAGTAACATTTCCATATTTCTCATTTTGTATAAGACTCAATTAAAAGAAAAAAGAAAGAAAGAAAGAAAATGAAAATATCATGCTTCTGTCTGCACTCAACCAATGTCACTCTTTCTCTGGAGGTGGCCAGTATGCTTCACCATTAGTACTTTGGGATTGTCTTGGATCATTGTATTGCTTAGAATAGGTAAGTTATTCACAGTTCTTCATGGAACAAAATTGCTGTTACTATGTATGACATTCTCCTGATTCAGTTCACTTCACTATGCATCAGCTCATGTCAGTCTTTCCAGGTTTTTCTGAAATCATCCTGCTTGTCATTTTTATAGCAAAATAATATTCCATTACAATCACATACCATAGCTTCTTTAACCATTCCCCAACTGATGGGCATTCCTTCGATTTCTAATTTTTAGCCATGATAAGAAGAGCTTCTATAAATATTTTGTACAAATAGGTCCCTTTCCCCCTTTTTGGGTGTCTTTGGGATATAGACCTAGCAGGTATTGGGGGTAGTGGTTATCCTTCATTCTCAAAGAGGATCAAAATGACATCATTATGTTAGAGTCAAGTTACAGAGTGACCAACTGTGGCTGATCAGACCAATATGAGCTTGGAATGCTCTACCACAGGTCAGGCAAAAATAGTTTATTTGAAAATTTGGGGTAGATTCTCTAAATTTGTGCATTTGAGTTATTTCAATTCTGCTTTGCTCATAGAGCATAGCACCTTCTCTGATAAGGACACACCATGCTGGGGAGTCCTATGCAAATGTCTCCCATGTCACACAATCAATCCCAAAGTTCTTAAGAGAGATCATGAGAGTGTCCTTGTATTGCTTTTTCTGACCACCATGTCAGTGCTCCATAAAATGATCTTTTTGGGAAACATACTGCAGAGAAGGCAACAGTGGCATTGCTGGATCAAAGGGTATGGCTTTTGGATGTAGTTTCAAATTGCTCTCCAGAAAGGTTAGATCAGTTCACAACTCCACCAAAAGTACATTAGGGTCCCAATTTTCCCACATCCCCTCCAACATCCAACATTTTCCCTTTTAGTCATATTAGTGAATCTTATAGGTGTGAGGCGGTACCTCAGAGTTGTTTTAATTTGTATTTCTCTAATCAATAAATTGGATTTAGAACATTTTCATCATAGCAAATTCTTAATGACCATCTGTACATTCTAAAGGGGTTGTGATCTGTCTGTCATAGGCAGATGAGCACTCATATCAAGAAAAATAACCCCTCTTTAAAGGATTACCATTAAAGTGTTACCATGTTGGTCAAAATATGTCACACTTTAAAAAACCTGGTTTGCATGAAGCCTGAGTGTATTGTATAATTAATGCTACTTTGCAATTAGGAATTTGGCCAATATATAGTAGTGATCTACTTTCAGACCATTAGGTATTATTCTTATTTCATAAATAAAAATGAGGAAACTCAATCTCATGGATGTGAAATGATGTACCCAAGCACATGCAGCTACTTGGCAGATCTACAGCTAAGAATTCTAATACTATGTTCAATATCTCACTTTATCATCTATGTCTCTGTACTTTCTCCTTAAAATAACCATACAAAAATACATAGAACATATACTATATATTGTAGGGGAAATTGAGGCTCTGAAAGTATAAATTCCTGGTCTAAGATATAGCACACTCATTCAGTCAGTCAATAAACATATATTAGGTGCCTACTATGTGCCTACACTGTGCTAAGTGCTAGGGATACAAAGAAAAGTAAAAATCCCTGTTCTCAAGGAGCTCACAGCCTAATGGGGGAAATAACATGTAGAGAACCCAGTACAAACAAGCTAAATATAGGATAAATTGGAAATAATTAACAAAGGGAAGGTATTAGGATTAAGGGGAATCAGAAGGGTTTCCTGTAGAAGGCAGGATTTTAGTTGGGACTTTAAGAGTCAATATTAGTACCATATTTCCTAGTTCTCAGTCCAGGTGCCCCACAGGACATTTTGAACCTGAGTACAAGTACTAGTAAGATGCCCTTTTCTCTCCAGCACTGAAGTTCAGTCCCTTCTCACATCTTATCTGGACTATTACAAAACCTTCCTAATTGGTCTTTGTTCTTCAAGTGTTTCCCCTTGCCAATCCACTCCACACAGACAGGTACTGAAAGGATAACCTTAAGCAAAGGTCTTATCATTACTATTACCTTGTTCCAAAAGCTTTGGTGGTTCCTTGTTGTCTCTAGGATTAAATACAAACTCATCTTTTTGGAATTTAACAATCAGGTTCTAGGGGCAACTAGATGGTTCACTGGCTAAAGTCTTCCTGAGTTCAAATCTGGCCTCAGATACTTACTAGCTGTGTGACCCTGGGCAAATTACTTAACCCTATTTGCCTCAGTTCCTTATTTATAATAATGAGCTAGAGAAAGAAATGGCAAACCATCCTAGTGCTTTTGCCAAGAAATGTTCAAGTAGGGCCATAAAGATTTGGACATGACTGCAAAACAGCTGAACAACAATGAATTAGATTGAACACTGGGCCTGGCATAGTAGGCACTTAAAAGTGCTTGTTAATCGACCATTTGGTCAATTGCCAAACATAACCTCTGTCCATACCAAGAGAAATCAGAAAACTTTCGTTATAATGAGATCATGATTTTGGAGCATGCACTAGCAGAATGGAAAGCAGAGGGTGGAGTAACAGATACTGGTTCTAGGAGGAACCTTAGAATTTAGCATAAGAGGCTTCACTCATTTTCAGAGGATGAAGCCTAACATAGTCTCAAAGGTTACTTTGAGATTCCAACACCAGGAAAGGTGCTTAGACTGACATTGTAAGTAGATATAAATTATTGGGGGGCAACATTAAAAGTTCTGTTTTACTTTGTTTTAATTTAAAAAGTGGCTAGCACTTAAAATATATGGAATCTTGCAATATTCTATAGGCAGCTAACTGGAAATGAAAGATTACCAATTACCTGTTGAATTTCTTCAATGTAGAGAGCCAATTTGCATAACTCACACCCCAAGTGACTTAAATCCTCAAAAGCCAGGAAGGACTGGTATAGGAATGATCATAGAAATAATCCAGATAATTGCCTCAACTCTCCACTTTACTTTGCCAACACAGAAAGACCTTCATTGATGATTGTCCTTGAAGGGCTACTGAACATATTTTAGAAAAACTCCTAATGACCCTTCATTCAGAAAGGTTTTCTAAGAAGCAGTGGGTGGCATATTTAAATGACAATGAAACAGCACTAGGGTAGGGAAAGACACAAATTACCTAAGAGATAGGAGTTTTCTCCATTAATAATGACTTTTAGAGTGAGAATATGAAAAGAGAAAGAGTAAAAAAAGATGAAAAACATTCATTCTTTTCTTTTTTGGATCCTAGATGAGATCTATATGAAAATAACTGGATAGAAAGGTTTGTGACCTCAAGATATACCAAGAAACTGCTTCCCCTCTTCCAACTTTGAAATAATAATAATAGTTAGTAATAGACAGTATGTCACACTTTCAGGTTTGCAAAGTGCTGCACATATATTCTCATTTAAGCTTCACAAGAATCCCGGATGGTGGATGCTATGATTCTCCCTCTTTTACAAATGAGGAACTTAAGGCACAGAGAGGTTAAGTGACTTGGGTTACACAGTATGCTGTAAGCTACAGATGCTAGTAAGCATCTGAGGCAGAATTTAAACTTGGTTCTTCTCGACTTGCAAGACACCTACATGGGAAGTGAAAGGTCACTTCCCTCCTTCTTTGGGTAGATTTTAAAGTAAGAGCCTTATAAGATAAAATGGTTACAAGAGGGTGGTCCTACATTATGATCATTAAATCCCTCTGAAGGCTAGATTCAACACTGTAAATTAACAATGGGAGGCATATCAATTTGTCAATGTGCTATATTCAAACTCCAAAAAAATACCTACATGCTTTAGGAAATCATCAAATAAACTGTTGGAAGCAAATATTGCCATTGAAATAATTCAACATAATGCTGATCTGCTTTGTGTGCTTCTGTTGACATATACATATGTAACTAGAAAAGTATGACTGGGGCTTTGTTCCAGATTGCTAACATTTATCTGAACATTGATAACATTTCAATCCTTCAAGTGGCATAGAAACAAATAAACTTAGCAACCAGTTAGGAAGAATAGTGAACCTAGGAAGCTTCTATCCAAAGTGCTCTGGGTTTTCTGCTTTCCTCCTGAAATGAGGGTGTGTTTCATGCCCCTAATCCCAGATCACACAATTACAAGCTACATCTCTGTTGCTGTGCTTAACATAAATAATATACAAGCCAATAAATCAACATGACTAAAAATAAGAATCTTGTTGTTCATTATTGTAAATAGATGCTTGGGAAACATATATGGGTCTTCAGATTTAGAGCTGGAAGACAACCTTAAAAATAGCTCCCACATCATTGCCCCCTCGTTTTACCAAAAGAGGGAATAGTCTTACAGAAGTGAAGCAAATTGCCTAAAGTCATGCATGTTGCAGAGACAGAATTAAAATTCAGGTTGTCTGACTCCAAATATAGTGGTTTTCCCATGACACCAGCTACCCCTTATCCTCTTTATCTACGATCTCCTTTGCTATCTTTTGGTACTTTCCATTCTACTTGTTAGGATACAGTTACAGTACTTTGGGTTTCCCCACAAAATTTCTGATTCTACCAACTTTTCAGGACTTTCTCTATACCTCTGTACTCCTAAGCCCTCAATATACTCTCAGACAAATGGCTATTCAGCCCCATTTGGATACAAAAATCTTCTTAATATTATTCCAAAGATAAACATTTGAGCAAGCATAAGAGTTTCTCTAAGAAAATATATTTGTTGTCACATATGTGTATGTATATTTGTGTATATATATATATGTATATATATACATATATATGTATATATATATGTATATATATACATATATATATACACACACACATATATATGTAATCGCTTCCTTTGACAAAATAGTAAATCATGTGATATTTAGCAAAACATGAAGTCTTGGGTGCTATTTAGTATACTACAAAATTATTTTTTGAAGTCACAATACATATCCATTTATTATCCCTTGGGAATTTCTAACCTTTCAAGTACTCTTTTATGGAATAAACATAAAGTAGGGGACCTTAAATTTAACAACTTTTTTTTTCAGCTCAAGGGTCTTCTTATTCTGTGGGAAATCTAATTGGAACAGATTTTTAGCCAAAGAAATTAACAATGTACTTGTGTTGTTTATTTTTACTGATTAACAAGCTCTTTACAAATATATGTATACATGAAGGTAGGCTTCCAGGAGCCAAGATGGCAGAGTAAGAAGTAAGTCACTCTTACCCTCCCTTATTGAGCTCTGAAAGCCCAGAAAATATCAATGCGGGAAAGACCCTGGAATAGGTGAACCAGCAGAAAGACAGGGTGCAGCAGTCTTGTAGCCCAGGAAGCCTGAGAGATTAATGGGAAAGGCTCTCTCACTCTGGGGGAGGAGGAGCAGTATAAGATGGGAGGCATCCCAGCAAGCCAACAGCAAGCCCCATCTCAACAAAGCAGGGGGAGATCCTGAGACCCAGAGTAGTGGAGCAAACAAGTGCCAAAACCAAGACCCCAAGAGCCTCAGTACAGGCCAGGAAACTGGCAGACACCAGCTCAGAAAACCTCCATGGGTGACAGTGTTCTCCAGTAGCCAAATCACTTGGTGCCTCAGCACAACTCTAGGAAGCACAACTCTAGGGGGCAAAGCTCCAGGCTGATACATATCCTGTAAAACCAAAACATCCCTGTGGAAGGCCCAGGTGAGCAGGAGGCAAATATTCAAGTACTAGGCCCAGGTGAGCATGAGAAGAAGTTTGGGTAAGTGCCCCCTGCGCTCTAGCAGGAGAGCTCAACTTTTTTTTAAATCAGTAAATAGGCAAACACCATGAGCAAAAAGCAGAAATGGACAATAACTATAGATTCTTATTATGAGGACACAGACAATCAAGGAACACATCCAGAAGAGGACACCACTGTCAATATACCCACATCCAAAAGCTCAAAAGGAAATATGAGCTGGCCTCAAGCCCAAAAAGGCTTCTTGGAAGAGCTTAAGAAGGCTTTTAAAATAAGAGAGGTGGAAGAAAAACTGGGAAAAGAAATGAGAAGCATGCAAGATAGAGAGAGAGTCAATAGCTTGGAAAAGGAGGAACAAAAATTAACTATAGAAAACAAGTCCTTAAAAAATACAATTGGCCAAATTGGTTGGGGTGGGGAGTGGGGGGGAGAGTACACTGAAGAAAACAACTCCTCAAAAAGTAGAATTGGCCAAATAGTAAAGGCGGCACAAAAACTCACTGAAGAGAAGAACTCCTTAAAAAGTAAAACAGGCCAAAGGGAAAAGGAGGTACAAAATCTAATAGAAGAAAACAATTCATCAAAAATTAGAATGGGACAAGTAGAAGCTCATGAATGACTATGAGAGATCAATAATCAGTCCAACAGAAATAAAAGAATGAAAAAATAGAAGAAAACATTAAATACCTCATTGTAAAACAACTGACCTTGAAAATAGATCCAAGAGAGCCAATTTAAAAATTATTGGTGTACACAAAAACCATGATGAAGAAAAGAGACTGGAGGGGCAGCTAGGTGGTACAGTGGATACAGCACTGGCCATGGATTCAGGAGAACCTGAGATCAAATCTGGCCTCAGACACATAACACTTACTAGCTGTATGACCCTGGACAAGTTACTTAACCCCATTGCCTAGACAGAGAGAGGAGAGAGAGAGAGAGAGAGAGAGAGAGAGAGAGAGAGAGAGAGAGAGAGAGAGAGAAAGAGAGACAAACTGGACAACATCTTTCAGGAAATCATCAAAGAAAACTGCTCTGAGGTCTAGAAGCACAGGGTAAAATAGTCATTGAAAGAATCCACCAATCATCTCCTGAAAAAGATTCCAAATTGAAAACATTAAGGAATACTGTAGCCAAATTCCAAAATTACCAGATCAAAGAGAAAATATTGCACACAACCAGAAAGAAACAATTTAAATATCATGGAACCACAGTCAGGATTATGTAAGACCTTGCAGCTTCTACATTAGGATTGGAGGGTGTGGATTTATGATATTCTGTAAGTCAAAGGAGCTTGCATTACAACCAACGATCAACTACCCAGTGAAACTAAGCATAATCTTTCAGGGGAGAATGTGGACATTCAATAAAAATAGGAGACTTCCAAACCTTCCTGATGAAAAGACCAGAGCTCAACAGAATATCTGACCTTCATATACAAGACTCAAGAGAGATATAAAAAGGTAAACAGGAAAGAAAAAATGGTATTAATAAGGGCAAACTGTTTACATCCCTATAAGGGAAGATGACACTTGTAACTCTTGAGAACTGTAATGTTTTAATGACATTTAAAAGGGGTACACTAAGACAGGTATAAGTTGACTTTGATGTAATGATAAAAAATATAAGTGGTGAAAAGAGATAGTACTTGGAGAATAGGAAAGGACGAGGCACACAAGAGTAAATTATATTACATGAAAAAGCACAAAAACCTAATACAGCAGAGGAAAGAACTGGGGAGATGAGCACTGTTTGAACCTTACTGTCTTCAGATTTGGTTCAAAGATGGAATAACATAATCAGGTATAGAAATCTAATTTACCTTATAGGAAGTAGTAGGGGAAAGGGAAAAGAAAAGGGAGAGGTGAAAAGAAGGGACGAAGAAGTAAAAAGGGTAAAGGAGAAGAAAAGGGAGGGGATTAATAAAAGGGAGGGCAGATTGAGGGAGGTGGTGGTCGATAGCAAGACTCTAGTGGGAAAGAAAAGAGAAAAAGGAGAGATAACAGCATAAATGGGGGGGGAGAAATAGGATGGAGAGAAAGACACAGATAGTAATCATAACTGTGAATGTGAATGGGATGAACTCTCCCATAAAACAGAAACAGATAGTAGAATGGATTAAAAACCATAATCCTACAATATGTTGTTTACAAGAAACACATTTGAAGCAGAGGGATACACACAGAATAAAGGTCAAGGCTGCAGCAGAATATATTATGCTTCAGCTGAAGTAAAAAAAGCAGTAGTAACAATCCTGATCTCTGACAAAATAAAAGCAAAAATAGATCTAATTAAAAGAGATAAGCAAGGAATCTACATCCTGCTAAAAGGCACCACAGATAATGAAGTAATATCATTACTAAACATATATGCATCTAGTGGTATAGCATCCATATTCTTAAAGAAGAAGTTAAGGGAGATACGGGAAGAAATAGACAGTAAAACTACACTAGTGGAGGATCTCAACCTCCCTCTCTGAGAACTAGATAAATCTAACCACAAAATAAACAAGAAAGAAGTTAAGGAGATTAATAGAATTTTAGAAAAATTAAATATGGTTGACCTCTAGAGAAAATTGAATGGGGACAGAAAGGAATATACCTTTTTCTCAGTGATACACAGCACCTACACAAAAATTGACCATGTCCTAGGGCATAAAAACCTCACAATCCAATGCAGAAAGGCAGAAATATTATATACAACCTTTTCAGATTATGATACAATAAAATTACATGTTACAAAGGGTCATGGAAAGATAGACAAATATATGTATATATGTACATCATAAATGCCACCCCTGTCAATGGAAAAATTAAATGACCTTAAAATTATATGAAAAGAGTAATATGTGGAATCCCATTTAGGAAACCATGCAGTAGTTGTACTGATCCTGTTCTGCTTGCTACTGCAAAATCTCATCTTTTTATTATCATCAATCTTCCAGTTATTCCTTTTGGCTTAATACCACAGTTTCAGAAGAATCGAAATATCATATGTCGATCAATGGAAAGACATATGTTACATGTAAGCCTAATGCATACATAACCAACGATAACTTGTGTGGGAAAAGTGATTCAAAATACATCTTTAAGAATGAGGTGAACTAGTTACATAGCAAAAATAAGAAATGGTTAAATTGACTTAGTACCTTACCTTGGTACCCAAGTGTAACTAAAGGAACTAGAGGAAGTTTTTCTGTTCATTGATTAGATACTCTACAGAGACTTTAGAAGGCTATATGCAAGGATTATATAGATGTGTAGGCACTGAGGGTTTATAATCTGTACCTGGGATGCAGAAATATATTACTAGATCACAGATCCATAAAAGATCATAAGATCATGATTTAGAATGGGAATGGAGATTAGAAGCATTCTGGCACAACTACCTCAATTTACAGAGAAGGATAATGAGGCCCAGAGATGTTTAATTGCTTGTACAAGGTCAAACAGGTAGTCCACACATGCACATGTATATGTGTGTATGTGTGTGTGTGTGTGTGTATGGCGACCCAATAGTACATGTACATATGTGAATATATTCATATATGTTTGCACATGTGTATTTCATGATAAAATTTAATACTAAAAGACTGACTGAATTATGGCTCAAAGAATACATAAAGAAAGAATAGGGTAAAAATGGTAAAGGATGGATAAAGAACAAATTCTGGTTAATAGCTTTAAACAGCTCGTGTTAACATAATCCATGGAGGTTAAAATCAATGTATTACACATAATGACACCTCAAAAGATACACTACTTTAACGTTTTTCAAAGCACAATAACCCTATAAGTAATACAAGTATTATCCTATTATAAAAATGAGGAAACAGGCTCAGAGCAATTAAGTGAATTGTATGGGGTCATACAGTAAATCGCATAAATACCAGGACGTGAATGCCTGTCTTCTGACTCCCTGACCAGTGTTCTTTCTACCATACTGCAAGAATCATGAAATATTAGTTCTACAAAAAGCTGACAGATCATTTAGCCAAACTTCATCATTTTATCTCTCTATGTTCCCTATAAAAATAACTAAATAGCTTTTGTACTAAGGTCATATAGATGGAGAGAATCAAGGATGAACTTCTCCTTACGTTGAGGCCTCTACCTCCTTAGGTAGTTAGCATGATTTAGGATTACAGTCCCGTGAAAGAGATCAATGTGTGCCCAAGAAAAACATTTCCATCTCAAAAATATTTAAAGGGCCCATAAGGGGGATAAACTTCATCACAAAAACAGATCAGAAGAAAGCAAAACTTTCTCTTTGTTTTAACCTCAATTCTCTCCTCTCACCATTTATTTTATTTTGTTTTGTTTTCTAGCACAAGCTTTTTTTTCTTTTTAAACTGGAGTGGCACCATGAAGATGCATGGCATCTGGTTAATGATTTTCTTTTTCCATCCCAAGACATTTATTAATTAGGAAGAGCTAGGAAATAATAGGGAATGCTCACTGCTGGAGTCACTAGCATAATTGCTAAATGTGTCACTTGAGGAGATCATTAGAAATTATACAGTTTCTCCTACCACAGTTCTTAATGTGCATATTTTTTCCCCCCTGAATACAGATAAGAAGTAACAATGTGACCCAGAAGAATGAAGAAATTCAGACTATGATGCAGGAGACTCCGTCAGGACACTCTGAAATGGAATCCACCTTTGTTTTTGAGTTTCCCTTTTATGCAGGTACTAGATGTCATCATGGACAAATGTCAGGGATTTAACAAGATGCCCCCCAAATGGGAACTGTGATAGAATGAAAAATGGGCTGCATTTAAGTGGGGTTTTCAAAAGCAAGTCCAGGCATATAGGCAGAAAAGAAAAAAATCATGATTTTAGTGTAATATTAATCTTCTCAAGGGTGGGACTTATCTTTTCCTTATATAGCGTGTAACTTCTAACACATAGTGGGTGCTTTATTCACTGAATTTAATCTCTCTTCAAGTTAATATAGTTTTAAGGGCTAACTACTGTATATCATTATCAATTGCAAATTGCTGATTTCTCAATGGGGCTTCAAGCTGCAGGATAGTAATGAGAATATTATATTTTCTGTTAATACTGACATTAATGATAATAATGATGATGTATATACTTTCTCCAATGCACAGAACTCTCAAATATAATACATTATTTGATCCTTTAAAAAACCCTATGCAATATACAGCACATTTACTAGAGTACTCAAACTATATCTATTTTTAAAGTTAGCAAGTACCACACACCATTAATCTATCATGTTATTTCCTTCTCAAGAAGTTTCAATGGCTCCCTATTACTACTAAGATAAAATATGAACTCCTCTGTTTGACCTTGAAAGTCCCTTACAGCTGGGCTCCAACCCATCCTTTCATTTAAGTCAAGTTTGATACTCTCTCTCATTTACTCTACATTCCAGCTAAATTTGTCTATTTACTACTTCCCATATGCTCATCTCCCACCCCCATGTCTATGCATAAAATGACCCTCATGGTTAGAAAGCTCTCCTTTCTAATCCCTGTTGCTTGGAATTCCTAGCTCCTTTCAAGGCCCAGATCAAATACCAAGTCTTATAGGATGCTCCCTATCTCCCTCCTTATTACTGTTCTTCTTCTTCCCCTAACTTCCACCACAAAGAATTACTTAGCATTTACTTTTCATATATTTTGTGTTTACTTATTTGTATTCAGATTGTATCCTCCAGTAGAATATAAGCTTCTTCAGGGTGGGAACTATTTTTTTTTGTTTCTGTATTTGTACTTTTCATATATTTTGTGTTTACTTATTTGTATTCAGATTGTATCCTCCAGTAGAATATAAGCTTCTTCAGGGTGGGAACTATTTTTTTTTGTTTCTGTATTTGTACCTCTCTTCTTCTCCTTCTACTCACCTACTTCTACAGCACAATGCCTGGCCCACAGTGGGTGCAGAGTAAACACAGAATTGTTGAATTCATTTGAACTAAACCTGGATCAAACCTCTTTTTGACAAACAATAAAAGTCAAAGGAAGCTAAGAGATTTGCCCAAGGTCATAAACTAATAAATGGAGGAGTCAGGATTAGAAATAGGGTCTCATGACCCCCAGCCCAATATTCTTCATACTATAAGACACTACTTTTTATTATCCTGATTTTACAAATGATGAAATTGAGGCTCAGAAAGGTTAGCTGACTTTGTCAAAAAGACTTACAAAAGCGTTGTCATTATCACACAGCTGATTGACTATGCAGAAAATAAGCATCGACCTAGCTTGGAGCTGTAGAAAGATCAATGTATTTGGAGTCTGTAGGGCTGGTTTAAATGCTAGCACTTTTAACTATGTAAAAGCCATGTGCGGTTCTTGACTTCAAGTACTGTGCTTTTCGTAGCTTGGTACCACACTCCCAAGGCATTGATAGCGTAAAGAAATCATCAAGACCTCAGAATCCCAGTTTTGAATCCAGAAACAATCTCAGAAGTCATCTGGTTCAAGCCCCTCATTCAAAAAGGAGGAAACTGTGGCCAGGAGAGGTTATGTAACATGCTCAATGTCATATAGAAAAATAGTCAGGATTTGAATTCAGGCCATCTGACTCCAAATCCAGCTCTTTTTCTCTTGCTGCATGCACTAGAAACACAACACATCTCTTTTCACCCTACCCCCTACCCCTATCCCTCCCATTTCAATGCTATTTTTTTTAAAAGTTCAGTTTATGAAATATATTGATACTTATAAAGAAATAAATGAAGGGGCAGGGGGAGGGGAGGAAAATAAGAGACCCCACTCTTCAATCTAGGACCCAACAGATAGAACTATTCAAAAAATGTCATATTCCCAAACTTGAATTTCAATTTTTACTTTCTTTATCAGAAAGTAATACAACCAAGTCATCCAATCTATCCCATATATTTAATGGCACCATTTGCAGCAGAATCTATCACCATAAATCGCTTAAACCTTGTACAAGTAGCACTCCCTAAGGAATTCTACTGGCAACTAAACTACAACATTCAATGGAGGATTCAGATAGAAATCCAAGTAAAAGCACCAAAAGCAAGGTTTCCCATACTGCAGGATTGCTCCTGGGGTCCTGGGAGTGCACTGGGTGCTTTAGAAGCAATGGGACACTGGTTTAGCACCTGTGAGTTAAAAAAAAAAAATCCCATCTTATACCTTTAGAAGCAGAGGAAATGTTCTCCCGATCCCAGAGAGAAATCTGCCAGAACCCACAGTTCTTAGCAAGAGTGTGAGCAGAAATAACTAATTAGAACCAAGAGGGCTGAGGTCATCAAAGTCCATCATGTACTTGGCATGATATATATGGATCAGGAAGCCTGGGTCTCATTTTTCTTACATACCATATTTCTAAGAATATACTAACCCGCCTTGCAGTTTCAGGTTTGAATACAGTATTGATAGTGAATCTCCACAAAACTATATGGGTACCTGACCCCTAAAATTTCAAGTTCATCATGATTACCACTCAGTTTAATTCAACAAACATTAAGCAGTTTCTATGTGCAAAGTACTATGATCACTGCCGTAAATACAGAAACAAAAAGCAACCTGCTTCTTTGTTCTTAAGGACCTTATAATCTAATAGGGGTGGTGAACTTTGCATAAATATATTATGACACAAGACAGACTATAAGGACAAAGGAGAGGTACAAATACCATATGAAACATGAATGGGCACTTTACTTTCAGATGAAGGGATGGAATGAGGAGGACCTGGGTCTTGAAAGAAGAGAAGGATTTCAATACACTGAGGTGAGCGTAGGCTGTGAACCAGTCAAAGGAGATGACATCTGCAAATGCCCAAATGCAAGTCAGGGCAAGACAAGTTCAGGGTAAGCTAGCAGTTCTTGACTGGATGGACTAGACCTTGAGGAATATATTGAAAGATGAAAATTGGAGAATATCCTGTAGCTAAACAAAGAAGAAGGCTTTGGCCTTGAAGCATTGTCCAACCGTATGCCCAGGGACTCAGATATGTGTAGAGGACCAAGATAATCAGGAAAATAGGGTCATGGGTGCCACCATACATCAGGGTAGAGAGATGGGACTTGAATATAATCCCTTGCATTTTTTAATAAGCTCTAAAAGTTCCCAGTGACCTCCAGGATCAGATATAATAAAGTCCTCCAACTAACATTAAAACCCTTCACCTCCTGAGCCCTTCCTACCTTTCCAGTGTTCTTTATTTCCAGATATTCACCCCATAATACAGCAACAGTAGACAATTTGCCATTCTATGAAATCACAATACTTGATTTCCTGTCTCTTGGTCTTTTCCCTGGCTGTGCTCAATGCCTAGAATGCTCTCTCTCCTCAGCCATGCCTCTTAGAATCCCTGACATTGACTCAACTCAAAAGTCACTTTCTTTTTTTTTCTTTTTTTTAAATTTTTAACATGTGTTTTTAAAACTTTGGGTTACAAATTTTCTCCCTTCCTCCCTACCCACCCACCCTCCTTGAAAAGGCAAGCATCTCCATAAACATCACTTGCTATAGGAGGCCTTTACAAAATCTGTGTGCCACTCTTACACCAGAGCCTTCCAATCTGAGATTACATTCCACCTACTCTATATTCATATTATAAATGCATATTTATCTGCATACTGTGTCCTCCATTAGAATGTGAGCTTCTTGACATCAGTTATTATTTTTGCCTTTTTTCATGTGTGTAGCCTTAGCATTTAGCCCTATGGCTGGCACATATAAGCATTTTAGAAATGCTTATTGACTGACTTCTGTTCAATTCAATTCAATATTTCTAAAAACATCTATTGTGCATCAGGCACTAAGAATAGAACAACAAAAAAACAATAGTTCCTAGTGTTTAAGAAAACTGAGGGAGGGAGAGAGAGACAGAAACAGACCAACACAGAGAGATCGAGAGAGACACAGGGACAGAGAATATAGATAATAGATAACCAGGTATTCCTAAATGAGGATTCATGAATTAAAAATATAATTTTTGATACCTATTTAAATATATGTGGTTTTTCTGTAATCTGTTTCATTTTACTGATTTAAAAACATTATTCTGAGAAATAAGTCAGTAGGTTTCAGAAAACTGAAAAGGCATCCACGACACGAAAAATGATAAGCACCCCTGCATAGGCAATAGAGGGAACCCCGAAGCTTTTTCTATGATGTTATGACAACTATGGTCCAAGATATTATTTTGGCAGCTATGTGAAGCAATACGGAGATAAAGAAAGTAGAATCATGGAAAACCATTGGTCTAGCATAGAGAAGAAAGAGCTCAGGAATCCAAGGTTTAAAAACTTCCTGTGAAATTTACCACGTGGGTGAACCTGGTCAAGTCACTTCACTTCTCTTCCATCCTCTGCAAAATGCCTCAATTTCCTCATCTATGAAATCAGGGGACTGGCCTATATGGCCTTTGAAGTCCCTTCAATTTCTAAATCAATGATACTTTGATCCTATTAGTAGGAAGAAATGCTTGTTAATTGCTTTTGCTGTTGTTGATTGATTATACCAATTTTAGTGTCCTCCTTCCAATCTATCACAATTATTTATAAACTTTGCAGGCTCTCATCAATTGCTAGCACCTTCCCTCTCAAATTACCTTGTATTTAACTACTTTGTTTATTCTCTTAACATATATGTGTACGTACACATATGCACATGCATTTGCATACATACATAATGTTCTTGTGATCTTTCTTTGCTAGAAAATAAGTTCCTTGACTTCTGGAATCAGGAAGACCTGTGTACAAATCCTTTGCTTACTATCTGTGTGACCCTGGGAAAGTCATTTCATACCTTTCAGCCTCAGCTTCCTTATCCACAAAACAAGAAAACAGGGTTGTCTTGAAGATCAAATGAGATAACATACAGAGTGCTTTCCAAACCTGTGGCCTACAAGGCCCTCTAGCTCTTCAAGTGTGGCTTTTTACCTGAATCTAAACTTCAGAGAACAAATCCTCTTAAAATGATTTGTTCTATAAAATTTGGACTCAGTCAAAAGGCCAGACACAAGGACTTAAGGTGTTATATAATTACCACCACTACTACTACTACTACTACTACTACTATTACTACTACTGCTACTACTACTACTGCTACTACTACTATTACTATTACTACTATTATAATTACTACTACTACTACTACCACCACTACTGCTGCTTCTGCTGCTGCTGCTACTGCTGCTACTACTACTTCAGATTAGTATATGTGCACTCGCGCGCGTACACACACACACACACACACACACACACACACACACACACACCCCTAGCACAATGCCTGGCACATAGTAAGCTTTTAAAAAATGCTTGCTGATTGATTGAAAAATGTAGTTAAAGTCACTTTAATTATTAGTAGCTACTGATTCCATCAATTTTCTTCAGAGTCTGGAGGAAAATAGTTAACTCTGCCTGCTGAGAAACCTGATATTAACCATGTCTCAGTTTGCATTTCATTTACTTTTAACTAAACTAATTATTTTTTTTCCGTCGCCTCTCACCACCTCAACGCTGCACACACTGCTGTGACAGCCCTGTCTCCTGCCGGTATCTCTTGCATCTTCTCAGCTGCCTGTTGTAGCATTGCTGACAGAGCTATTAAGAATGTCAGTCTTTTAATGCACTAGAAACTGGTTTAAAACAAATTGTACCATCTGAGTTAAAGGAGGTAATGACAACAAAGGGAGAAACAGCCGCCAAAACAGCCTGTCTGAGCAAGACTTCACAGGATGAGGGGAAATGTTTCGTTTTGTTGTCTGGTTTAACATTCCAGAATCCTAGCCTGTAGGAAATTTAGAAGATATCTATTTTCATAATTACAATAAAGAACTCGATTCAGTTAAATTAACAAATGACTTACTAAATGCCTACTATGCACAGACGATAGTGCTGAGTGGTAGACATACAAAGACAAAATGAAACCTAGCCCTTTTCCTCAAGCAGCTTACATTTTACTAGGAAGAGAGGAGGCAGGGATAATGAAGGGAAACATGGCACATGGAACAAGGCAGGAACATGGTGTATAAGATAGAGACAGGTAGATACTAGATAGGAGGGGTAGATACTTGGAAGGGATATGCTGCTACCATAATCTTTATGAGAGAATCAATTATATATACATATATATGTATTATGTATGTATGTGTATGTGTGTGGGTATATGCATTATTCACAAATAATTACTGAAAATTTTTTTAAAAAAGGGAAAGGCCCTATTTATACAAAAATATTTATAGCAACTCTTTTTGTGGTTGCAAAGAAGTGGAAATTGAGGGGATGTCCATCAATCGCGGAATGGCTGAAAAGATTGTGATGAAATACACTTGTGATATAAGAAATGATGAGCAGGATAATTTCAGAAAAACCTGGAAACTTTACATGAACTGATGCAGAGTGAAATGAGTAGAACCTGGAGAACACTGTACATAGTAACATCAATACTGTATGATGAGCAACTGTGAATGACTTAGCTATTCTGAACAATACAATTATACAAGACAATCCCAAAGGACTCAAGATGAAAAATGCTGTCTTCCTCCAGAGAAAGAACTGATAAAGGCTGAAAATAGACTGAAGCATACTATTTTTAAAATTTCTTTCTTTTCTTTATTTTTTTTTTGGTTCAAGTTTTCTTCTGCAAAATGACTAATATGGACTAATATGTTTTACATGATTAAACACGTATAAACTATATCAGATTGCTTACCATCTCAAGGAACTGTGAGGGGAAGAGAGGAAGGAAAAGGGAGAATTTGAAACTCAAAAAAATGAGTGTTGGGCAGTTAGGTGGCTCAGTGCACAAAGCTCCAGCTTTGGAGTTAGGAGGAGCTGAGTTCAAATCTGGTCTCAGACACATGACACTTCCTAGCTGTGTGACCCTGAGCAAGTCACTTAACCTCAATTGCCTCATCAAAAAAAATGTTAAAAATTGTTTTTACGTGTAATTGGGGAAAAATAAAATATTATTAAAAAACAAATAATTACTGAACACCTACAGTATTTAAGTCATTTTTACTAGATGCCATTGGGAACATAAAGATGAATAAGACATGGATTATTGTGGAGTGAAACCAAGATGGCAGACAAAAGGCAGTGACTTGTCTGAGCTCTTTCCAAAACCTCTACACACCTGCTTGGCCACAGAGGGTGGTGTCCTTTGAAAGAGAGAAGAGAGGTGGGGGATGTTTCTGACTTTGAGGTAATATATTAAATATGCAATTGACAATAGAAATTGACCTGGGTTTTCACTACCTAGGGCTGATTAACTTACGGGGGGGGGGCGGTGGGGGAGCTTTGAAGCCAGAGGCAAACTACCCACCCACCTACCCTCTATTCCTATCCCTTTCCAGAGAAAGGGTAACCACTGTATATTACACAGCAGGAATCACCAAGACAGAAAGCTCTGAGCATCAAGATTTTACACCAGGGGTTAAAACATTTCATCCTAGAAAAGAGCAAGGTCACCCCCTTTGCTAGTTAGCTCTGACTAGCGTGCCGAGACTCTGAGATCCCCTTCACTGAGCCAGTGCTGGGCCAACTGCGTAGTTATGATCACGTTACTGCACCATCTGCTCAGGGGTGGTGCAGGGAGCCGTGTGTCCTCCTGCCTGGACACCGAGGAGGACACCACTCACTAATCAATCTGCTCCAAATTGCCTCATATGATTAGTGTGTAATGATTCAGGTAGGTCATGGCCACGGACATCCCTGTTATTAATACATGAGCAGGCTGTAAATGTACATTGATCCTGTAAAGGATACAGGTTTATGGACTTAGTAGAATAGGTCTCCCTCTGTGAAGCATAAATGGCTGTCACTTGGAAGGGAAGATGATTCTGGAGTTGGCAATGACCTTCAGGAAAGGGTGCAGGGAAGCATCCTAGGGCTCCCTTTTTGGAAAGGTTGTTGGTTCAGGATGTTGGATGAAACAAGGTTTACCTGACTACAGGGAAAACACTTGGCTCTCTCCCTGTTTCCTGAACTGAAATTTATTATCTGTTTGCATTAGGAGCTCACAATTTAATTCAGTGATTATGAGACTAAATTAATCCACCTTTGTAAAAGCAACTTGGAATTAGTTGCTGAATATTGTTATTACTCACCAGTAGTTCTATGCAATGGTGAAATCAAAGGTCTGAAATTACATACGCACACATATGTGTGTGTGTGTGTATACACACACATAGACATACATACAAAGCCTGTACCTATAAATATGATATTGGCCCCTCCCCAAATTCCTGTGAAAACTACAACTGTACCTAATTCACAGACACAGAAAAACCATTCAAGGATAGTAAATAATTTTTTCAACACAAACATACTCAGAGATCCCTAAGAGAGGATATAACTCGTCAGCTCCCTAGATATTCTAAAGTCTCTCAGGATTGGTAAATCCTCAAGAAAAAAGAAAACCTGCTTCATACCTCCCAGATTACCTAAGTTCTAAGGGCACTTTCCATATATTTAACAGATGGTCTAGAAATCTGCACTGGGAGAGAGTTTGTCTTTGCCTGAATAGCTGCTCAGGGATAGAAAGCCTTCTGCATGTCTCCCAAGTCTCACCAAAGAAAGTCAGGCACTCTTGTCTCATTATCAGTCTCCCTACCAGGTTTGTTCAGTCCTTGTGGTTTTCTAGCATTTGTTGCAGAGATCCACAAATGCCTGAAGGGGACTTGGAACCAGATATTTAGCAGACCTACAAACACTTCTAGTCCCTATTCTGAGTGAAATAATGGAGAATAATATTGCCTCATAGGAGCAGCTAGATGGTGCAGTGGATAAAGCTCCAGCCTTGCAGTCAGGAGGGACCTGAGTTCGAATGCGGCCTCAGACACTTGACATTTACTAGCTGTGTAACCTCGGGCAAGACTTCCTCACCAAAAAGCAAAAAAAAAAAATGTATATATATATGTGTGTGTGTGTGTGTGTGTGTATATATATACATATATATGTATATATATGTATATATATATATACACACACACACACACATATATATAGCCTCATTATTTAACTATGTATTGACTTTCCTTAAATCATCCACTAGTGTAGCATTGGATATTTGGTATAAAACCTGAAAAAAGAGAATAATAAAGCAAATCTGCAGCTTATTTCTATTAACCAAAACAGTAGCTGATAATTTCCAGGCAAATCTAACATTTTTTCTCTCCCATAATTCAAACTCTGCTCTGTCCCTAATGCAAGCCATGTCATCTCGAGCGAGGGCTTAACCTCTCAGTGTCCAGGCCTCATCTTCCTCTCTAGACAACTTTGACCACTTAGCTAATTCAACTATGGATTGTTCTCAATACTTGACTGCCTTGTCTCCTGCTAAAATAATCTTCCTAAGGCCCAATAGATCTCAACGTGTCTCTGCCTTGCTGAAAAATCTTCAGGGATTCCCCATTACCTGAAGGAAAAAAATATAAACTCCTTAGCCTGGCATTAAAGAATTCCCACAATCAGGCTCTCACCTCCCTTTCTAGTCTTGTTCCATACTATTTCCCTTCATGATCTAGGTTGTAGCCTAGAACCATTAATAATTCCTTGGATACAACACTCTACCTCCTCCTTTTATCCATCTGCACAAGACATCACCCACACTTGACATACACTCCATTCCACTAGGGCCTATGTCATCACTAGCTGCACTTCATGTAATCTGGAGAAATGCCACCCAGACAACTCAGATACAAATTGGCATGTTCTCTACATCAATGTATTAGAAAAATCAATCTGCTGTGGCACATAGGTTTGGAGGAGAAATTCCTGGAGACAAGGAAACCATAGAAGAGAAAAGAATGGCAGCAGTGGACAAAGAAAAGTAAGGTATGGGATATATCACAAAGGAACAAGGGATAGAACTTGAAGATGGACTTGATTTGAGAGTTGAAGGTGAAGAAAATGTCAGACAGTTCTGAACTTCCAAAACTGGATAGCTAAGAAGAGGGTGGTATGGATGATGTTGATGATGATGACAGCAATTGTGTGTGTATATACACATATATACATATATATATATATATATACACACATATATATATATATATATATATATATACATATACATACATGTGCCTTATTTGTGAAATGCTTTATGTGTGTTATCTTTTTTGGTTCTTACAACTCTGGAAAGTAAGTACTATTCTTAATTGAGTCTGAGAGAGGCTGAATGGCTTTCCCAGGATCACCCAACTAATAAGCATCCAAGGCAAGGTTTAAACTCGGGTTTTTTCTGATTTGAAATTCAACATGCAGTATACCACTAGCTGCCTGTCTAAATAGTGAAGTTAGCAGGGAAAGTTAATTAATGTTGGACATTTTCAATTTGAAGTGATGGTAAGATATGTAAGTAAGGATCCCCTGAAGGATGATAGAGAGAGAGAACTAGAGTTTAGATGATAAGCGTGGGTTCATCAACATAGGGGTGATCCTTGAGTGAATAAGAAGCAGACAAATTATGTATGGCAAGAGAATTTTGGATGAAGATGCACAGTTGGGATGGTAGATTGAAGGACAGCATAAAGAGACTCTCCTTTAGACAGGTAATGTAGTACAATGGACAGAGCACTATATTTAAGTGGGAGGAAGACTCAGATTTAAATCTCTTCTCTGACGTTTTCTAGTTATGTGAAAATGGACAAATCATTTAACCTCCTTTGATTCTCAGCATTCTTATGTATAAAATGTTTTTAATAAAATCCATATGACCTAATTTGGAAAAGACCCTGATGTGATGAAGGACAGAAGGCAAAAGAGAAAGGAGACAGCAAAGGACTGGGTGGACAGATAGTGTCATGTAAACAATGAATATGAACTTGGCCAGACTTTGAGAGACTGGAGAATAGAAGGGCCTGGCATGCTATGGTCCATGCGGGTCACTAAGAGTTCAACTTGACTAAACAGCAACAAAGGTCAAATAAAATAATGTGTGTACTTAATTAACATTAGAATACTATTTAAATACAAGTTATTATAGTTGTTGTTTTCTTCCAGTGATTCTCCTCTTAATCTGAGGACTCTTATAGCAGAAGGGCAGTATATACATCTCCAGAAGATCAGTCTCAACAAATGATTTTACTGCTCTAAATCTGCAGTTTCCTCTTAAAAATTTAGAGCAGAGCAAAAACACTATAAGGATGAACAGCTTTGAAAGACTTAGTAACTCTTCCCTACATAATCATCACCATCACCATCACCATCACCAGAGGAATGGTGATGAAGAATGCCACCCACCTACTGACACAAAAGTGATAAACTAAGTTTGCAAACATAAGACATACTATTTTGGACATGGCCAATATAAGAATTAGTTTTGTTTGCATATGCATATTTGTTACAACAATTCTGATTTTCCTTTGTCCTTCCTCATAGGAAGGGGAGGAGATGAAAAAAGAAAAATAAATGCTTGTTAACTAAATTATATGTTTGTGTGTGTGTGTGTGTGTGTGTGTGTGTGTACACACATATATAATGTGTGTACACATGCATATATGTATATATACATATATGTGTGAATATAAATATGTATGTATACACACATGTATACATGCATGTGTGTATTGCATGTGTATGTATGTGTGTGTTTACACACACACATACACACACATACATGACAAAATTCAGAGAAAAAAAGCAGAAGAGCTATATACTCTCCTAATATATAAAACTGATTTTGCATGGACCTATTGTTTGGGCCTACTACCTCAATCCTTTTTTGTCTATTTCAAGCCAAGAACCATGTAAATATTATATTCTGGCAAAGGAAAGAGAAAGATGCCTAAGGGTAAGCAGTATGGAATGGAAATGAAGCAAACCTTGCTGAAGGAGACATCAAGCCTTCACCTCAGACCAAGCCACTGCCTCTTTTTTGGTTTGAAAACCTCAATGCAGTCATCTTCCCAGGATGCAACCAGTTGCCAAATGAAATTTTATTGCTCTTATAAGATTTCATTTTAAATAAGGAAAAAGGACAAACTACTTCATAATCAGTGGTGTTCTACATGAGTATATCATGTCATGGGTGAAGAGGGCACGGCGCCCGGCCATATGGGCTACTTAGGAGCCAGCTCTTCTGCCTGCCTGGTTACCAAGCGACACCCTGGACTTCAATCTTTGTTCTGGGGGAAAAAATGACCCCTTGGCCCTGGAAGTTGATTGATATTCATTGTTCCAGTTAGGTTATGATCACAAGGGAGAGTAATGACACCAATTATGCACACAGAGATTTGGCGGCAGCCCGAACCCTTCCAAATGAGAATTTTTCTGTTCTTTCTTTCTTGAAAAAAAAAATGCTACCAGAAATCCATGCGCTTGTCTGTGGGAGCAAATTAATATTTTCTTCCTTAGACTGTAGTTGTAGATATGGAAATATCATATCCATAGACAAATTAACATGAGCTCTCTTACAATGTTTCACTAATTATCTCAGGGACCAAGGACTCCCCTAGGTTAGAAACTTCAGACTCAATCCAAGACTGCAACTAGAATTTCTTTAGGAGGAGCAGCAATTTGTATCATATTAGGAAGGGTGGCAGAGCAAAAATAAATAAATAAACAAATAAATAGATAGATAGATAAATAAATAATTTGGTGAATAAGTAAATGAATACATAAATAATTAAATGGAGCATACAAACAGAAAAAAACCCCAGCCCCAATACCCTCTTTCCTCCTGTTCTTCCTTTTCCTTATCATCATGCAACAGTTTTAGGAGAGAGACCCCAGTCAGTACAGAGAATGCTAAAAGGACCCACATGTTCAATACTACCAAACTGATCCAAGCAGGTCTCATGACAAACAGCCCCCTCCATTCCACCCACAGAGTCAAGCTGCTTTCAGGGAATGCTAGAACGTGAACTTCAAAGGGTTTAAGGATTGATGTGGCACATAGGGAATTAGACATGAAATTCCCTTTATTAAGAGGAACAAAAGCAGTGTCCCTAATCTCCTGTGTGATACAAGCTTTGGATGATCAGGGTTGCACTCAGTCATACTGATGTATCTAACAGCTAATACATAATCTTTCCTTTTTATTTTCTTCTTCTCTCAATTCACATATGCAAATGCAGTAACAATAATAAGAGTCAAGCCCCACCATTGAAGGGCAAAATGAATTCTTTTTGATCAGAACTGATCGTGTTAAAAATTCCCACAGTCTTCACTTTCAGGTGGGCTGTGACATGACATGGAATGATATTTAGGATATCAAATTAGACTTCAGTTTCAAAAGTTGGCTATGGCTATTAGTTTCCAAAACAAAAACTAAAATTACATCTTGAAACATCCTGAAACAAGACTTCTAAAAAGTTCATCTTAATGGTTAAATCATCCCAGATTTATTTTCAGTGCCTTGGGAAAGCTGGGTAAGAGAGGAGGGTGTCTCTTTCCCCCTGCTTTCATATAGCTGGGTTCCTATGTGGATTCAATCCCTAATGTTCCAGGCCAATTTGTGATTCAGAAGCCATAGATATTGTTATTAGACACAAAGCAATCAGGAGACAACATAGTATGTTAGAGTGCTAGGCCTCTGACTCTTATTGTAAATTATTGAACCTCAGTTTCCTTATTAGCAAAATGAAAACAGTAACACCTGTGATATCTAACTAATAGGGAGGCTTTTGCAAGACTTAAAGGAAGCAATGTATATAAAGCATATATAAAGAGAGAAGTCCTATAAACAAAAATTACCCTGCTAATGGGTGGAGAAATTTGAAAAGACGAAAAGCTTACTTTCTTCTCCAAAAAAAGAAAAAGAAAAGAAAAGCACCTGCGTGGGTGGCAATGAGAAAGGTAGAAAGTGCTTAGGAGCTCAACACACACACACACACACACACACACACACACACACACACACACACACACACACACACACACAAATGAGATGTCTGAAATATGCTCTCTGCATCTTAACTGATGAAACTCCTTTTTGCAATAATCTCTATGCGGAGTCACATCTACAAGCTTAAAAAGAACAAAATGAATTGCTCCTTCATGGCTCTGGGAAAAAATGTGGTCTTGCAAACTAATCTGCATCCGATGGCATTTCTTTATACTTTGTGGGGTCATCTGAATGGGAAGGCAGTATTCCCCCAGGGTAACATAATCTAAGAGTAGGGAATGAAAATAACAGAGAAAATGTATTTTATTTTAACCTATGGCCAGTAATGGAAAGGCTAATTCATTAAAGAAAGCTGCCTTACTTAGTACCACCTCTTAGTAGGATTCATTTTAGCAAGTATACCTTTTATTCTCTTTATCTGCAACTAAGGCTACAGCAGCAGACAAAAAAAAAAAACCCAACAACAACAAAAAAACCCAGACATGTAGAGTTCAGCTTTCCCAGGAACCTCATGACTAAAGAAAATAACTTTTCATACAGGTGAACCTCAAGACAGAAATATATATGTATATATACATGTACAGGGTGTCCCAAAAGTATTGGTGCGGTTTTAAGCCATTAAATTTTACATATATGTTTATGTGTGTGTGTGTGTGTGTGTGTGTGTGTGTGTGTGTGTGTGTAAGCACACATGCACATTTTTTAAGAAACACTTACTGAATGCTGACTCCGGTCAAGAAAACTGTAAGTACTGTAAGTATCACTTGCATGAGTTTTCTGTGCAGTTTCCTAGGAGAGAAGGCAAAAAGACATCTTTAGGATTAAGAAACTTTTAAAACACTATTTAAAAATTTAGTCACCATTTAAATCTTCTGAGTCTGAATTCTGTTTTCTGTCATCTGGAGACAAGGAAACTTTATGAAACCAAGAGTAGCTTTGTTATGGATCCTAATGGTCCAATCATACTGTCCGCTGGATACATCATATCTAGAGTATTGTATTGAAGCTTTAGCAAGAAATATTAAAAAGAGATGAAAAAATGGAACACAATCAAAAGGGAGTAACTATGATCTAGGAAGGGCCTAGAATATGTCATATGAGACATAAATGATGAAAGAGCTTGGGATGCTTAACATGGAAGATAATATATTTGTGTGTAAGTGGGGGAGATGCATGATTGCTATCTTCAAATATTTGGACATCTTGTCATAAACAATAAAATTAGAATCCAACTAGGACCAAACGAGGAAGAGTTGTAGGGAGGCAGATTATGACTAAATGAGGATTTTCTGCCACAGAGGGAGGTTGGTCACATGGCTTCTAATTCTCCTCTCAATTCTACGACAATAGAGTTCTGTAATCTCTAAATCCAAATTTGAGAGTTGGAAGGGACCTCAAGAGTCATTCAATCCAGTATCTGAAGAGAAATTCCTTGAAGAGCACAAATACTGAACCACAGTACTTTTTGAGACAAACCTATCTACCTTTGGATAGCTCTCATTAATAGGAAAATGGGGAGGGGGGAGAATGTTTTCTTGCCATGAAATTAAAATCTACTGTTCTGTAACTTCCACCCACCACTTCTCATTCTACCAAAGAAATCATATCTAACCTCTTCTATATGACAGCCCTTCAAATATTTGAAACCAGCTATGACATCCCCTTTTCCTCTTCGAGTTAAATAATCATTGTTTATTCAACACTTTTTAAAAAATATACGATGCTTTTGAACACTTTGATCATCCTTATTAGCTCCCTTGAATGCCCTCCAATTTGTCAATGTCCTTCTAAAGGTCTGGGCCCCCATTAGCCAATCTCCCATTACATTATAATTTCCCCTTTAGAACTTCACATATTATTCCAGGTATGGTATGACCAGAAAAGAGCACAGCAGGACTATGAACTTCCCTCTTTCCTGACATTTTGCCTTTATAAATACTGACTTACGTTACCATGATACTTTTCAGCTACCGTATCATACTCATTACTCCTATTAAATTTCTAATTTGCTTAAAAAAAAAAACTCAGTGCATTTTGTCCATGAATGGTTGGATAGCATGTTCTCACCATCCTTTATTCGGATATAATATAACCAAGACTTTTAGAGTTACTTAATTTTGCAACAAATATTCAACAGCCAAATGGATCTGTGATCTCATCTCATTTGTACATTCCTGGTGATGTCACAGACCACAACCCATCCAAGCCACTCTTGACCATGCCCTCCCATAATTTCCAGGGACCCTTCCCACACACTAGAGACCTTCCTTACTTTCTTCTGACATCATAAGGCTACAGTGGAATACTATAGGCTGTCTGTCTGCCAGCATCCCTTGATCTACCATGTGACCAGCCTATCTTTTTTTCCTATCAAATGTTTTCCACATCATGGTATAGTTTACTTTTCTTCATAGTTCCTCATTGGTTCTATGTCACAGCCTGCTCACATCCACCTATGTTTTCTTATGACCCTGTTTGTACATTCATTTTCATTTTTTAATAGATTGCTGTGCTCAGCCATACTACCACACAATGATGGATGGTATTACAAAGGGGGAACTTTGTTTTCAGAGTCATTGGAGGAGCAAGAAATACAATAGCAATAGAAGAAATATAATCAAAAGTAAATTATATATACTTGTCAACTTTTCATTCTTAGATTAAATTGAAGAGCATCTACATTGGTGAGTCAAAGCTGTTGGCCCCAAGGACTAAAGGAGACTGTTACCTCTCACAGGAAACATTTCTAGGAAACCTGCTGTAATTCTTCTACAATAGGGGTTCTCAACCAATAAACTAGGATCTTGAAACAATATGTGGTAGGGACTTTAATGCCTATATTTGCTCTTTTGAATATTTGTTGGTAATAAAACTGGGAAAGGGCATCCTTTCTTACACATGTAATTTAAAAGATTTGGGGAAATGAAAAATAATCAATCAATACACATTTATGAAGAAGCTATTATGTACTAAGCACTATGCTTGGTAGGAACCAGGTATACAAAAATAAAAATAAATAAATAAAATTCCTGCTCTTAAGGAAAATCCATTCTAACCAGCATGCAAAAAATGTATATGTAAGTATACAGAGAATTCATAAAAAATAAACACAAGATAGAGTAGGAAGGTAGGATGGTTGGTGGTTGAGAGAGGTAGAAAGGGAATCAGGGAAGGCTTCATGTAGTAGGTGGTGTTTGCTGAGTCCTGTGGGAACAAGAGGATTCTATGGTTTGGTGACAAGGTGGGAAGGCATTCCAAGCATGGATGACCACCAATACACAGGCATGGAGACAGAAGATGAAATACCAAATGTGAAGTACAGAAAGGCCAGTTTATCTTGACTGGATTGCAAGATGGTGAATAACATATAAAGATATTAGAAAGGTAGGTCAGGTATACGTAATAAAAGGTCTTAAAAGTCAAAGAGTAATTTATACTTTATTCTAGAAGCAATAGGGAGCCACCAAAGTTTACTGAGCAGGAGAGTGCCACAGCCAGTTCTACACTTGAAGAAAGTTCCTCTGGCAGCTATGTACCCCTGAATGTCTCGCTAGAGACTTAAACCAGTTAAAGGATCCTAGTGACAATAATGAAGGCATTGATATATTGCTTAAAAGTTTGAAAAGGGCATTTTCAAACATTAACTCATTTGATCCTCATAACACTCTTAGAAGGTAAGACATAAGGCATTATCCTCATTTTTAGAACAGGAAACAGAAGCTCAGATAGGTTAATTGATTTTCTGCTGGTTAAATGGCTAGATGGTACTAGAATGGGATTTGAAACCAGGCTTCTTCTGAGTCCACGTCTCACCTCTTTCCACCACATAACACCACATATTTCTCTGACATGAATTAACCCAGATTACGGCTTCCATTTAGGTTTTATCTCAACTTCTAATCTACTTGTTTTACAATATGTCCTGATGGCAGCTTTCCCTTTGCTGACCACCCTCTAGAAGAAAAGATTTATGGACAAAAAAAGTTAGTCTACCATAAAGTTCTATACCATCTTCTTTCTTTAAATGCATATAATATCTTTTTTCTTTTTAATCATTTTTTTTAAATTCAATTTTAGTTTTCAACATTCACTTTTATAAGATTGAGTTCTAAATTTTTCTCCCTCATTTCCCCCTCCCCAAAACAGGGCACAATCTTATATAGGCTATATATGTATAATTATATTAAACATATTTCCACATTAGTCAAAATGCATATAGTATTAAATACAAATTCACTTGAGCAATTAATGCAAAAAAGTATTCTTTTTATATTTAACAAACATTTATTAAAACCTTTTGTGAGCTAGAACTGTATTAGCTGTTGGGGATACAAAAAACAAAAATGAAATAGCTCCTACCCTCAAGGAGCTTATATTCTGTTGAATTCATCGATTTTTAAAAACTATAACCCTGGGAGTTGTATATGAATACATTTACTTTCAAAAGGCCCTATGTGTACAAAACCATCTATAGTGACTCCCTCTGTGGCGGCAAAGAATTAGAAATTGAGGGGATGCCCACCAACTGTGGAATGGTTAAACAAGCCTTGGTAGATGACTACAATGGAGCACTACTGTGCTACAAGAAATGATGAAGGCAGTGGTTTCAGAAAACAAAACAAAACAAACAAACAAAAAAAACATGGCAAGACCTACATGAACTGATACAAAGTAAGGTGAGAAGACCTGGAAGACCACAGCAACAGCAATCCTGCAATGATCAATTGTAAACGACTTATCTACTCTGATCAATACAATGATCCAAGACAATTCCAAAGGTCCCAGGATGAAAAAATTCTATGCACCTCCTGAGAGAAAACTGATGAACTCTGAGTGCAAATTGAGGTATAATATTCTGGGTTTTTTAAAATATGGCTAATATGGGGATATGTTTTACATGATTTCACATGTATAACTGATCTCAGTTGTTCAATAAACAAATACTCATGTCTTTTCCGTGGTTTACACATCTCTGGCAGGAAGGGAAAGAGCTAAAGTCAATGAGAAACTTACTGTAGCTTGTTCTACCCATAAATAATCTTACTCCAATACCATTGGTATGATTGTGAGCAAGCCATTTTCTCTCTAAACCTCAGTTTTCTTACCTGTAAAATGGGAATATTATTGCTTTAATTACCTAGAAGTATTTTGAGGAAACCATTATGTAAATTCCAAATCATGATATAAGTAATCACTATTTTGTTAATCCTTCTTTGGCATCCCTCACACAATCAAGTCAAGTGGTGAGGGCAGAATGGATTTGAGTACCTTGACAAATGAAGGCACATATGATGGGTAGAAAAGGAGAAATGCTAGATAAGAGAGAAAGGATCCCCATGGAACATATCCAACATTTCTATGCAATGTATTAGTGCTGAAAACAGAGCAGGATTTGGGGGTCAGAAGATATGGTTTTACTACTCTATAATTTAGTAGTTATATGTACTTTGGGCAAGCCTCTTCCAATTCCCTGCCAATCCTACTTTGGAGGCAACAGAATTCCTGAAAGCTAGACCAATTGAGCACAAGCTCTGACCTACTGCGTGTGTGATGCTGGGAGTACAAAGACAAAAATAAGGAGCTTGGACTTTGTGGCAGTGTTTGGGAAACACATACATGCAAATAAATACAAACTGATGGGGGAAAGAGCACATATTAACAACTATGAGGAAGAAGCAAGGTTTCACAGAACCTTCAGCAAGATGAAAAGCCTTTGACTAAAGGTCCCCAATCAGTCATTCTGTCTCCCACAACTACTCTACAAGGTATGTGCTATTATCTCCATTTAATAAATGATGAAACTGAGGCAAACAGAGGGTCACAGAACTAGTAAGTGTCTAATGCTGAATGTGAACTCAGGTCTTCTTGACTCTAGGCCCAGCACTCTATCCATTTCACCAACTAACTGCCTTGATAGCAATACTGTGTGAAGTGTTAGGGACAAAAAGGGAGATACCATTTTGCTGATTGGCTGTTTGAGGATCAACCTAGTTAAGTTCAGGGGGGCTCAACTGGAGACTTGCTTACTACAAGATGAGTTCACAAAAACCATTCATATGAAAGGGTTGCAATCTGAATATGAGGAGGAAACACTAGCACTAGTAAAATCATGGATTACTGAATATTGAACTATGGAAATACATACATACACACGCACACATATATACATATACATATATATATATATATATATACACACACACATATATAGATAGATATATAAATATAGATAGATGGATCTTTTTACGTACTGAATTCCAACTACCTTGATTAATGGGGCTTCCAGTAAATTAAAGTGAATTAAAAGGGGCTGTGGAAAAAAAAAGAGATCCCTGGATCAGCCTCTGCATAGAAAATACCTAGATGTGGAGATGTGTGGAATGACATCCTCTCACTGTTGTCATTTACGTTGATGGGCAGTTGGTAGGAGCCAAGCTGGTACTGAATTATTCATCACCTTAAGCTCAGGGACATTCCATTCTAAACCAAATGGATTTCCTGTGTGTATCTGTCATTTCTATATGCAACCTATTGTGAAAAGCCTGGCCTTCTCTTTATAGATGTGATGATGTCAAACCTCCCTCCATTCTCTGAAAACAGCATATTGGGCACTTTCAGGTTCAAGAAAAAGACTCCACATGTGGATGCTTATCTACAATGCACTTTTTCCTATTATCCTAATTTATATGCTGTTTGTGTCTAGCCCAATTTTAGTACTACCAGTACCACTGGTTATGATTATATTACACAACATGACCTCTTTCCTTCCATTCTTTACTTTAATCAGGCAATCCTGCTCCATTCAGAAGTTGAATCTTCTCTGCATAAACTCCCCAAAGAGACAGGAGTTCATTATGATGGATGCCAATAGTGGGCAGTGTAAAGGCCATAAATCTACGGGCCATTTTGGAAATTTTTAGTTGAGCCTTTATAATACTGTGCACAAAGTAGTCACTTAGGGGAGGAGGAATAGCATGTAGACTTAAGAGAGTCTGAATATGAATACCTAGACTAACTGCCTATCTTTTTTCAGTTGAGCTGAATCAGTAAGATGCTCAAGAAAGCAATGTAAACTTGGCTATTTACTGCCTGTATAACCTTGGGCAAGTCACTTGACTTCTAGAGGCTGTGTTTTCTCAACTTTCAGATGACAAGTTTGGATTAAATAACCTTGAAGGCTCTTTCTGGCACAAGATATGAGACCCTATTGGACAGGTAAGCATAAAGATCATCATATTAGTGCATAGTGTGGGGGAAAAGTTTTCTGGGCTGGGATTTGGAAAATCTGGGTTTGAGTTATAGGCTTATAAGACTATATTGTTGTTGGTGTTGAGCTATTTTTCAGTCATGTCCAATTCTTCTTAACCCTTTTTAGGGTTTTCTTGACAAAGATACTGGAGTAGTTTGCCATTTCCTTCTCCAGCTCATTTGACAGGTGAGGAAACTGAGTCAAACAGGGTTAAATGAGGCCAGATTTGAACTCAGGAAGAATTTTCCTGACTCTAGGCCCAGCATTCTATCCAGTGCACCATTTAGTTTCCCTACAGGATTATAGGAGCATATAATTATATCTGGAAAGGACCTTACAACTCATCTGATACAACCCTGCTATTTTAAAGATGAAAAAACTCAGTATGAGAAGTCATGTGACTTGCCCTAGTTCATAAAAGTAAAAAGCATTATGAGAGAAAAAAAACAGGATTCAAACCTAATTCTTCTGTTTCCAAATCTGGCGCTCTTTTCATTTTACCAGGCTTTACTACTTACTAGCTGTATGACCCAGGACAAATTCCTTAAATGTTCTGAGTTTCAGTTTTCTCAACTGTAAAATGGGTACAACAACATTAATGCTATTTTCCTCAAAGAATTGGTGAGAGGAAAGCACCCTATTAATGGTGAAGTCTTATAAATATGAGTTGTTACTACCATTATTGATAATAAATGGCAAATAATTTCATTCGTCACTGCACCAATAGAATGGCTTAAATTCAAGTAGCACATAATGAGAAAATACTAAGCTGCCTCTTAGAGAACTGGGGAAACTACAAATATTTTTAAAGCTTTCAGAGAGACTCTCTAGTTTAAAATTACTAGTGAAAACTCATTGGAGGAACTCTCAGACCCTTGGAGAACTGAGCTCAGGAACATTCCTACTAAATTTATACCATAGTTGAAGAGTGCTAATAGAAGAGAAAAGCCTACAGTGAATGAGAATAAAGGGATTAATAACACAGATGAATGTGCTATTCCTGAATTCACTACCATGCCCTCTGCTTCTGGTCTAGGCAGATGCATAAGGCACTGTCTTAAAAATTGTTTCTGACACAAGGCTAGATAATTGAGGAGATAGAAAGAGAGCTCCTAGCAGTTCTCAGTGGGTTCAAGTCATCAGACTAGAAAAATAGTAAATGCTTAACATAAATGCTTCTTGACTTAACTTGATATCACATGATATTGAAAGAACTTTCAGATATGATTTTGATCAATTGTTGATTTTTTTTAATGCGGAGAAATGGAAGGGTGGTGCGAATGTAAAGGAATTCTTTAGACTATAAGTAAGTAAGCTTGACTTCAATGTCAAATTCCAAGCACATTTAATTAATATGATGGGAAGTATACATGCAGAAATGAAAGAGGTAATCAAAAAGAAGAGACATGACTTTATTAAGACTGTGCCATGTCAGATGATCCTTCTCTCTTTTTTCAATAGGTTGGCCTGACTATCAGGTCAAAGAAATACTAATGCATAGAAGATACCTGAACTACAGGAAAATATTTGTCAAAAGTATGTCATGGTATCTTTGTGGACCAGAGGGAAAGAAGTAGATGGATAATAATAGTTAGGTGAACTTCAAACTGATTCAATGACCAGACCCAGCGAGCAGTGATTAATGGACCAATGTTAACCTGGAAGAACAACCTTAATGAAGTGTCTCAGGGACATGTTCCAGGTCTTATTCTTTTTGTAAAACTATACATATATGTATAGTTTTACTATATATACACACACACATATATATATACTATATCATATATATTTACTATATATAGTGTGTGTATAACATATATATATAATGTGTGTGTGTGTGTGTGTGTGTGTGTGTGTGTAGCACTTAGGTGGTGCAGTGGATAGAGCACTGAGCTTGGAATCAGGAAGATTCATCTTCATGAGGTCAAATTGGGACTCAGATACCTATTAGCTATATGACCCTGGACAAGTCACTTAATCCTATTTACCTCAGTTTCCTCATATATAAAATGAACTGCAGGAAAAAAATGGCAAAACACTCCATTATCTTTGCCAAGAAAACCTGAAATGGGGTCATGAAGACTCAGATATAACTGAAAAATGATTAAACATATATAGATACAGATATAGTGTGCATATATAACATAGATGTATATGTGTATGTATGCAGTATGTGTAATATATATATATATATCTACAGACACATACATACTCACATATATGTACGTATATGTATATATATATATGTATATATATTCAATTACTTGAAAGAAGGAATAGCTAACAATGTTATCAAATTTGGGATGACAGCATCAAAAGGAATAGCTAACGCTTTAGATCTTGATTCAGTCATCCAACATGATCTGACAGGCTAAAATGATGGAGTCCAATTTATCAGGAATAAAGACATACATGTGAGTTCAAAGGAATCAAGAAGATAAGTTACAGGATGGAGAAGACATGCCTAGACAAGAATTTGAGTGAAAAAGACCCAAGGATTTTAGTATACTATGGGCTCAGTATGAGTCAACAGTATGTCATGGTGACAGGCAAAATATAGTAAGCCACACTAATGCAGGCAGTTTCTAAAATGAGGTGGTGATAGTCATGCTATACTCTGCTTTGGTCACAACATATCTGGAATATTGTGTTCCATTTGGGGCACCTCATTTTTGGAAAGATGGAAGCTGGTTTGAAGGAAGGCAATGAAGATAGTGAGGGGGACTTGACACCGTGACATGTAAATATTGGTTGAAGTAACATGTGATGGTGAAGCTGAAGATTATAAGACTGTGGAGGGGAAGGTGGACGCATGATAGCAGGCTTCAAGTACCTGAAGGTGCGTGGTGGAATAGTGCCATGTATCCCTTCTTGTATCATGGATGCCTTTGGCAGTTTGGTAAAGCCTAAGGATGTTTTCTCAGAATGACATTTTAGAATAACTGATAAAAAAAAAAAAAGGATTGAAGTTAGAAGGCATTGAAAATAAAGATGTAGTTGTTTTCCCACTGAAGTTCTGCAGTCTATTCAAAGGCAGTTCCCTCCTCTCCCATTACCTATAGACCTCAGGTTAAGAATCTCAGCTGTGGAAAAGGTTTTAAGCTCGTTTTATTTGCCCAGAAGGCAGAGCTAGGTAGAACTGGTACAAGCTTGTTGCTGAGTCATTTCTGTCATGTTCAACTCTCTGTGGCACCATTTGGGGCTTTCTTGGCAAAGATACTAGGAGTGGTTTACCATTTCCTTCTCCAACTCATTTTACAGATGAAGAACTGAGGCACACAATGTTAAGTGACTTGCCCAGGGTCACATAGCTAGTAAGTACCTGATGCTGCACTTGAACTCATGAGGAGTCTTCTTGATTCTAAGCCCACTGCTTTACCCACTGTACCATTTAGGTGCTAGGGTAGAAGATACAGAGGCAAATTTAGGGGTTGGGGGAGTAGACCAAAACAATTAGAATCTTCTTACCAAGTAGAGCTATTCAGAATGGAATGGGCTGTTTCTGATAGAAGCAACTTGTCCATTTCTGGAGGTCATAAAACAGAGGCCAGATGACAACTTCTCAGAAATTTTGTAGAAAGGATATTTGTTCCAATATAGATTGTTTGGACTAGAAGACCTCTGAATTCCCTTCACAAATCTGAGACTGTAGGATTTGATGACAACTTCCTTCAACCAAGTAAACAATGTATGTGATGAAGCTCCATGCTTTCCAAAGACCATCAATGGAAGAGGGGCAAGCCTCCTATTCTCAGTTTTCCCACTGCTTTTCAGATTATCATACCACAAGAAGATTGTGCCAACAGAATATTCAGATAAGCAACTGAGGACTCAGGACTATTGTCAATGGTAAGTTTGCCCCCCTCTTTCCTATGCTTTATTACAGTTTTATGTAAGAGGACTTGTTCTGCTTCTTTTCCTCAGTGGGTAATTTCCAAAGAAGGGGACATTTCCAGTCATCCTGATCTACATCTTGCCAGTGGACCCATATGGCTCCAGAGGAGAGAGTAAGGCTGGTGGACTTTGCACAGCCCTCCCTCACTTAAATCCAATTAACTTGCAAATCATTACATCACCTTCCTGATGTCATGGTCCTCTTTGAGAATGAAGGAAAAATAACCGGTGAGTAGTAGTATAGTAATAGCTGCCCTACTGGGGAACCAACTGGCTATTCCAATTAGGCAATGCAGTTCCTTCCTTCCTTCCTTCCTTCCTTCCTTCCTTCCTTCCTTCCTTCCTTCCTTCCTTCCTTCCTTCCTTCCTTCCTTCCTTCCTTCCTTCCTTCCTTCCTTCCTTCCTTCCTTCCTTCTTTCCTCCATCCCCTCTTTCTTCCTTTTCCCCCTCCCTCCCTGCTCTCCCTCTGTCTACATAGGGAACTATATACCCTTACCTGTGGGTGCTCTGCCCAAAGTGATCACTGAAATCTAGCAAGACATCTTGAAGTTTATGGACTACATTTCTTTTTTTTTTTCTTATGGGCCATGCCTTAAACCCAAATTACTCTGGCTGTCATTGACTGGCCAACAATAGGTCCCAGCCCAGGCCTCATTTGGTCACTGTTAGGATTTTGATGGTTCAGAGTAAGCATAAACAGCAACTGTTTCTTTTTTGGCCAGAAACCCTGATCCTTCCCTTCCCAGATTAATTTTACGTTTTTTTTTTAAATTTTTTTTATTTTTTGACTATATGAAAGAGGCCATTCTTTGCCTCATTTTTACTAGACTTAATCATTGAATGGTCATTGCCTCAGACAAAATGAGACCTGGGAATAACAATCAGTTATTCTAAAATGTCATTCTGAGAAGATACCCTTAGGCTTTACCAAAACGAGACCTTAGCTTAAAAAGGCCAAAGTCTCTCATTGCATGTGAGACCATATTCAGTCATCCTGATCTGTATCTTGCCACTGGATGCAGATGGCTCTGGAGGAGAGAGTGAGGCTGTGGAGTTTGCATAGCCCTGCCTCACTGTAATCCCATTCACTTGCAAGTCATGACATCTCCTTCCTGATGTCATGGTCCTCTTGAGAACAAAGGACAAACAACAACAATAACAATTTTCAAAGAAAGGGTCTGGGAGACAGATCTGCAGCACATGTAGATAACAAGAATCAAGCCTCCAAAGGTGCCTAATGCATGTAATTTGTTGATAGCAATGTTGTTGAGTGGAGTGATTTGTGCTAATAAGTAATTTTTCTAGTATCAGGTGCACACTTGTTTCTGGGCTTCAGAAAAGACTATCTGAGTAAGAGCGCTGATGTGCACTGAGCTCTGTTTGGTTAGGAGCAAGTGATGTTGTCTAGTGGGAATTTGCTCACATCAGAGATAAAGGAAAACCTTCCAAGGGAAAGCCAGATGACTCAATATCCGAGCGGTATACTTTATCTGATGCAACACAACTGAAGCCTGCAATTTTGAACAGCTATCCTGAGTCAAGCAGGAGCTCCAGTCCCATCATGTGAATTAACTACCAGACATACTTGGGCTGATCTGTTGTTCTCATAGCCAAATTGGGATTGTACCCTAAATGACATTTTATATTCTATAACCCTGAAGAACAAGGCACAACGTCTCACATGTAAGAGACTGCTTATTTTATATTACACATGGTAGACATGCCATAGATCAAGTCTGACCTTGTTATCATCTAAGGAGTCTTGTCTGTAGTGCCCAAAATAGCATCTCCGGGTCCCTATTTGAACTTTAGTTTTCCCTGAGGAAAGAGTTAGCTGGCTGCTTCTATACCGATGGTCCACTTTTCCTTTTGTTCATCTGGGTCAAACATTCAGGAATAAAAGCAAAGAAACAAAAAATTCAACCACCTTAGAGTCTTTTGAACTGCTACCTTGGTCAAGAGGCAGTGTGGTTTAATGGATAGAGTGCTTGATCTAAAGTCAGGAAAACCTCAGTTGAAATCCTGCCCCATCCACTCGCTTACTAGTTCTCTGAACCTGGGCAAATCACTAGGTCTTTCTAAGCCTCAGTTTCTTTATTTGCATAATGGGGATAATAACAGCATCTATCTCAGAGGGTTGTTGTGAAGATTAAATTGTCATACATATAGATCAGTACATTAATGCCGATTATTATTATTATTATTATAAGGAATTGGTTATTATCTATTTTATATACCCCTTAATCCTACTAATCAGCCCCTTGTTTGTTTGTTTTTTAAATTCCAATTCAAGAAACAGTAAGGAAAACCATTCAGGTAATTACAATCCTGCATATCAGAACAATGTAGAAACCAGCTTTGTTAAGCAAATACAATTGTTTCCTTTCCTCAAAGGATTCCATTTGCCCCGTCATGCCCAATCAGTGCAATAAATATCAATTAGTTTGGCCGCTACTTTTAATTTGGGTTCACCCTGATAATAAGGGCTCAGGTTACCACATCAGTCACCCTACCTGAGAAGGTATCCCTGTGGAGAGAGTCAGATCCCTGCAGCAGAGGGCTTTGCAAGCATTAGGTGCCTAACAATATTACCCCAATTTTGAGGCTTATTGTTGGTCTCAGTTTAATTTCCTGTCTCAGCCTTACAGGAGATTTCTAATGTTTGGGCTGTAGGATATGCTCTGATTAAAAATAATCTTCCCAATTACTGTTTGGCATGAGACTCCCGTCACATGCACTCTGCCACCGGCCTCTGAGTTTCTGTCAGCAATAATTGCGTCTGTAGTGCCTAACTGTAAATGAAAACCCAGGGGGCATGTTTGGGTCCCCAGTTCCTGTGCCTCGCCATATCTTTTAATTTGCACTGTCTGTCAAAAGGAGATGGCCGTGTGTACTCAAAGGAAATCCTTAGAATATCAGGTCGGGGAGAAAAAAGCCAAGGTACAACAAGCTTCTCTGAGAAATTGTATTTGAACCCGTTACAGATAACAGGGTGCTCTATAGAGTACCAAGGTTCCTTTTATTATACTCCAAAGTTTCTCCTGACACCAGTTGAAAAGAGAAGTTTCACTCAAGGGAAATTTCAAGGTGTATTTTTCCCAAGTACATCTTACAGGACATCAAATTCAAAGCACTTGGTGGGAAGCCGTTAAAAAGAAAGTATATTCATGGGACTTGATTACTGCAAACTGGATAAAATTAGAACTAGCCAGGGGGAAATGTATTCGACTGGAAAACATCACGAAGCTGTGTTCAGAAAGCCAAGTGGAGCCAGAAATTAGTGAGTTGCATGATTATCTGGTGAAGTTTGAGTTCATCCACATGACTACTTGAAGACAATCTAGGTCAAACCTTGTCTGGAACCCATGGGTCAGTGTGACTTCTGTAGAACCCTGCATCGCGCTCACTTGGCATGACATAACCAAACATCCAAATCTACAAGATGTTCAAAAAATTGTTCTTAGGAAGCGGGGCCTTCCAAGTGGAAGCAGTCCAAAGCACTGGGCCTCATTTACAGCAAAAAAGAAGAAGAAATATGGATAGAAAAAAGGAGGGGAGACTTCTGTAATTCTCTTTCTAAAACCTCATTAGGTTTTGGAATATGATGAACTCTAAGCTTTCTACATTTTTAGAGGATATACGGTTGTTTTGGGGGTTTTTTAGAGTCGATGAAGAGACAATCAGCAAGAATGTATATAATGGTTCTAAGATAAATGGCAAACTCTCCTTCCTGGTTTTCATTTAAAACCCTTTGTAATCTGGCTCCAATCACTTCTAGAACAGAGGTTCTCAACTGCACACATATATGTGTGTGCATATGCATGCGCATGTGTGTATGTGTTTGAGTGTGTTAGTTGTAGATCCCTTTGGAAGTCTAGTGAGGTCTATGAATCTTTCTCTGTATAGTGTTTTCACATTTATAAAAGAAAACATAAAGCATTTCAAAGGAAACTGATATCTCGAAATAAAGAAGTGATTTTTCCCATCTAAGTTCAAAGACTCCCTGTTATTTATCCATATCCATATCCATATCCATATCCATATCCATATCCATATCCATATCCATATCCATATCCATTTATCCATAGACATAGAACTTGGAGGTCTGTGGACCCTGGGTTAAAAATCCCTGCTCTAGACTGATTTCCCATTACTCCCCCTCACACATTCTACTGATTCTTTCACACAAACATACATAACTTGTTAGCAATCTCATACTCACTCACTCCCTCAAATGACTTTTGCATTTACTTAAATCTGTGAATGTGGTATTCCCTTCCCTTATGTCTCTACCCATTAGGAGGAAAGCATCTACACTCAATGCCTTGTAGATAGAAGGAACTTAATGAATGATTGTTGAAGCAATCAAAGGAATAGCAAATAAAGGACAAGGGGAAAGGAAGGGTAATTTCACTCTGCTCAGAAGAGGCACTATTAAAAGCCCAGAAAGAAACAAAGATCCTGCAGACAGTGAAATAATCACCATAATTATCATTGTATCTGACATTTATACAATGTTTTCCGTTTTACAACATACTTTGGAACTATTATCTGATCTTTAAAAAAATCCTGAGTTAAGTATTCTTGGTAAGCCCATAATGCAGATGAGTAAACTAAGGCTTAGGAAAATTAAGTAAAATTGTATGTCTAGCAGAGGTTTCGAAACTTATTTGGCCTACCACCCCCTTTTAAAAAAATTACTCAGTGCATTCCTCCCACCCCCAATCTACTTTCTTAAATCCTTTAACCAGTTTGTTTGTTTGTTTGTTTGTTTAAATTTGCGTCATTTCAAACTACCACGGCCCCCTGGATCATTCCAATGCCCCCCAGGGGGCAGCATCGCCCACTTTGGGAACCCATGGTCCAGCCAAACAATTAATGATTATGGGAGGGGAGACTTGAATCAGTGTCTGTTTTAGGACCAAGTGTAGCAATATAAGTTCAAAGACATACAGTACATTTTTCACACAGGGAAAAAAAATGCCTTAAATAGGTCATATTGGGTAACTCCCTCCAAAATTGCAGGGTTATAAAGGAATGTGCTAGTATTTGACTCTAAGTAGAAGCACATGGATTAAAATACTCCCTCTGATGCTTATTCACCTTCTGATTTAAGTCACTTAGCCTTCTTGGGCATTAGTTTCCTTAGCTATGAAATAAAGATATTGGACTAGATGACTTCTGACGTCCCTTCCATCTCTTAATCTATGATCCTACTGTACTATTTTGTGCCAACCAACCATTAGATGGCCTGGTAAAACTGTGCTACTTACTCATTTATTCAACATTCAACAAACATTTAATCAATGTTTACTGGGGCCAGACACTATGCCCGGTACAGGGAAGACTGAGACTAAAAAAAAAATCCAAAAAACCAAAACAAAACCAGTCCCTGTTTTCATTTATTCACGTGGGGGAGGATGGCAGTTGGAGGGAGAACAAAGGTGCAGGTTTGATTTGTGAATAAGCCATTTCTTTTCTAAAATAGAGAAAAAATCCAATCCAGGTATCACAGACTTAGGGCTATAAAGGATCTCAGAGAACGATAAAGTCCAACCTTCTCATTTTAAAAATCAGGAAATTGAAGCTAAGATTAGTTAAGTGATTATTGAGACAAGGTTAAGTGATTTGCCTGGGTTTAAATAGCTAACAAGTATCTCAGGCAAGGTGAACTGAGGTATTCCCAACTCCAAGGGTACCGTTCCATCTACCATATTCCGATGCTCCTTCTTGGTAGTCAAAGAAGAGTTATTAACTGCAGAAATGCCATCCAAGAAGGCAGAGATATACAGAAGCAGGAAAAGGGAAAAATCACAGACTAAAAACCTTCTTCCCTCAAACAAAGAGGCACAGCACCCCTGAAGGAGATATCTCAAGAAGGTCAGTTATCTCTTCAGCCCTAATGAACACAGAACCCCTTAGCCAAGAGCAGAGAGACCCAATGCCTTGTTGACTTAGTCAACAAGCTGAGATCCATGTGGAGGAGAAATCCAGAGAAATCTGAAAATATATCCAGTAGCTCTTTGTGGCCTTGAGTGAGAAAACCCAGAGACAAGATATCCCTTCAATAGTCCTTTCCTGCCTAATGAGCCCTGAAATCTATTGCTTTGAGACTTTAGACCTGCTTCCTAGATCAAGGGCTCTGGGCCAACCTAGAAGAGATATCTCTCAGAGGCTCACACTGCAAAAGATTGGTTCTAAATTCTATCTCAAACTCCGGAGAGGATTAACTCTGCAAATCTTCTCTCAGTTTAGTTCTGCCAGGAAAGCATGCCACAGCAACCTACCTTCTGTTTTATTGGCTCCCCTATCCCAATCATCCTGTCTCATCCTATTGCCTAAAAGGCATGCCCACACTACCTCTTCCCAAATCCTCATTTCTATTCTATTCACCCTTATCTCTCTTCAATCCCATTATAACACAGTGCCTAAGCCATTCTGCTTCTGAGCTACACTCAATTCTCCAGAAACTATAAGCTGGTTTACAGTTAAACCATCCACAGGTTTAGAGTTAGAAGGGGGTAGGCCAACCAGCTCATTTTACAGAGGAACCCCAGAGCTATTAAGTGACTTGCTCATGGTTACTCAGGTATTAAGTAGCAAAGTCAGGATTCAAACCCAGATCTTCCCCAATAACAAATCCAGCATTCTTTCCACTTCACTATACCACCTTTCTTGACTGGATTCTCTATCTCAATTTTTTTCAAGTAACATTACTTCTAACTTTTATGCTTTAACAAAAACCTGGCTCTAGGCTATGGATATCACATCTCTTATGATCCTAATCACTGGTGACCATTTCTCCCAGTTCTACTAATGCACAAGAAGAACATATTCCTACTTTCTGTCACTATTTCTTAATGACTCTCCTTTTTCAAGATCTACACAATCAACTCATGCTAACATCCATGTCATTCTCCTTTTTCAATGAATTTAGTACCTAGTCCATATTCTACCTCTCTAGCCCATCCCTTGCCATTTCTCTCAAGCACTTCAATAATTATATTGATAACACCTCTAGCAATCTGACCTCTTCCTTTCTCATAATCTTCAACTCCAATGACTTCTTTCTCTAGTCCTCTTCAGCTACACACATACATATATACTAATATGACAGCCCTCCTTAGACCATCTCTTGGAATTACATCTCTTCTGAGATTCAGAAATTTGAAATTCAACTCCCTGAAACATAATCTAGCCCTCTTTTTCTCCTATGCTCTGACATATAATAATAATAACTAAATTTTATATAGTACTTAATATGTGTTCAGGCACTATAATACTAGGCATCTTACAATTCTTTTCTCATTTGATCCTCAAAACAGCCCTGGAAGGTAGATACTATTATTATCCTGATTTTATAGATGAGATAACTGAGACAAACAGAGGTTAAATGACTCATCCAGGGTCACACAGCTAGTAAATGGCTATGGCCAGATTTGAACTTAGGTTTTCCTGAGTCCCGGCTCTGTGCTCTGCCCACTGCACCATCCAGCTTCACCCCACTGTCATCTTTCATTTTGATGACATGTTCCTATTCTCTCAGTCTCCTCAACCTCTAATGGATTTATCTGTATATCCTACCCTGATATTAATGACTCCCTTGATACTACCCTCGAATCAATGGTATATTGGTCAGTGTTTAACCACACCATTATGAATACCACATTTGTAACTTTAACCTATTGTGAACATTTTCTCCATCTCTTTCCTGAGTCTAGCCAATCAGCAAAACAATCAATCAAACCCTAATTTGTAACTTGCTGATTTCTGAGGTGTAAATACTCACAATACAAATTTAACAGTCAGGTCTCTGGAGATAGTCTGAGCTGGCTCCAGTATACCTCTGCTTTGAGTCCTTTCCCCTGACCTTCTACTGCTCTCAGTCTATGAATCCTCGTTCATGTTGATAATGCCCATCATATAATTTCTCCTCCTTTGTTTCCTGACTAATTAGCACTGACAGAGTAAATAAGCACAACTGGGTCATAAATTCTGCTTTCTTGACTTTTACTTTATCTTTACTTATTATCTTATTCCTAGCCAAGCTTGGCACAGTGCATGGGCCTAAAGTCAGGAAGACTAAAGACAGGTTCAAACCCCACCTTAGACACTTACTGGCTGTGTGTGCCTGGGCAAGTCACTTAACCTACGCTTGCCTCAGTTTCCTCAACTGTAACATGGGGATAATAATGACACCTACCTGTTGTGAGGACTGAACATGATACTATTTTTAGAGTACTTAGCACACTGCCTGGTAAATAGTTAAGTGCTTAATATCTTCCCCATTTCCACAGTGATTTTTCAAAAATATTTTCTTCTCTCCTCTCATAATCACTACCTTCTTAGCATCATTATCCTCTCTTTTCCTCCTGCTCTCTGGTCACACATCCCTGCTCTTCACATAGGGTAATGCTTTTATCTGTTCTGTCCCAGACAGGGTCCTCTGGAACCTGACCCCAGAACTCATCATTCCCCTTTCTCATGCATCTTCAAACTCTGTTTCACTTCTGGCTCCTTTTCATCTTTCTACAGGTGTAGTCAGGCCTTTCTAATCTTAAAAAGGATATCCACTGACCCTCCTAATTTATCCAGATGCCACCCCCATCTCTCTTTCTCTTCATTATTAATCTTTTTTTTAAAAGCATTACCTACTAGCTAGCTAGATGACATACTAGTGAGCTGAACTTGGAATTAAGAAATCCTGAGTTCACATCTTATTCTCAAAGACACTAACCTTGACAATAACCAGGTCACTCACCCTCTTTCAGTCTCAGTTTCCTCATCTGTAATATCAGGACAAAAATAGTACTTAACCTTCCTCACAGGGTTGATGTGAGGATTAAATGAAATAAAATATATAAAAAACTTTGCAAATCTTACTGCTATATAAATGCTAGCTACCAGTTTGTACTTAATATATACTTATTGATTGATTATTACACCAGATACCTCAGTCCCAGTCCTGACCCACTTTCCCAACTTTTCTGCAACTGCACTCCTACTCTCTATTCTACTGAAGCTACCGTATCTACAATAAGTATAGACATTCTAACTTCCCATTTGAATGGCCTTTTAGAATGCTTCATCCTCCTTGATCTCTTCAGGTTTTGAATCTGTTAATCATCCCCTCTTCCTGGATCTTCTGCCCTCTCTTAGTTTCACAGATACTATACTCTCCTGATTCTCATGTCACTTCTTTCATACATCTTTTGACTCCTCATTCTCCTAAACTTTTCAATAATGATATTTCAATAATGATATAACTTAAGGGTCTGTCTTACTGCTCTCTCTCTCTCTCTCTCTCTCTCTCTCTCTCTCTCTCTCTCTCTCTCTCTCTCTCTCTCTCTCTCTCTCCCTTTTTTGGCTAGGCAATGGGGTTAAGTGACTTGCCCAGGGTCACACAGCTAGTAAGTGTTATGTGGCTGAGGACAGATTTGAACTCAGGTCCTCCTGAATCCAGGGCCGGTGCTCTATCCACTGCTCCACCTAGCTGCCCCCTTTCTCTCTCTTTGTATGTGTATATTTGTATGTATGTGCAGAGATACATGTATACACACACACACACACACACACACATCCATAAACACACATAAATACTTTCTCCCTTGGTAATCTCCAGCACTAAACTTCCATGTACCACTTTTAAGCAGATACAACCTCCAAATCTCTATCTCTAGTCTTACGTTACTTCTGAGATGTAGACCCAAATCCCCAACTCCCTACAATACATCTTGCAATCTTACCATTCTGCCAGCACCTCAAAATTAACATTCATAAAACCCAAACTTGTGCTACCTTCTGACTTCTCTATTTCTTTCTGTGGCACTACCATTCACTCACTAAAAATTTGATGTTACCATTTGCCTAAGAACTGGAATGATACAACTGCTACCAGGGAGTTAGAGAGATAGGAAGAATATAGGATCCAAAAGCATGAATAAACACTTATTTGCCATGACTAGCAGGTCTGTGTGTGTGTGTGTGTGTGTGTGTGTGTGTGTGCATATGTGTATTTGTATGAAGATATACACTGTTCCATTATAAGTAACCAGTCCAGGCTAGTGTGCTCTGAGATGAGAATGTTAAGTTACTTGATCAGTCACAAAAATGGTAAGTATCTGAGATAGGATTTGAATTCACATCTTCCTGATTCCACTACATCATGTTGTATCTCAAATAGGGTCTCCTAATAAAGAAATTTACACCTACAGAAAATAACAGCTTTCCACTTCATCCCACAGCCAAAGTACAGACATATAAATTGAAACACATACCAAGGAAACTTTTTGACTTCATAACAGATACAGAGCTAGAAGGGATCTAGAGGTCAACCAGTCCAAATTTCCTTCATTTCAGAAATGAGGAAACAGAGGACCAAAGAGATCAAGTTTCTTAGCCAATATCACAGAAATATTAACAGAGCTGGGATTTGAAACCATGGCCTTCTGATGCCAAGTCCAGGTCTCTCTTCATTAGCATCCTTCCCATATCATCTGAAGTTGCCTAGTATGCCACTGTTAATAGTTGTCCCAAACCAGTATATGACCTCTTGGGCACAGAAAGATTAAAGTGGCTAACTCACCAGAATAAATATTGCCTGTAATTGAAACAATAACCTTTCTTCTTTGAAATGCAAACTTCATTACCCACTGTACCCTCTCACAGTACCCGCTTTCCACTAATCCAGTGGCTACCAGCAGAAGACTACTTGTGAGAGTCCAATTGACCTCTTTCTGGGGCACGACTTAGGTGGGAAGCTGAAACAACCCACCAGTTCAGCTAACATAAAAGGGCAGAAACAGATATAGCAATCAGAAAACTCCACTGTGGGTGTGATTTAGACATATTTATAGGCCTGGCATACAAAGCACATCATTGGGAATGCATAGCCACTTTGTTCATTAATCATATTTTATTTTGAGTCTATTTCTCAATGAAAAGTAGCTTTCTATTTCTATTACCAAGATTAATGTGCCAAGAATACATAGAAACATAAACTGGACTGTGGTAGAGAAGAGGGGGGAAAAATAAAAAAAAAGAAAGACAAAACCCTCTCCGACCTAGTGTGATATATTTGCTGAGATTACTGCTTTATTTACACCATGGAGAACACTTTATTTATTTTTTTTGGCTTCATAATTCATTTTTGTAGAAAGAATAAAAAAACTCAAGAGTTCCTTGTTTGATTATGCCAGGCTAAATGGTACTATGGAGGGAGATTCCACACACAGCATCCTGTTTCCCATTAAAAGGAGAAAAAAAAGAAAAAAAATTAACACATTGAAATTCAGAGTACCTTATTACTTTATTTAATTCAGACCAGGGAAGACATTTCAGAATAAAAGTGGCACTAAAGTGATAGGAAGACTCAGAGCTCTGAAATGTTGACATCATATTTTCTTCAGGAAGATAATCAGCTTATCAGTATTCATTTCAACCCAAGAAAGGTCTCACAACTACACTGAAAATTTGAGCTGGCCTCATCATTTCAAGAATGTAATCTCAAGGAAGTACTAGAACTATCAAGGAAGGCTAGATGCAGTTATCTTTATGTGGAAAAATGCCCTGCATTATATCCCAGCACAATTATGGCTACAATGTCTACTTTGGTATATGGAAGAGTTGTCTACATAAAGTATTCAGAGAGTCCTAGCTACTGATGCCATTTTTTTTTTCTTACTAGAGCTATGTTTCAAAGATGCATTGCTATATTTTATCCATTTTGTCTTATCAAAACACACCTGAATTGATAAGGGAGGTAACCTAGCACAGTAGAGAGAGTTCAGGATGTGGAGTCAGGAAGCTCTGAGCTCAACCAGACTCAGAAAATTAATGTCTGTCCATCAGTCGATGGATATTGACTAAGTACTTATCATGTTCCAGAATACAAAGAAGGGCAAAATCATTCCCTGCCTTCAGGTAGTTTGCATTATACTGGAGATACCAGTATACCTAAATAAGGCACATGCAAGATGCAAACAGAGTAGATGGAAGTCCATCTCAGAAGGGAAGGTCATAGCATGTGGGTAACGTTGGGCAAATACTTAACCTCTGTCTGTCTTAGTTTCTTCATCTGTACACTGGAGGTGATAATAATAGCTCCTAGCTCACAGGTCTGTGAGCTGTGTTGTGAAGATTAGATAATACATGTAAAGCATTTGCAAACCTTGAAGTGCTATATAAATGATAGCTATAGTTATTCTGTTAATGGAAAGAGACTTCCACCTGAATCCTGTTGTCCTACAATTCTGTGACTTTAGATGAGACTTTTGGGTTCTCAGTCTTCTCCTTTGTAAAATGAGGGGATGGGAATGAGGTTCTCCAAAGTCCATTCTTTGTATCTGTAGCACTTAATATAGTGTCTGGCAAAAAGTAGGGGCTTTGTAAACGTGTATTGACTTGTTTACTTCTAACTGTAGCATTCAATAATTCTATTTGCTGATTGCATTTAGTTTTTTGTTTGTTGGGTTTTTGTTTGTTTTTGTTTTTGACGTATTTTTTGTTCAAATTCTTATCTTAGCTCCTGTCAGCAATGCAAGAATCTAAGACATCTCCAAAAGACTCACAATGGAAAAAGCTATCCACATCCAGAGAAAGAACTATGGAATCTGAATGCAGATGGATGCATACTATTTGCTCTCCTTTTCTTTTGTTGTTTTGTTTTGACTCTTCTTTCTCGTGGTTCCTTCCATTGGTTCTAATTCTTCTTTACATCATAACTAATGTGAAAATATGCTTAAAATGAACGTATAAGTAGAGCCTATATCGGATGGTACACTGTCTTGGGAAGGGGGGAGGAGAAAGGTGGAGAAAATTTGAAACTCAAAATCTTATGGAAGTGAATGTTGAACACTAAAAATTAATAAATTGTTTAATTAAAAAAGAAATTCTAAAAGAAATTAAAAAATAAGTTTAATAAAAACAGTTCTTATCTGGTCCAACTAAGCTAAGCCACTTACTTTTAGACGAAAGCGGGGGTGAAGGTAGGGAGGGAGACCTAAGATATCTGGAAACTAGGAGAGAATATCAATCAAATATGTAAGAGAAATCAGAGTTTAGGGAGAAAATATGGCATATGACTCAACATGGGCTCCTCCAATAACTATAACAAAACTTTACCTCTCTTGATCAGTAGGAAATATATAGTTTTAAAAGGACGAGAACCCACAAACCTTCCAAAACAAAGAGATTTTTCCAATAGCAGATCCTTCATATTATATGAAGAAAAACCAAGACATTTTGTGCAATGTTCCAGGAAAACAAAGGGAGCAAAAGGAAGAAAAACTAGCAGGAGAAGAAATGTGGATCAATAAAGCACTAAAAGCCTCTGTGGATCTGAGAGAAAATAATAAAACAAAGTTAAACTAGCTTAAAGTTTTCAACAAATTGAGAGCTTCAGTTCAGGTAACCACTAAAATGCAGAGGCCCATTTGGAATCTTACCTGAATTTGCCGTTTTGTAAAAAAAATGTCTTTATTATCTGGTTTCAATGATGTGATGAAGTACTGTGAACAGTCACAGAAAATGCAGCAGTTTGTGAGGTGAAAGTAATATACCTACTTTTTTTTTCTTTTAAAAGCTCTATTTTTTTTTCTATTTTGGCTCAATTCCATATTTTGGCATAAGAATCCTTTGCTCCTAAACATTTGCTGAATCAGGATAATGACTTCCTTTAAAAATATTTTGTGAAAACTTTAATTTATACTTTAAAAGATTTTTACTGAAAGATCCTACCCCATAAATGTTTGAATAAATTCAATAATTTCCAAAAAAGCAAGTTTACTCTCACAAAAAAATTTCTCTGTGATCTCAACAATTTGGATGTTGCCTCCAAAGGTCCAGATAGCAAAGTATCCTAGCCCATTCTGTGGGTGATTCTTGCCCATGTCTTACCATAAATTTGCTACAGGGGGTCTACTCAGCATATTGGGGCCTTTGCCACTCTTCCCTCATATTGAGAGGATATATTATAAATGGAGCATTCAGGCCATGCCCCACTGTTCTTCCTTGATCTCATCCCACAATCAGCCCACCTTCTCTTTTGATCATGCATTTCCTTGATTTCTTTGCTTCTATTCTTCTCCAAAGTTTCTTATTTGCTAAAAGTTAGATCCTACTCACACCTTCTATAAATGTCTCCATTCACCTCCTTTGGATACTCATTTTCCATTTTTCTGAGACTGGTGTACCCCGGTCATGTAACTACAATGGGAGAAAATTAGGATTAAAAAGATGAACCTTTGTTTTGGTGGAATGGGGTCATCAACTGACCTTTTTGATATTCTGAAGGAAATCCAGCACATTCTCCTCTTCTTATATCATTCCAGGTTGTCCATTTGTCCCAGATATAGATTTTGATGGATAAGTTGAAGAATATCAGAGCTTGAAGTGACCTTAGAAGTTATGTAATCTAAAGCCTTTCATTAGAGATGGAAAAAGTGAGGCCCTGAGAGATTTAAGTAGCCTGTCCAAGGTCACACCAGTAGTTAATAGCAGAGCCAACATTCAAACACAGGTCCTTTGACTCTAAGTGAATGGTCGTTTCCATTGCTTCATGCTGATATTTTTTTTGGGGAAAGTGACAGCAAGAAGAGTAAGGCCTTTAATTTCATTAGTATGGGAATCTTCAGTGAGGAAACTTTTTCTTTTATTGCAGATTGGAAACTATTCTATGATGACAATTTTATACAACCCCATAGGTACTTTAAGATTAAATGACATGCGTAAGGTCACAGCTAGTGTTATGTCAGAAACAGAAACTGAACCCAGAGCTTCGTGACTTTGAGGCCAACTCTTCATTCATCATATTGCTGCCTCACTAATTTTTAACTAAGAATTTTAAATCTAAGAATAATAAACCTCAATCTGAGAATCGGTGCCCTTCCCCCACTGTTATTATGTAAACTCTTCAATATCATTTGATACCTGTCAAATTACACACTTCCATGAACTTGAACTACTAAATTATTTGATGTGGATGTAGAGGCTATGTGTGTATAATTTCTTCCAGAATTGATTTTTGTAAAGACCTCCAATAAGTCAACAGTTTAAATGACTGAAGTAGAGAAATTGTACATCCTGTGTTCCAGGGAGGCTTCTCAGAATCCTCTCATTACCAACTCAAAATTATAGTAATTCATAGCTATCTTACATGCACAGTGGCACTTTAGTCCAATGTTGTACATTTAGACTTGGAATTTCTATAATTTTTTTTTACAAAGGAAAGCAAGATTATTCATTCATCTAAATAGTTGTCAGTTCTACCAATTGCCCAATATCCTTCTGCCTTTTTTTTTTATCTAAGTCTGTGATTTCCTCAATGTACAGAACTATTTATGAGCATACTCCTTCTACCTCTGAAGAAAGAGGGGTAGGAAAGGAACAAGCATTTATTAATCACCATATCAATAGTTCTCCACATTGAAAAGACTGTAAAGCCTAGATTAAAATAAGAAAGAAGAAAAAGATCCTAAGGAGGCAGGAATGAACATTAATTAAATCCCCACTATGTGCCTGGTACTGTACTAAGCACTTTCCAAATATTACCTCATTTAATCCTACCAATGAGCCTTTGTAGTAGGTACTATTATTATTTCCATTTTGAATTTCAGGAAACCAAGGCAGCCAGAGTTTAAATGGCTTGCCCAGCCTTACATAAGTAATAAGTGTCTGAGCCTGGACTTGAACTCAGGTCTTCCTAACTCCAGACCCAGTGTTCTTCTATCCACTCTGCCACCAATTTGTCTCTGAAAGGCAAGGCATTTTTACATGGTCATCAAAGACACCATGTTTTGAGAAACCAAAAACTGAGCTTACCCAACACATTGGTGTTATTTTTATGGTTCTTTTTACAAGTTTTAAATATCTGCTCAAGTGACAATTTTTATTTTATGCTTAAGATTGGTCTGTATGTTAATAAAACTGTCATGATTTTTGCAATTCACAATAAATTTATTTCACATAGAGGAAGAAGCTTGTCATTAGTGGAAAAAAGCTATCAAAAGGGAATTCGTAACTTATTATTTTCATATCACAGATCTAGAACTTAAAAATATCTCAAAGGCTATCTAATTTAGTCCTTTTTTATTTTATGGATGATAAAAAGAGGCCTAGAAAGTTTATGTTATTTACTCCAGGTTGTGGAAGCGGTGACAAAGCTAGGATTTAAACTCTTATTTAAGCGTATTATTCTGATTGTGTTGCTGTATACAGTTCTATACCTGGGAAGTTCCCTTCACATTGCATCCTAGTAAATCACTTTTAACTTAGAATCAATAATTCTCTGAGGCTGTGAGTGTGTTTCATTGACTTGACCATGGTGACACAGCTAATATGTCTCAGAGATAGTACTTGAACCCCAGCCTTCCTCACAGCAAGGCTGATTTTTCATAAACTGCACAGTACTGCCTCTCGATATTCCCTCAGCATTTTCTTTATTTTTCTTCTAAAGAGCATTTTATCTTTTCCAATTATATGCAAAGACAGTTTTAAATTTTATTCATTTTTATTTAAAAAGTAGAGTTCCAAATTTTCTCATTCCCTTCCCAACACTTTCCCGCCCTCTCCTTAAGATGGTAAGCAATTTGATATAGGTTATATATGTGCAATCATGTAAAACATACTTCTGTATTAGTCACGTTATGAAAAGTAACAGAACAAAAATAAAAAACATGCAAAAGCATGCATTAAGACTCATCAGTTCTCAATCTGCATGTGGATAACATTCTCCATCATGAGTCTTTTGGAATTGTCTTGGATCACTGTATTGCTGAGAAGAATTAAGTCAATCATAGTTGATCATCACAAATGTAGCTGCTACTGCATACAATGTTGTTTGGTTCTGCTCACCTCACTTTGTATCACTGCACATAAGCCTTTCCAGGTTTATTTGAAATCTGCCTGTTTGTCATTTCTTACAGCACAATGGTATTCCATTACATTCATACACCACAACTTGTTTGCCATTCTCCAATGGATGGGCACCCCCTCAAATTCCAATTCTTTGCCACCATAAATAGAGCTGCTATACATATTTTTGTACATGTAGTATACTTTTACCTTTTTTATGATCTCTTTGGCTTATAGACTTAGTAATTATATTGCTGGATCAAAGGGCATACACAGTTTGAATGCCCTTTGGGCATAGTTCAGAATTTTCAAGACACCATTTCAGGAATTTCAAAACCCCAACTTAAAAGATTCCTATCAGCCTGGACTAAAAGACTGGTAGGCAATCTTCTTGCTTCCCTTTTTGCCAAGTTTTTATTTTTATAATGCAAGATGAATGATTTAAAACTTAAAAGGACCTCTAAGTTCATCTAGTCTAACCACTTTATACTTTACAGGTGTAAAAGAGTGATATAGTCAGGGCGACACAAGTAATAAAATATAATATAATAAATAAATAAAATAATAAAATAGAAGAACTAGAATTTGAACCAGGGTCTGCAGTCCCAACACCCTTTCTACTATACCATGTTCCCTCTAAAGTCCTTTTAAAGATCTCTTGTGAGAGTGTTGGTCATTCCTGAAACTCTGTTTGCTTAATTAATGATAACAGTATTTGTCATTTTAATGAAAATTACTTCCCACACAGAAGGGAGGTCCCGGTGAATCACAGAAGTGTAAAATGTTAGCTGACTCAATTAGGAAAGGATGCACATTACAGGGATACTGATAAGCCCAGACATTTTATGGATGTTTCAAAGCTGAGTTTGAAAGGATGACATCCATCTCTACTACAGAATACGATTTCAATATTGTGGTGATGGATGCTTGTGGCTTAAAGATTATCAGGTAATTTAAAAACAGTTTTCTGAGACCAGAAAAATATAAGTTCCTTGAGGTCAGGGAATGTTTCATTTTTGTTTTTGTATCTCTGTCACCTGACAACAATACTTCGCACTTAGTAGGCACTTTATTGTAGAGCTGCCTACCTATACCAATGGAGGATGTTTCCTCTCCAAGGGCTCCCTAAATCAACGAAATCACAGGTCTGATCAAATAAAAGTGACAAAGGTTGTATGGTAATTCTTAGGTAATCACAGAATTCTCAGCCATTTTATTAATACACTGGTGTTGCCAAAAAAAAAAGTGATTGTCATTAGTATTCAATTGTATTTTTCCATAGAATACTTTCTTCCACAAGAATATACAAGATATCATGCTGGATTACTCATTCAGCAAGGACTTATTCAATACTTTCTCTGTACCAGGGATTGTACTAATTAATAGCAATACATATGCTAGTAGAAAGAAAATTACTGCCCTTAAGGAGTTTATATTCTTTTTGAAAATTTATTTTATTTTTAATTTATGGAATAAAACAAACATTTACATAACAGTATAATTAAAAAAAAAGATGATTGCACATGAAACTGCAAATCTACTATGTACAACTCGCTATTAAGGAGTGTATTTTGTGATGGAAAAGACATCACACAAAAGGAAGGTGAAAGGAGAAGGGAGTGATCTAGCCTGGGGACAAGTGTGGAGACATTTGGAGTTAGCCTAGTGAGAAATAAAAAGGGTACAGCTGTGTGGAGGGCGCATGTGCATGCGTGCATGAATCAGTGTGTGTGTGTGTGTGTGTGTGTGTGTGTGTGTGTGTGTGTGTGTGTTGGACATGAGCAGAACTGGGGAAGAATGAACTGAAGAGGAGCAAGACTGTAAGCAAGGAATCTCATTAGAAGGCTATCAAAATAGATATGAGGAGGTCCTTAACTGGAATAATTTCCATAGAAACAAAGGGCTGAAAGTAGATTTGAAAGGTTTCTTAAAGGTAGAATCAATAAGAGTTATTTGGCATAAGAAGGAGAGATGACTCAAGGTTAATTACATGGTTGAGAACTTTGGTGGCTGGTAGTAGTGTTGTTTTTTTTTTTAGTAGTGTTGTTAATAACATGATGGTGAAGTGAAAAAAAAATACTTACCTTGGAATCACAGGTATAGAGTGCTAACTCCAGCAGCATCTGCTAGTGTCACCTTGGACTAGTCATTTAACATCTCTGAGCCTCAGTTTATTTAAATGTAAAAGAAAGACACGACTATATGACGTCTAAGGTCTTTTCCAGCTCTAGAGCTATGTACAAAAATATGATTGTCGTACATATAGACAAAATGATCCTAAAGGTCTTCCTTCTATGACAGGATTCTATGTCTGTTACTGGCACCAAGGATCATTTCTAAGGAGACTTTGGTTGACACATCATACATCTTTAACTTACCTATAATTCGATTAATTTTCCCATATGGAGGTAAAATGGGCAAATGGAATTGGAGGGAAATAGGCAGAACTCAAGAACACTAAAATCCCATAGGAATCATAAAATGTTGACTGGAAGGGAGTGTAGAGGTTACCTAGTCCAATTCCCTGATTTTGCAAATAAGTGAACACTGAGGCAAGTGACTTATAAAAGATCACAAAGCTAGCTGCTAAATAGAAGATGAAGAATCTGAATTTATGTTATCAGGCTCCAAATCTAGTACTTTAAAAAAAATACATCACAATAAGGACATACATCAAGAAACATCAAGAGAGCAGAAGGAAGCTCTAATGTAGGAAGTCGTTTGAGAAGGGCTAGATACTACCCCAAGAATTTCAGAATTCTAACCTAAAGATTCTGCCTGGTAGGATGACTGTGAAAGATTCATAACCAAATTTCCTGTTTTCTCCTGTTTGTTATCCTTTCCAGATTTTACTTCATATCACTGCTTGATTATTTTTCCTTATATACAGGCCTGATTCTATTACCCTCCTACTTAAAAATCAGCAGCTAGGCAGCACAATGGATAGAATGCTGCAACTCAAGTCAGGAAGACTCAACCTCCTGAGTTCAAATCTGGCCTCAGATACTTAGTAGTTGTGTGATCTGGGCAAGGCACTTAACCCTGTTTGCCTCAGTTTATTCATCTGTAAAATGAGATGGAGAAGGAAATAGCAATCTATTCCAGTATCTTTGCCAAGAAAACCCTAAATGGGGGTCATAAAGAGTCAGAGATGACTTAAAACAGCTAAACAACAACAAACATAAAAATCCATGAATCCAGCTGTCTGTAACAGCACTCTCTAAAGCAGGAAATTGTGGCATCACTGAGAAAGGTTGTGGCTGACTCCAGCTGCCATCCCATTCTACCTGAAATCCATGGATCTTGTCTCTAACACAGTACATCTACCCTCATTCCACAATACTGTCCCTTCCTTCTGTTGTACAAACTCTCAAGTTTTCTCCTCTTAAGCCTGGGCCCCTTAGCATAATAAACTGAGTTAGCCACTATCCATCATAGCTTCTCAGGGTCATCTGGGAAAATTCCACCACCATCTTCCAGTCCCCATATCATCTTGTAACCATGTCAGGAAAGAACCTTGTTTCTCCCCTTTTCATTTTGGGTAGGACAGAATAAGTCACATGATGAGTAAGGTATAGATGAACTGCAATCTGGATTGCAGATATTATTTGTAATTGCAAATCAATTACAAACTTTTTTCCCCAAAGCTACTTGTTTTTCAAATTTCCCTGTAAGTGTCAAAGGCACCACTATCTTTCTAATCACCTTGGAGATATCTTTAATTACTTACTTATACTTACCCCATATCTTCATAACCCACTACCTGCCAAATGTTGTAGATTTGACTTCCACTTCTGCCCCACTCTTTCTATTTAACAGTCAACACTTTATTTAGTTCAAGCCCTCTTCACCTCTCAACTATGTAATGACAATAGGTTCCTATTTGATCTCCCTACCACATGTCTCTTCCCTGTCCAACTTATCTTCCACAAAGCTGCTAAAGTGATCTTTCTTAAAGCACGTGCTTGACTGTCACTTTCTGATTCTGTAAACTCCTGTGACTACCTACTGCCTCTATGATCAAAATCTTATTTGATCATTATCTCATATTTTAAACTTCTTTTGGGGAGCAAATTTTAAAAATAAATTAATATATACATTTAGGAAATGCATATAATTTATAAACAAGTCAATATACATATATTAGAATTCATGCTCAGAAATACTTACTGATATGGGTATGTCATCAAAATAATTTGGAAACTACTGTTCTGAGGGATAAAACACAAAATCTTGGCATTCAAGGTCCTCCATAAATATGGCATCGCCCTATCTTTGTAGCATGTCTTATACTTTTTCCCTTTTATTTCTATTTGATGTGGTAAAACTGGATTATTTGCTATGTCCTGACTCTTCCATCTCTGTGTTTGCCATATTAACCCCCTCCTTCCTTGCCAGTCCCCTGTTGCCACCTCTTCCTGTTGAAATCCCACTGACACTCTAAAAATCAGCTCAAATGCTACCATCTCCTTGTTCCTGCCAGTCAGAAATGCTCTTTCTCTCCTCAAACACTAATGCTTTATAAATCTCTTAGACACTTGCTGTGATCTATGTTTATTAAATATCTGGATTTTACACCTCCTCTATTAGTATATTCATGATAGCAGAGTGCTTATCTTTACCGATCTTTTTTAATCCCTCAGAACCTAGATCAGTGTTTAATACATCACCAATGTTTGAAACCACGTTCTGACACTGGGGGGATGGGAGGAACAAAAACAACAAAACAGCAAAAAAATAAGATTTGGAATCAGAAAACAGCATAAAAGATTGCTGACTCTGGAGAAAAAGAACTTGGGTTCACTTCCCACTTCTGAAACTAATTATCTGTGTGACCTTATACAAATCACTAGCTTCTTCGGGCCTCAGTTTCCTTATCTATAAAATTAAGGAATTTGGACAAGATGATTTTTGAGGCTCCTTCTGACTCTGAATCTATGATCCTATTAGCTGGGCAATGGGTTTCTCAACACCTTCCACGTGTGGAAAAATTTAAAAAAAAAAACTAAAGTGGTAAAGAGAAAGAGAGAGAGAGAGAGAGAGAGAGAGAGAGAGAGAGAGAGAGAGAGAGAGAGAGAGAGAGAGAGAGAGAGAGAGAGAGAGAGGAGAGAGAGCATCGTTTAAGCAGCTAGGTGGTGCAGTGGATAGAGTATTCTGGGCCTGGAGTCATGAAGATGTGAGTTGAAATCTGATATCTGACACTTAGTATATGTGTGACCCTAGGCAATTCACTTAACCTCTGTTTGCCTCAGTTTCTTCATCTGTAAAATGAGCTAGAAAAGGAAATGGCAAAACCCTCCAGTATCTTTACCAAGAAAACTGCAAACAGGGTAACAAAGAGTCAGATATGACTGAAAACAACTGAACTGAGGCAAAACAGGTTAAGTGGCTTGCCCAGGGTCACATAGCTAGTAAGTGTCTGAAGCCAGATTTGAACTCATAAAGATGAGCCTTCCCAACTCTAAGCCCAGTATTCTAGCCACTACACTATCTCACCACCCCATAGTAGGTGCTATGTGAATACTTTCCCCCTTCCCTTTCTTTCTTTACCAGTTTCACTGCGGGCTTGACAAGTACAAAGAGACTCAGGGCCCTCTGGCTCTTCTTTCAATATGTAAGAGCCCTGTTTCAAACTGATGGCATACCTCACTTTATTTCACTGCAACCTCCAGTGATAACCAGATGAAAATGTGTGGAGAAAATTGCCATGTTAACTCTGATGCTGTGCTGGATTATGATATGACCCAGAAGATATTATCAGCACCCACTATCGGTAATCCTTCATTTTCTATCTCTCAGCAAACAAAACTGACAGTGTTCCCCCAGCTCTCTATAGTCAATGGCCAGCTCTGAATATTTTTTTTTCCTTTAGAGTTCTCCTCTCTTGCCCCAGCATTTTAGGAAAGAGATGGACTGCAGGTAATGGTATCTTCACTATCATTCACTGTCTCAGCAGCTCTCCCCTCCCCTCTCCCCAGTAATCTGACAAACGTGAAATAAGACTGCTTATCAATACAAAAAAAAAAAAAGCGTGCCCAGAGGCTTTCAGGGTTGAAACAGGAACCTGCTGGTTGCCGCAAATCTCCCACCAGTGCATTTGAGTCTGACACTTAATATTCAAACCAAAGTCCAGGCTCTATACTCTGAGGATAAAACTCAGTAATAACACATGGATTCGCAGTCTGACAGACTCAGCATACAAACCTCTAGTTAAGCCTCATTTAAGGGTTTTCAGCTACATATAGACTTCAGCTTTAAAAAAAAATACACAGAAAGATCGTGGTAGTGAAACAATAAAGCTCTCCTCTATTTTGCTTCCAACTACCAATTCTGTGAAGAAAAAAGAAAAGCAGAAACATTTATCTTTTTCATCAGTTTGTCTTCTGAAATGATAGAGTATGTCTTTAAAAAATAGTGCCAAAGTTTATTGCTTCAATTTATGCGTGTGTGTTTGTGTGTGTGTATATATATATATGTGTGTGGGTATAAATTAAAACTTTATATATAATATACATATGTACTTAAATATATGTAATATACAAATACATGATATACTATATGTACATATATTACATTGATATTCATTATTTTCTTCATTGGGAAGTAAAATTCATAGAGAAGAGATACTTATAAATGGGCCTCCTGACAGCATGATCGTTTAACAGACAATCTGTAATTTGTAAGGTACGTGTTGTTTGTCAAAACGAATTTCTTATATAACCCACATTGGGAGAAGTTTCATGGTACTGTGGATAGCCAGCAGCCACATAGTAGACAAGAGGTTGGTTCAAATTCTGTCTTTGGTACACATTGGCTGGGCAACTTCGCTCAACTCACTCAACCTCTTAGTGCCCCCCACCCCCATGTAACTTCATATGAGACTATAAAGCTACAGAGCAGTGCAGATCTATCTTATCAGAGTGAGTTTCCTAGTAAAGATCTGACTGTACTAGAGAAATCACAAATGTGGCATCCTCTTGCTTCTGGGCCTCTCCCTCAAAAGCATTTATTAGCCTAAGATAGTGAGTTTTCCACCATTCACTTTTTTGTTGTTCTTTTTCATACCACGTGGGCACATTGGAAGTACTTTGTAGTTGATAATAAAAATGTATCCCAAATAAATAATGAATTCTCAGATTGTTGAGAGGGTGGAATCTTGAACTGCCAAAGAAGTACTTGATAGAAAAGACCATTTTGTCCATTAAACTAATAGAGTGTTTCTACTTCACATTTCAGGTAAAGACCTGCTCCATCTCTTTCCTTAAAAAGTACCCTACGTTCATATGCTACCTAGTCTTCTGCCCCTGGATTCTATAATCTTTCTGTAAATTTGCTGATAGCACAACATTCCATATAGCAAAACCATCTTTGCAAAAGGCTTTTGTCATATAATCACCAATGTGTAATGGAAAGAATTTTATTGAAGAAGGAGCCTGGAGATAGTCTAGGACCAAAATTTGTTAATTCCTATCTTGCAATATCCACAGGGGTGACAAGTAAGCCTCCCTTCCTCCAATGGACTGAATTTCTATTGGCTCCTTAGAATCGCTTCATGTCTCCCACCTCCCCTCTCCTTAATTTCATAACTTATTCTTGTATACTGTGGGAAAGGCAGAGGAATGATTTTGAGAAGCAAGGAACCCTAGATATTCATTCAACAAACATTTATTGAGTGCTTAAGATGTACAAAGTTCTGCTCTGGGCACTGCTTGTATGGGAGTAGGGAGGTAGAGTGGGAAGACTATGTGTATATCAAAGGTAGTGACAGAAAAGAATGACACCTAGACCCTGCCCTTAAGGAGTTCATAATGTAGTAGAGAATACGTTTCCATCACCTTAGCTTCTTGATGACATAGTCCCTTCTTAGCCCCCATTCTCTCACATCTAGAAAATAACATGTCTTTCTTTCCTTAGAAATTCTCAAAGCAGCCCTAAAAAAGAGCCTTCCTTAAGGAGTTGAATGGCTCCATGCTGACCTAGGATCTCTTTGAAGGTTCAAAGTTCCCCCTCAATAAGGATCTGATGCCACTCATAAGAACCTGTTCTATATAATTCATAGGTTCCATTTTCATGAATTTGTGCATAGAAAGTTGCCATATGTCAAAGGATACCTTGTAATGTCAAAAATAAAATAATCAGAGCAAGTATCTCCCACAATTAGCCTGTTCTATTTCTCTTTATCTCTACTACCTACTTCCAAAGCATAGAAAAGACGCAACTTCCTTCAGGAAAGCCTATCTTGATTCCCCTGGTTCATGGGTTCTTAACTTGTGGTACCTGAACTTGTTTTCAAAATACACATTTTGGGGGCAGCTAGGTGGTGCAGTGGATAAAGCACTGGCCCTGACATCAGGAGGACCTGAGTTCAAATCTGGCCTCAGACCAAAATCTTGAAACTTACTAGCTGTGTGACCCTGGGCAAGGCACTTAACCCCAATTGCCTAAAAAAAAGTTAACATTTTATAACTATTTCAACATAACTAGTTTCATTTATAATCCTATATATTTTATTTTATTTATTTAAAAATATTCATTTAAAAATGTTCTGAGCAATGGTCCACAGGCTTCACCAGAATGCCAAGGGTTTGCATGTCACCAAAAAATTTAAGAGTTCCAGTCTTGAGCGTTACTGCTGTGTACTCATTCAAAATCAATCACTTGGCATTTAACGTTGTGTGTGTGTGTGTGTGTGTGTGTGTGTGTGTGTGTGTGTATTGTACTGACTTATTGGAGTTCATATGGCTTTCCTCTATTAGAACATGAACTTCTTGGAGTCAGGGACTGTTTTTGTTTTTGTGTTTTCCTTCTCCTTATCCCCTTCATTTATCACACTGTCTGATATATAGTAGATACTTAAAAAAAAACTTGCTGAATTGAAAGGTAATATATATCTACCAGCTCATCTATATAAAATGACACAAACATAAGCCTCAAAGGGCAAAGGACAGACCACTAGCCTCAGAATCAGGAAGAACTGGGTTCAAGTCCTGTCTGTAGCACATGCTGACTGTGTGACCATGACCAAATCACTTACCTTCTCTTAAGTCCAAGACAATTCTCTAAGACTAGAAGCTGAAGAGCAGGTACCAATCTGCACTAATTGAGGGAGTTCACTGCCTAGAATGTTCCCAAACCAATGAAATGAAAAGTCTAGTCCAAAGAAAAAGTAAACTTCTGCTAAAATGTAAGCCTCTTGAAGGCAGACACTACTGAATCTTTGCCTTAGTGTTCCCATCACCTAGCATAGTGTCTGGCTCACAGGTGTTTAATAAATGTGTTGATTGATTGCTGGACAGAAATCTTAACTTTAATATTCTATGTACAATTTTCAATCCTGCAAAGTAAGAGAAATTGAAAGGAATGCCAGAAACAAGAAATAATGCATTTCCCTGGTTATTGACAAGATCTACTGTGCTATGGAATTCTCATCCAAACATATGACAGAGCTAAAGCAAAACATGATTTCCTGCTGTTTTCATCATCATTCTTATTCTAACCAGCAATACTGCAAAAGCATCTTTAAAAAGAAAAAAAAATTCTAGACACAGATTTCTCCAATATTCTGAAGACATTGAAGTTTCTTATATGGGGTAAAACCAAAATGAAGAGCATGTCTAGCAAACAACAAGGATGAAGAATACTTATTTCTTTAATATCAAAAGACAGCCTCACTGTAATTTTAAGCACGGCCAATAGATTTAAGCAGATTTATAAGAAAAATATGAGGGAGTTTAATATTCAAACATTATAAAATGATTGACTCTGGAATTTATTTTGGTAATGTGTACTCCTAGTATATTTTAAAACAGAATTCAATGCATAAAAATTAAGTTTACTTGAAACTTTTCAGGAACATGTACTCCGTGCAAAAGACTGACTTGAAAAATCCAACATGAATGAAAACAAAGCTTCCTCCAAAAGTCCCCAGGGCATGGAAAGGCTAATGGCCACTTTTAGACTTGCTAATCAAAGTGGAGAATTGAGGCAATTATATAGATAAATAAAGAAATAGATGGTATTTCCCCTTTAATTATCTCTGTTTACTTTAGGTAAATGTTTTTGAGACTACAGCTTACACTAGAAAGGGCATTAGCCTTGGAGTCAGAAGACTTGCCCTCTTTTCTACCACGTTAAAAAAAATATATATATACATTCACATATATATATAGATATATATTTATACATTCACACACATACATATGTATTTATGTATATAAATATATGTATACACACAGTGTGTGTACGGGTGTACAATCTCAATCAATTTACAGACAAAGAAATTTGAAAATTGGAACAAATTCCACAATATTTGAAAAACATTTTTGGAAACTGTAAGGCACTTTTTTAGCTGTAAAATGTCATACATATGTGAGGGATCAGTAATAGTCACTATAGAGATGATCAGATCCAGCCCCTTTAATTTTATAGAAAGGGGTTAAGTGACTTGCCTAGTGTTACACAGCTATTAAGTGTCTAAGGCAAGATTTAAACCCAGGTTTTTCTGATTCTATGTCCAATGAGAACATCTCAGTTCTTTGATTTTTTATTTGACTTTCATGTGCAAAGATGTTCTTAAAGTGAGAACTGAGTTACAGATTTAAAACTGGAAGGAATTTTAGAGGTGATCTAATTCATTTTTGTATACATATACAACATGCGTGCGCATGTGTGTGTCTGTGTGTGTGTGTGTGTATGTATGCGTATGAAATCGAGGGCCAGCAAAATTAAGATACTGCTAAAGGTCACATAGCTGGCAAAAGACAGCTAGGATTTGAGCTCGTTCTCAGCCTCAAAGCCAGTGCTCTTTTTAATTGTACCTGACTGAGGAAGAGGTACAGACACAATAAATTCCACCATATCCTGTAGTACCTCTCCCTGACATCAATCAATGAGGTGGGAGTGAATGTGGTGGTGCCAGGAAGTTGAGGGAGAGGATCAATAAAACTAGCTATTACATCATGGATATCATGTGTTTCATAAAGGAAAATTAAAAAACAAAACTTGCTTGAATAAATTTTACATTCTTGAATCATTATGTTGGCTCTGAAGAAATAGCCTAAAACTCTTGAAGATAAAATAGGACTTAATAGCAATAACAACGGTATTGCTAATATGGCTCATTCTTTATTGTCATAGCCGCTGCTGGGGTTTTGAGGTTTGTTAAATTCCTTGGTTGGTTGTCAATGTTACCACCCACAAGAAATGGAAAGAAAAATAGAAGAAGACTTTATTACAAACAATAGTACTGCCTAAGGAACATTTTACTGAAGCTAGAGGCCTTCAGTTGTGTCCCCTGAGAGTCTCTCCTTGATACTTTCCAACAAAATACCCATTCTCTTTATTAACCCTTTTATTCACTCTTGTTGTTTTATTGTTGTTCTGGCCTTAACCTCTAAGTGCAACATAAACCCCAAAGTAGATTCTCAAAATGTTCTACTTAAAATGTACTTCAGAATGTAGTGCACTCATGCAGAGGGGAGAGAGAGGAGGAAAAAAAAGAATGTGGAAATAAAGCAACATGTATATATGAGCATACCATACAGCAACATTATTTCAAAATAATGGCAATACATTTTAATATAAACTAAGCAAGAAAATAAGAGTCCACTCTATAATATCCTTGAGCATATTGGGGAGACCAGTACAGCTCTGGTGTTGGATTGACTTTTTTTCTTCCCTTGAGTTATTAAATATCATTGATAAAAGCTATATACTTTATATTAGATAATTGATAAGCACTTTCTCTTTATCCTTTATCTTCAACAGCCTCATTCACGAAAAGTAAGACATACAGTTGACTATTCCAATTACTTTTTTTTTGCAACACAAAGGGAAGAAGAAAAGAAAAAAATTTTGAAATGTTTTTAAAACTTTTAGTCCAATGTCTTCAAGATCAAAGTTGCTCTTGTTCTAATCCTCCAGCCTTATTAAGACTTTCCAGTGAATTATTGTTGTCTTTCCACAAAGGTTGCAAAAGGACTTAGCATATTTCCTCTGCTCTTTTGTCAAAAGAGATAGATTGTGTTTCACCCAATTATGTTGTGTGTGGATGTCTAGTTCTCTGGACGTCTGTGTACATATTAATGCTCTCTTTATCATTCAAAGACTTTTATAACCTAGCCTCCTCCTAACTTTTTAGTCTTCTTACACCTTACTCCTCAACATGTACTCTTTGATCCGCTGACACTGGCTTACTAGCTATTCCATGAACAAGATAGTTCATCTCTCAACTCCTGTATATATCTTATTTTGTATATATTTGTTTACATTTTGTCTCCCACATTAGACTGTAAGCCCCATGACCATAGCACTGTCTTTTGCATCTTTTTTGTACCCCCGTGCTTAGCACAATGCCTGACACAGAGTAGGCACTTAATAAATGTTTATTGAATCAGATTAAAATATTTATGTATGTATGCATTTAGATAGATCATAGAGATTACATACATACATACATATATACATACACAGATTCAGAGATAAATAGATATCAGAAAGCTGTTATCTCATCCAAAAATAGAACTCACGGAATTATAAGGAAGGAAGCTCTCCTCTTACTTCTCTTTAAAAAATGATGATGGATGATTTCCTTCTTATTCTTGAACCCTTATCCTTTTCCTTCCTTTCTTCCCTGTGCCACATTACTTCTCAAATAAAGATTTTATATATAAATATATACATACATGTGTGTGTCCAAATTATAAAACTAGAATTTCTATGGTGAAGCTAACATCTAGTCTATATTTGTGGAATCTTTATCCCAGATTAACTCTTCTAGGCAACACAGAATGTTTTCAAGAAATAATTGCTTGGGTACTTTCAATGGTATTCTTTTAGACTTAGCGGATTTAAGTTACCACTAGGAAATATTACCATTCATACAACAAGGATACTACTACTGCTGCTGCTGCTACTGCTGTTGCCACTGCCACTGCTGCCACTGCTGCCACCATCACCACCACTACCACTAATAACATTTATAAAATGCTTTAAGTTTTACAAAATGTTTTAAGCACATTATCTCCTTTGATGCTCCCAACAATTCTGTGAGGGAGGTGTTATTATCATCCCTTCTTTCTAGATGGAGAAACTGAATCTGAGAGAAGTCAAGTGACTTGCCCAGCATGATGCAGCTAAGTAGTAGTTTGAGGCAGGATTTGAACTCAGACTTTCTAAGTCCAAGCCCAACACTCAACCTACCATACAATCCAGAAGCCTTTCAATTCTAAAAGAACTAGTATTCACTATATTCCAAACTAGAAGGAACATGTCCTTAATCTATATTGTACAGCTACTCAGATGAATGACAAAACCAACCTATGCCAGAAATGAGCTAATAACAGGTCGTACTGTAACCTCCATTTTCACCCTTTTGAACCTATAAATCGAGGACCTAAAATATTGTTGTCTCTGATGCTGATTACAAACAGTCAATAACATGTAGTTTTAAAGAGTTGCCTGAAACTTAGAGAAGTTTGGTCACTTGGTCATTGCCACACAGCAAGTAAGTGTGGGAGGCAAGATTGAAACTCAGTTCTTCGTGTCATCAAGTCCAGAACTACACCCAACGTGCCACTGGGCAATGCTGCCTCTTTTAAATCCATATAGAAGTAATGCCATTGCAAATTATGACTTTTTAGTTCACATATAGCTAACTTTGCAAGTGAAGCCATGTAATTTCTATAAAATACTCGGGTGCCTACCGTTACAATTTATCTTGCTTTTCGTTTTCCTTTCATAGCTGAACATGATGTGTTCACCAACTCCTGCAATTCTGAGCCCTTTCCCCCATTTCACTTAATGGCACTAGTTGCCTTTTCTCAAATCTTGTTGCATCTTCTATCACTTCTCTATATTCATATTCTTATGCTGTTATATTTCCATTTTTTCCTTTTCATTTTCAACTATCAAAGGTATTCAGATTTCGTCAGTCCTCTTTCTTCCTCTACATTGCTTTATGAAATCATTATTCTCATATTATGGACTGATTCTTCTTATTACTCATTCAATTTTCTCTCCTTTACTGATGTTCTTAAATCCCCACTACATTCAACAGACATTTGCATTATTTCCCCTCAAATGGCCTAGGAAAGCTTTTTTTTTTCTCCTATGGACAGCAGGCATTTATCCTCTTTCCATTTTGTAATTCTTACTTTAGGCAGCTTCTCTTATTCTACCATCAGCTGTGTTGGGAGTAAAACCGAGGCCTGTTGTCGAATTAAACAGGTGCTGGACATGGGTAGAAGATGAAAGATCTTCAATTAAAATATCACAAAAGTGAACCATTCCAGTTACATTCAGTGAAAAGCCAGAGTTTGGTAGCTTAAGCATTCAAGGACTCATGAATTTAACTCTTCCTCTCACTAATATGATGAAAATGGGAGTTGATTATCTTAATACCATCCAGCATTCAAGCCAAAACTTCCTCAATTCCTCTGCCTGATTATTTAACTGGCTTGTCAGCAGGATTTTTCAAGGCAGTGAAACTCATAAGTTTAAAGCTAAGTTCTACTATCAATCTACACCCACTCTTGCCTACAAATCAATAAAACAATGCCACCCAGACATCTGTAAAAAGAAATTCTATTGTTCATAGATTCTCTGATGGTGTGCTTTAGAGAAAAGATCATCCCCATTGTCAAACAGATCAATATGTTTCTTAGTATTCTTGAAATACATATATATACTTTTAAAGTATGGATGCATGGGAGGTAAAGAGATTTTTGAAGTTTGAGCACAAATTGAAAGTGAATTTGGTAAAATGATAAAAGCTCAATGTTTTAAGAAAGATTGGATCCCTAGCAAACCTTGGTTCAACTTTCTCAGCACTCATGACAGCTAAAGCTATTGGTTCAGGGCCCTCCTGGGGAGCAACCAACTCTTAACAAGAGAGAAAATTCCTAAAAATAATATGTACCTTTGGCTGAAGGCTACTCCAGAGCTTACAATTCCAGGCATCTGATGGGGCATTATCACCATGTGAGCAGAAGGAAAATTGAGGACCACCAGAAGCAGTTATATGGGAACGAATTTCTTACAGTGGTCTTTCCAGTCCCTTGATTTTTAAACTATAAAAGTTGATTAAAAAACAGGTTGTGTGTTTGTTTGCTTTGTTGAAAACATTTGTATTACACAGCAAGTAATTGTTGCAATTATTTAAACAACGATTTATTGCTGCTTTTCTATAGCTTACTACCAGAGTCAAAAATTAGTCCTGGAGAAAAATAAAATGCTTTTTGAGGTGTCAACCAAATTGAAGGGTTATAGGTTAACAGAGCTGAAGGGTCCTTAGATAGTTCTTAGAGACTATCTGTTCTAATCCACTTACTTTACAGATTAGAAAAATAAGGTCCTTGAAGGTTAAGTGACTTGTTCAAATAAGACAGGTAGAATTTGAACCCAGGGCCTGTGACTTCCAAGCCAGCTCACTTCCTATTACATATCATTGCTCCTCTACTTTTCTCTTCAAAGTTTGTACACCACTTTAGCATATTTTACCAGAATCCCAGAGTTTAAAGAGGCAGCGAGCAGGTATATTGAATAGAGCCCTGGGACCAGAGTTAGGAAGAACTGAATTCAAATCAGCCTCAAGGCATTTAACAAGCTGTGTGACCCTGAGTAAGTCACATAATCTTTGCCCGCCTCAGTTTCTTCAACTTTATTATCCTCATTTCGTAGCTGAGGAAACTGAGGCAAACAGCTTCTCTCTCTCTCCCTCTCTACCCAAACTGAGAGGTTAAAGATATTAGGTATCACTCACAGCAGCTGAGTGGCATAGCAAATAGAGAGCAGGACCTGGAGTCCGGAAGACCTCAGTTCAAATCCAGACTCAGACAATAGCTGTGTGATCCTGGGTAAGTCATATAACCTTTGTCTGACTCAGTTTCCTCAACTTTAAAATAAGAATAACAGTAGCACTTACCTCACAAGATTATGATGATCAAATAAGATAATATTTGTAAAGTGATTAGCAAAGTGTCTAGAACTTAAAAGCTATTTGATCATGTGTTCCTTTCCTTCTTTTGAAGGGTTATTTTGTTGACCTATAAACTGAAACATGAATCCTTTCTGGTCCATCCTCAACAAGTGTCTGTGAATATCTCCAAATGATAGGAGTTATCTCATGGAGTATTTTGTACTTATACTCTCAATACTTAAGACAGTGCCTACCATACAGCAAACACCTAATAAATGGTTTTTTTTTTATTCTTTCATTCACAGTTGGGCAACTCCATTTGGAAATTCTCCAATAAAGTGAGGAAAATAAAGCTCCCTCTAACTCCTGCATAGAGTTAAGGACAAATACAAACCATTCTCACATAAATTTAATTGAACTAGGAACGAATTTCAATCGACTAACAAGTACTATGTGCTATACACTGTACTGGGGGAAATAAGTACAAAGAAGATATACTTCCTACTCACAATGAGCTTACACATGAGAGACAAATACATGTAAAATGTATAGACAATATGCAAATACGGTATATATTTACATAGTTAAAATGTATATGTATACATGCAATATAAAGTTAATCAACGCATAGATACATGTCTACATGTATAAAATATATTCATACATAGTGTCAAATACAAGGTCGTTTGGAAGGGAGGGCACTAAATAGCTAGTGGGATAATCAGGAAAGGCTTCATGAAGAAGATAGTGAAGTGAGCTAATGAGATTTCTACAGAAGGTGAGCTGCATAAGGGCAGAGAATGTTTACCACCATTCTTTGTATCACCACACCTAGCCTTACATATAGCAATCACTTGTTGAATCCATGTTGAACTAAGCCATCATATCAATATTAGCTGCATTAGCTGGATAATGTGAAATATCTTTCCAATTATAGAAAGTGCTCAAGTTTGGGGCATTTATCAATGTTATATTGGGAAAAAAAAAGTTATATTACATGATTTTCCTAAAACAAAGGCTCCATCATTAAGCTATCTCTGTTTCTATAATCCTTGATTTCTCACTCTAGGATATTTTCATCTTATCTTTCCTATATGAGTTTTATCACTGGATCCTAAGTTCTGGCGCCTCCTAAAAATAACTGGAAAATTTTCCAGTATGGGCTAAAAAAAATGAATGATAGAATGTAGGACTGAAATGACTATTTAAATTTTGCCATTGCATCCCCAGTATCTACCATGTTGTCATGCATGAAGTAGATGTGTAATAAAGGTTTGTTGATTTTAACATTTCTTTATTGTTATATAAAAAATAAGGACTGGCACTGGATCTTTGATTTCACTGGTATAGCATATACCAATTCAAGTTGGCACTTTTTTTGTAACTTATAGTCTTAGATAATGGGTCCTTACAATGAGCTCCACAGATCCCTAAGGAGGTCCATGGACAGATTTCAAAGGGCCTGTGAAATTGGATGGGGTAAAATTACATCTTTATTTTCAATAACCTCTAACTAAAATTTAGTATTCCTTCAATTATTTAAAAATATTATTGTGAGAAAGTTTACAAAGGCTTTTCTAAAGTGCCAAGAGAGTATGCGACAAAAAAAGTTTAAGAACCCCTGTCTTTAGAGAACTGCCTAGACCAGAAGTGTCAAACACTCTCCCAGGCTGTACACGGCCCACAACACTCCTAACCATGGCCTGAATCTGATTAACATATAATTGGAAAATGTTCAACAAAATAAATAAAAATCCAACAAAACATAAAAAATGTTAATATGTGCTTTTCTAAGTCAATATCTACGCAGCTAGAGAGCAATGGGCCTGGAGTCAGGAAGAGCTGAGTTCAAATTTGGCCTCAGAGGCTTGCTAGCTGTGTGACCCTGGGCAAATCACTTAACCCCGTTTGCCTCCATTTCTTCATCTGCAAAATGAGCTAGAGAAGGAAATGTCAAACCACTCCAGTTTCTTTGCCAAGAAAATCCCAAATGGGGTCACAAAAAATTGGACAGGACTGAAATGACAACCATAACCACCACCACCACCACCACCACAAGTCAATATGTGACCCAGAGGCACTGTTATATACAGTGTACTAGACTTTGTTTCTATTTGAGTTTGACATCACTGGCCTAGAGCACTGAGAGACATTGTGACTTCCTGAGGGTCACACGTTCCATATGTGTCAGAAGTGGGACATAAATCCAAATCTTCAAGGCCTCTATCTCAAACTAATTTTCCAAAGCAGTGATATCAAACTCAAGTAGAAATGGGACCGCTATCCCATACATAAAGATATTGATTGGGAAAACCACAGAACAACATTGTCTATGTCCTATTATATTTTTCTTTATTTTGTTAAACATTTCCCAATTACCTTTTACTGTGGTTTAAGCAATTCCAAAGAGTATTTCAGGACAATGAGAGTTTGAAACCTCTGATCCAATCTAGCTGAATTCAGAGAAGCCACCAATGGAATGTTGACCATAAAATAATTTTTTAAAGGGGCAATATGGAAGAACTGCAATCCATGAATGCCAACAAGTAATGTATGAAGGGGTTGTTCTTTCTTGGAGAGGGGATCCATGTTGTACAAATCATTTTTTTTTTATATTAAAGTCAGATCCATAGATACAAATTAGAAATCATCCTAAAGCTTTGTAGAATTAAAATGTGTGCCAATATCCTTGAGATTCTGAATCTCTTAGAATCACAGAATGTTTGACCTGGAAAAGTATCTAAAGTTCATTTAATCCAACCACTTAATTTTATATCTGAGAAAACTAAAAACCATAATAGTTAAAACTGGCTAAAGTTATGTATTTAGCTACTGGCATTCACACAGGCAATCAGTCCACAAACTTTTATTAAGTGTCTATTGCATACCAGGAATTGTGCTAAGCTTTCTACTAGTTCAATACAGTATTTTGATTATGCCACCCAGCTCTTACATTGGATAGGACTGCTTACATTTCAATTTTCAAGAAGTAATTATAATCAATTTTAGCAAATGAGTAGGAAGAATGGCATAAAGTGAAATCTATAGTATATATTTTGTGTGGTATTAGTCTTCCACTTTTATTACAGTACAGAAGTGACCCTGAGCTCCCTATAACTAAACTAGCAGCAGACAAAGCTATAACTATAAGGCAGAAAACATAGCCTTTGATTCAGGGACCCAAAATTTAGAGGGTATTCATAAAACTCGAACTCCTTAAACAGCATAAAAACAACCAAGCTTACCAATAAGCTACCAAGACTAAGTAACTGAAGTAGGACACTGTGCTTTCTTCCTGTTGGTGAGCAGACCTGAAGTGAGAGCCTCCTTAACTGTGCTTCCTTTTCCAACAGCAGCCTCTCTAGAATTTTCCTGCTATCTCTGATGTAAATCACCTTCAACTCCTAGTCTTACCTGAGTTAATGATATATTTTATGTCATTTACTCTGGGTACTATGTATAGCCTAACCATAGTGAAAAAAATTAGCTCTGAAAGGCCCTACCAACTAGGAAAAGCTTCATTTAGGAGACAGGTGATAGGCAATGTCTATTTTTCAAGGCTTTAGTCCACTTAAATTAAGTCTAGTCCTTTATCAGATTAACTATAGGATGATAAGTTTTTTTCAATTGTTATGTCTCTCAAACGTTATATATCCATTAAGACATGGTAGAGTTGTAGTCTTTTGAATGGAGACAAGTATCCACATAGCCAAAATTAGAGAGCCTTAAATTACTGAGGTATTTATTGGCTACCAAAAGGATTTCAAAACCATTGTCTCAAACTTCTATGCCAGCGACTTGTGCACGGCAATCTTCAAAAAATATTTGTAGAATTAACTGAAATCTTGGTAAGTACCAAGCTTAGGTTGGCTATTTGACCTCACTGGGTTATAAGCAGGCTCTCTCCTTGGCCCCAAGAAACAACACCCTCTTTTAGAACTTGGGCTTATTTTGGAAAATAAATTGAAGAAGCTGGACTGTTTCTTCTGAGGATTTCCAAGTTTCAGACTATATGTTGTTATTATCCATGAATATGTGCTTGGGACTCATTTAAGCCATAATATATTACAGAACTTGAGACTCTAAACCTTAGTGAAGAGGTGGTTGAAGAGGTTCATGGGGGCTTAAAAATGGCAGCATTTTTTAGTGCCAGTCAGTCAATCATACCCACAATTACTTAAGGTTCTTGTGAATTATTCAGAGTGATATTTTGTAACTTATTCCAGAAATTTCCTTTTAAAAAGAGACCAGAAGTGACTATTTATTATCAGTGATGAGAGTACATAATTAATATTTTGATGCAACATACTTCATCTGCCTTAATGCTTACTCTTCTACTATTAGCCTACTTTGAAATAAATAATGCTTTTTCCATGGTGCCATCACATTCCACTTTTAGATGAGATGCTTCAATTTATTTAATTATGCAGCTGATGATTTATTGTTGCAATCTTTACTTGGGTTACATGTTGTGTTAATGGGCCATCAATGTAAATAAGGCTCCTTGGTGGAAGTTGCCACTCTTGATGCAGTTGACACTATCCAGGATGATATAACATATGGACTGAATCTACCTACAATATCAAAGGCTCGTGTAATGGCAATGGAGACTACAATCCTTTTTGCTTGGCCACAGAAACTGTGGAAATACAAAGACAGATGGGCTATTACTCAGGGATGGACTCTGTAAGGATGCTATTCACCTAGAGGCAGCCACTATTTGCATTTTAAAAAGCAAAAAAAGTCTTGCCAGGATAGCTGCTCTGGAAAAGTGAGGAGTGCCTTTCTGAAGTCGGTGTGGAGTAATGTGCTGATTTCTATCACTCTACCTGGTATTAGAGGGCATGAAGAATACAAAGAGCCTTGTTGCCATAAAAGGTGACCCATCCTTAGATGGACACAATGACTTGGGAGACGATAGTTCGCAGAGGTAAGGGCAATGTGGAAATATCCATTCTTCCTACACACTAAAATTAGAATAGCCTCTCTTCTTTCTTCATATTCCATCTCTTCCAAATTCATTTTGAGCTGTGTCAGTCCTCAAGTCAGCAGTTAAAAACAGAGTCATAGGCTCTTTGCTTGAGCATCCAAGCAACAGCAAAGAAGTTTCAGAGAATCTGTGATTCTCTCCACCTCTCCATTCAAATTCCTTTTGTTCAAACAGTGTAGACTAGGGAATTCATTTCTTTCTTGGCTATGCATGTCTAATATCAGGGCTCCAAGCTTCAAAGTGACAAGACCCTCCTTTCTCCTCCCCCTCTCACCCATGACAGATTCGGAAACTTTCTAAGCTGTTATATTTAAAGTTCAGTTCTCTTGGATCGTTATTTTAAAATCTGGGGAGAAATCATAAATGCTAAAAATTAACAGATCTGAAGGTTTATGTCACGGCTGGTGTGATACTGCAGCCTTCTGTCCACTTCCTAACTTTGAATGTCTAATTTAAAACCTGACAGGCACTGTGCCATCCATAGTGGATAGAAAGTTGACCTTGGAGTCAGGAAGACTTGGGTTCCCTTGCTGTCTCTGAACTGTACTAACTGTGAGACACTGGGCAAGTCATGTATCTCCATGTCCCCAGGCAACTCTAACACTATAAGTTACAGTGTAGGCACTGATCTGAATCAGTATAGGGAGTTTCTTCCATGAGAGCTCCCTATAACAATTAAATCATAGGTCAAATACAAAAGAAAAGAATCAAAATCTGGATTTTCTGGAATTTCTACCAATAAATTCAAGTCAACCTTTGCTAGAAAGTTAATAACAAAAATACTATTTAAACACCATTAAAAGATACATTGGTTTGGGGGCAGCTAGGTAGCATAGTAGATAGAGCACCAGCCCTGGATTCAGGAGGACCTGAGTTCAAATCTGGACTCAGACACATAACACTTACTAGCAATGTGACCCTGGGCAAGTCACTTAACCCCATTGGCTAGCCCCCCCCCAAAAAAAATAAAGATACATTGGTTTTTACTCATATTATCACAATACCTCCCTGAAGATATATGTTATACCTCCATGAAGATATATGATTAATCCTTTATTCCTTCATAGGTAGAGGTAGAAGGAACTCAAAGGAATACAATTCTAGAACCTCCAGGACACATAAGTACGAAGCCATGTAAATGAATGCCATTGATTTATCAGAATACAGTCAGGGTTCCCAGAGTAAATCATTTTCATTCCCACCAGACTTGCCAAGGTCAGGGCTGTTATTTTCCATGATTGAATAATTCCTAAGCTTTACAAGGTACTACAATAAGATCTAGGAATCTACCTCACCTTTTGGAAACATGCTTGACTTATCCTGATTAAAGGTTAACATCACTGACTTTTTTTTAAGGAAAGAAAACACTGCTTTTCCATTTTCTTCTCTGGATAGATAATGTGCATATAGGAAAATAATAAAATTAGAGGTAAAGAGCTGGTTATTTTATTTTCTTTTAGAATATCCATTCATAGTTGCTCCATGAAACCAACATGTCTACAATACCAGTTCAAAAATGACACGTTTCATTCACAGTGGATATTAAATTTTAGGCCCTAATTAGCATAGTGGCTCTTTCAAATACTGGCAGGCTACCAGCAAGCATTATTGGTGTTTGCTTTAGGTACAGGTGTGAACTGATTGAAAATTGATTTCTAAACTATTCCCAGGGCTGGCTTGATAGTACAAGCAAAGAAGTTGAGAGCTCCAGTTAATTTCAGCTCCATTAGAGACTCAGAGGAATAAAAAGGGACAAAATTGCTAGAGAAATTACATTTTCAAGCTGCTAAATAGATAATATGAATAATGGGGGGAAATGATTACCATCTACCATTTGAGCACTGATGTCCTGGATGTTGTAGAGAAATAATTAATAACTGATGTGTTTTCCATGTAGAGATCCATTAGCAATATCCTTCATGAAGTGGGGAGGGGATTCATTTTCCATATTTTCAAACCTACCCTCCCTCAATGAAGCATCAAACCTAAACTGTTGCTTCTTCTATGCAAAAGATTCTCTTTTCTTTTCTTTTTCTCAATTATAAGTAAAACATTTTTTAACATTCATTTTTTTGAAAATTTGAGTTTGAAATCTCTCTCCTTTTCCTCCCCCACCTTGAGAAGGCAATATAGATTTGATATAGATTATGCATGTGGAGTCATGCAAAACATATTTCTATATTAGCCATATTGTAAAAGAAAACAGAGATAAAAACACCTAAGGAAAATGAAGACAGTAAAAATAGTATGTTTCATTCTGCATTTAGACTCCATCAGTTCTTTCTCTGGAGGTAGATAGCATTTTTTCATGATAAATCTCTTGAAATTGCTTAGATCATTGTATTGCTCAGAATAGCGAAGTCATTCATAGCTCACTGTTGTACAATATTGATATTACAATGTACAATGTTCTTGCGGTTCTGCCACTTCACTTTGCATCAGTTCATATAAAGTCTTCCCAGATTTTTCTGAAAAGCATCCTGCTTGTCATTCCCTATAGCATAACAGTGTTTCATCACGATCATATACCAAAACTTGTTCAGTCATTCACTAACTGATGGGCATCCCCTTGATTTCCAATTCTATGCCACCACAAAAAGAGCTGCTACAATTTATTTTTACACATGTAGGTCCTTTTCCTTTTTCTTTGATCTCTCTATGCAAATGTTTCATTTCTTGTTTCTTCATAAAAAGCATCCTTTTCCAGAATAAGCCTGATTAGCTCTATATTACCAAGAAATTCCAAACACCAGCAATTTAGAGCACGGGGTTAGTAGTCAAGAGATCTGAGTTCTTGCCTTAGCTTTGCCATTTAGTAGCTGGATACTATCTGGGATGACTCACAGTATCATCTATAATGTGATGTGGCTTGACCAAATCACCAACTAACAATGGACATTTTAATTCAATGTCAGAAACTCAACATGTTCAAAACAAAACTATCACCTTTTCCCAAATTCAATCTTTTCTGAACTTCTCAAGTACTGTCATAAAAATCACCAGCCTTCCAAAGATTAAAATTTACAACCTCAGTGTCATCCTTGACTCATCATTCTTACTCACCTGGTAGTCACTGAGTCTTGTTACTTCTTTCTCCAATGATCTCTTCTCTCAACTCAAGCAGCCACAACCCTAATTCAGGCACTTATCACTACTTATTTGAACTACTGTAATAGCCCCCCAATTGGTCTCCCTACTTTAAGTCTCTCCCCACTCCAATCAATGTGCCTCATAGCTTCCAAAGTGATTACCCTAAAGTGTATAGCTGACCTCATCCCACCATACCTCAATAAATTCTAATGGCTCCCTATTGTCTCTGGGATCAAAAGTAATCTTTTTCATTCAAAGATCTTCAAAACATGGCTGCTCCCCAGCTTTCCAATTTGTTCTGTTTTTTCCCACATTACTCCCTTCTATATACTTAATGGTTTAAGCTATATTGGCTTAATGATCTTTATACACAGCACTCTATTTTCCATCAGTATGCCTTTTACTGGCTGACCCCCATGGCTGGAATATTCCTTCTCTTTACTTTTGCCTCTTAGAATCCTCAGCTTTCCTTCAAGACACAACTCAAATGCCACTTTCTATAGGATGCCTTTCCCAGTCTGTCTATCCCCATAGTTGTTAGAAACATCCTTGCAAAGGTTACCTTTCATCTAATCTGTATTTATCTCATATATACCAATTTATATATGTCTCCCCCATTAGAATGTAAGCTTATTAAGGGCAGAGTCTGTTTTTCACCTTTTGTTGTATCTCCAGCTGGTTGATTGGAATATTTACTTTTTAGAGTACTCTTAAGTTCCTCAGGGTTCAGTTAAGATCCCAAATTTTGATTTCATTTATCAGGAATTCTAGCTACACACACAGAGAGAAAGAGAGAGAGAGAGAGACAGAGAGAGAGAGAGAGAGAGAGAGAGAGAGAGAGAATTATAACTATAATTCAAAGCATAGAAGATGTCTCTAAAATATGCTATGTCCAATTAGAAGATGAGAAAGGAAGAGACCACATTTAAACCTGAAAGGATAACTCCACATATTTCTGGGAACACAGTCATCTCAAAGAGATAAACATGTATACAGCTGACCTACTGCAAAAGGTGCAACTATTTTGCCATTTTTCTAAGACAACAAAAGGTGATCAAATATTTAAAGTATCCATTTTTTTCCTAGTTGCATGCCACTGGTATTAGGTAACTATTTATGTTATTTAAATATTTAGAAAACCAAATTAAGTAAATTAACTTCAAATTATGTACATTGCCTCCTCAACTTGGGGAAATGACTATTTCCTCTCAAGAAGAAATGAATATTCTAGGGGATTGTAAACAGAAAATCCGTTCCCTAAAACTGCCCAAGTTGTCACAGCCTTTTTTACTAACCATGGTCCTGATCATTCCTAGAAAAAAAAAAGTCTTACTCATACCCAACAACCACTCAACAGAATTTGAACTGGGGACACTCAGTCAGCATATTTTATTAAATGTGCTGTGCTAAATGCTGAGGTACAAAAACAAAAGTAAAATGGACATCCTTTGATTGCTCCAGTAAATATTCAGAGGAAAAATGAGTAAAACTTACCAAGTTAAAATGGTTCCTAAACTCCTCACTTTTAACTTGTACTGTGTCCATCTGTCACCCAGATTTGGAATACTAGTCTATAAAAGCTGGGATATTTCCCAGGAAGCAGCCAAAACTTGTGATTTCAAATAAAGATAATCACCCTGAGGTTTTAAATTCAGGAGGTGCCATGCTTGGTTCTAAATCTATAGTTTATTGGCAGGCTTTTTTATTTTCCAAAAACATTTAAAAGTCCAAATTCCTTAGGCTGGCTTTCAAAATTGCCCACAATCTGGCCCATGCATACCTTTCTGACTTGATTTGTACCTATTCCCTGACTTAACTAAGCTCCTCTCTCCCTTTCCCCCCACACACATGCCCAACTCATTATCCACCTTAGGTTGCTCAACCTCTTTGCCATTCCTCTACAAATACCACAGCCCTTAACAGAGATATGCTCCCTCTCCTCTATCTGAATCTATCCTGTCCTTGAAGGCTCAGCTCCTTCATGAAGCTTTCCTTGATCTTGGTACTATACAGCTAGAGGAGGAAAGGACATAAGAGGCCATTTAGTCCAACCACTCATTTAATAATAAGAAAGCAAAAGCCCAGGAAGGTCACAGTTCTTCTCCATGGTCATTTAGGAATTATCAGAGAAAGGATGTGATCCTCCATTTTCTAGCTCCAGATCTATTGTTCTTTCCACGCTGCTCTGCTCTAGCCCATAGTTATCTCTCCCTTCTCTAAGTCTTAATGTTCATCTCATTCATTTGGCACCTCAACAAAAGGCAGCAAATAATGCATTTATGCATATGTCATGTGTCTCCAGTTGCACTTAAAGTTCCTTCAGGACAGAGTTTTTCATGTACTTTTTGTTTATGCCCTATACTGTATGACACATTGCTATTCACAGAGTTGGTTCTTTAAAATTAATGATTAATTGACCAATGCACCCAAATGCCCCAGGTAACATGTTCATTTAGCTTTCTAGTCTCTCTAACTCCTTCACCAGTCCTCCAGAGGTTTAGGATGTCATCAGCTGCAACAATTCTATGTGATCTACTTTGACCAAAGTTTGTCACTTTTGTACTGCTTCCTCAATCACTAGAATGTAAGGAAATAAGTATCTGCCTCTAACAGAATGAATAAATTCTCTCAGATTCTTAGAAAAAAATAGAAAGAGAAGGCAAAGAAAAAGTGCAAATCATGCCCCTCTACCCCGGGGTAAGGGAATAAGATTATTTTCACATCTAGAGTCAGACCTTTCAAATTTCTGGAGATATAAGCAGCTATCAGATTTGCTAAAGTCCTTCCAAGCACTTTGTATACATTTAAGTGCAGACCAGTAAAACCATTCTCAATTTCCCATTTCTTAATTTCCTCTTGGGATGGATGTGAATTATAAAATTTCCCCATCTTAATTATTTCTAGTTTTGTCCTACACATAGGACTAAATAAAGTCACTGTAACCTTCTTGTTTACATATCTTAGATATCTGTACTTTTCTGCCCTCCCTCACACATTGCTTAGCCAAGTTATGCAAATTCAACTCTATTCATCTTTCCTCATAAATCAAACCCTTCTATTCCCTTAATCTGTTTTGTTCTTTATTGCCAACCTTTCTCCAATCTGTCTGCATCACACTAACTAGCATAGAGGCAACCAGAAATGAATGCCGCAGTCCAGGTGTGGTATGTACAGGGAGGGAAGAAAAGTGATAGTGCAAAAATGAGTGAAAATGATGACAGAGGATGGGAGGAAGGAAAAGGGCAGAAATAAGTTACCAATGTTCCAGTTGCTGGGTCCTTAAAAGCTGCAACTCACCATCCCCATTCAGGTTTCAGAATAAGAGGCATTGTGATACAGATGGCATCATCTTGAAACTTTCAGGTTGTGCTTAGAATTCACTCTGCTACTTGAATCTTTCAACCATTTTCTCCCAAGTTTTCCTATCCAGGTGAATTTCAGGATATCATTTTATATACTGCTATCCAATCATGAAAGACATTAGCTTGAATTTTCCAAATTTAATCTCATTTTAATCTTTTCTGTCTATAGTCCTAACCTGTTTAGAGTGAGCTCTTGTAATTTCTTTAGTCCTTACTCCTGCTTGCAACACCTTCCAATTTAATATCATCTGCAAATTTCATTAGCATGCAATTTATTTTCTCTTCCAGATCATTAGAATAAAAAAACCCCACCAAGACCAAGCATATTACCAATCCCTGAAGAACTCTTTCTAGATCCCTGCCAACTGGGTACATTACCATTTATCATTATCTTTTGTTTATGATCTCTCAGCCAGTTTTCATCTAAGCTGATTTAAACTAATCTTGATGTAAGGGGAAAAAAAGATAAATAAATAAAAATGAGACAGTGAATCAAGAGCTTCTCAAAAGTTCAACTATTTAGTGAGGTTAATGGGAAAAAAATCTGTTTCTGCATTCTTCTAAGAAGTAAGCTAAATGAAAAGTTATGATACATAGACTACATTCTTTCTTCAAGACTGAGGCAGAAGTTAATTCACACTTAATGAACATTTCAGACATGTGACCAAGGGCAGACCAGTCTCAATTACTTAGCCAGACAGACTGTGGAAGGTCCAGCTCCCTTTGTAGTGTTTTCAAATTCAGGAGGAGTTGGGTCTTCCATTCTAAAAGGTAGATGTACCCTGCTGAGACTCCAGAAACATTCAAAGACTTGTCACTGACTCCAGTAACTTCTGTCAAAAAATGTATTCACTGTTTCCAAGACTTGAAGTTTTCCTGCCACCACTCTTGGCACTTTGCTAGTGTCAGATAATGAAGTTCTATTTATGGCTTTGATGAGGATAAAACAGCCATTTCCTTAGCCATGTGCCAGATATGGAGATTGATAACAAGACTAATCCCAATATAATTCCCTTAATAATGCCTGAAAACCACTCAAGTACTTTAATACATCAAGATTTAAATGTTTTATAATGCCCATAAACACTCCCAGAACCTAATGGAGTTAATACCACTAAGAGCGAAACAAGTGAAAGGTGGTATAAAAATCAATTTGGCCTCACCTTCAATGATTTATTTGCTCCATAGAACCAATTAATTTTGTACTAAGAAAATGGCTAATGAAATTTTAGACCAACGATATATCAAATAAAATCTCATCTGTAGCCCAGGCTTACATAATTTGTTGGATATTCTATAGTCCTCCCAACACAAAAAAGTTCAAATGAGAAGTCATTCCAGTGACATTTAATATTTCGAGTGTTTTGTTGATGGTGTAAGAATTGCATGGTGTTTTTCTTCTCTTTAAAGAAAATCTGATTAATTTTATTTTTATCTCACTGACATGCAAACCAATATAATATTCACCTGTTCATTTCGCAGCTAATACAAATTCTTCAGATGCTGTCCTTCAAACTAGAGTTTAAGGAGTAAACTAAAAAATAAATCAGTATGATTTTAAAAAATCTGTAGTAGGTCTTTTTTTTCTGTTGTTGCTCCTCTCAAGTTAAAAGGGAGCACCTTTAAAATCCATAGCAGTATATGAAGTTAGTTTTGGAAGCCAAAGAGAAAGGAGGGGTCACTATTACATAAATAGCCCTATTCTTCTGTTTTCACTGTCAAAATTATGTTCTTAATGCACAGCTCTAACCGCACAACTGCCCTGTTCAAAAATGTGTGATGGTTTATTAATAGTTATTAGATAACATACAAACACCACAGTCTGGCTTTTAAGTTTCTTCACAGTCTGGCACTGACCTGCCTATCCAACTTTGTTTCAGACTTTCATGCTTTTTCCTTCAATCTAAACTGAACAGCATTAAATTCCCCAATTCCATCCTCAGCACATTCATGAGGTCCATTCCTTATGTCTCAACTAGGTCTTCTTTATCTCTACCTCATGAAATCCTTCTTTTTGAGGCTCAATTTGGATACCGTCTCCTGCATGAAGTCTTCCCTGATTCCTCTGCTCAACATGAACTTTCTTTTTTTCCTACACCACTTTATGTCTATCTCTCCTTTGCTTTTTATCAGTCTTCTCCATATCATACTTATCAGCCAATCATCAAGCATTAATTAATAAGCACTTACAATGTGCCAAGCACCATGCCAAATGCTGGGGATACAAAAAAAAAAGCATGACAACTTCTGTCTTCAAAAAGCTTATATCCAAGTAGGAGGAGATAATGTGTACATAAATAGTTCTTATATAGATAGAAGGTAAATTTAGATAGAAAGGCTCTACCACCTGGGGGGATCAACAAACATTTATACAGTACTTATGATATGCAAGGCAGCATGATAAACACTGGGCATACTAAGATAAATGTGAAATAATCTTTGTCTTCAAGAGCTTATATTCTAACATGTGAGACAAGACATATACATGTAAGTAAGTAGGGAACGGACTTCGACCTGAAAGAAATAATCAGGGTAAGAAATTATTTATAAGATCAAATGAGACCTGAAAGGAACATCAGATCATCTAGTCCAATGGATGTCTTTATTTTACACATGAGGAAACTGAGCCTTAGAGAATTTAAAGAACAGTTCCAAGGTCACACAGTAAATACAAAATTAAGAAGATTTTAACCTAGCTCTTTCCACTACACCATGCTGGATTGATTGAATTAAATGACTTGGCTATATAAAAAATTTTACCTAATTGGGTTAATTATTTTTAGAGAAAAGTATGGATATCTGGGGTCCAGCTATCACTGGAAAAATGACTGAGGATTTTTATCACATAACATTGGGGAAATCACCCACACTGAAACCTGATTTAACTAGAACAAAAATCATAAGTAGTTAGGTGGTGAGGAAGCACATGCATCAGAATTTATTGTCCTTCTTTATGGATTTATAGACTGTCCTTTTATGTGAAATTGCATGAGAAGGCCCATTTATAGGACAATAAAAATCAAGTAGCTAATGGGATATGTCCAAGAAACTCCCCACCAACTTGCAAAAAAAGGAGACTCACATTTTAATTAGTTCTGACTGAAGAAGGAAGCCAGAATATCATCATATACATAGTGAGTATCCAAACCAAAGATCCTTAAAAAAAAAAAAGGAATATAAATTAATGCAGAATTCCTACTGGGGCCACAGCACTTTTCTGAAAGTCCTGTGGTACCAAGACTACTGGAGCCAGATGAGGTTTCCTACTCAAGTCAAGGTTCTCCCTATCTCTATTAAAAATAGCTAAACCATCCTTCAACATCTAAAGTTAATTCATTCATTTGTTCATCCATTTGTTTACTCTACATAAATCTGTTAAATGCCTAACATGTACAAAACACTGTGCTGGGTCCAAGGGTGCATAAAACATTTATGATTTGTGCCTTCCTGGAGCTCAAAACTAATGGCTAGACAAGACATCATATTCCTTACTATATAAAAAATATATGAGGTTAAAACAAAAAAAAGGCTCTGCAAAGTTCAAGAGGGAGGATTGTTACCTACAAATAAGGCTGCATAGAGTAAGAGGAATTTTATTTGGGCTTTAACAGGCAAGTAATTCAATAAATGAAGAAGGGCAGATGTGCATAATTATAAGTGAGTATACATACATATGGGCACATATATCATAACTCAATATGTCAAAGACCTATGGTTTCATTGGTATGGGGAATCCTTCCACTGATGTATACTGTAACCCATTTATAATTTAGAGACTTAGAGAACTATTTTAGAATCAAAGAGATTAAGCGATTCACCCATATTACAGTGGCAAGAGGTAGTACTTGAACCCAAGTCTTCCTGACTCCAAGCCCAGCTTTCTTTGTGAAGCCTTGTATCCCTAGGACCCAGTACAGTAATGAGGCTTCTAGTCAATTACATTCAAAACCCTGAAGTCATCCCATTTCAATTCCCAAATTCAATCAACAAGTGATGCTTGCCAATTCTATTTCCACAATACCCTTCACACATCTGCCTTTCTCACCACTCACACAGCCTCTACCTTAGTTCAAACTTCACTTTCCACTCACTTGAACTCCTGCAATAGCCTCCTAATTAGTCTCTCTGACTCCAGTATATCTGATGGCATATATCTCTAAGATATCAGGGCGTAAGAGAGAGAAAGAGAAAGATTGAGAGAGACAGAGACAGAGACAGAGACAGAGAGAGGCAGGCTTAGAGTAGTCAGGAAGAACTAGTTCCATGTTTTAAGTGCAGTACACATTGGCTCTGCAATTCTGGTTAAGTAAATCATTTGACCTCTTAATTCTGCAGACAATTTTCTAATACTATAAATTACATAATAGTTACCTATTGGCATTAACAGAGATTTCCTTATTAGAAGTTCTTTTTATCAAGGAAATCACAGGTCTGGTTGAAAATTTTAATAAATATATATTACATTTCATGTAATATATATTACAAATCTGCATACATATGGTAAGATATGGTTTATTAAGTATCTAAACAACCAGAAATCTCAATCATCAGATTTTTTTCCCTCACAATATTTCAAACTGACAATCGCCCTACATAATGATATCATGAGGTATTTCGTTCACTATAAAGTATCTTCTAAATGACTGAAGATCCAATTATAGTCATTATGGTTTTAGTTACGTCACATCAGATTCTAATTTATGATCAGCTTCTAATTCTATAAAATTCTAATTCTATGAAAATTGATAATTTATGGATAGTTTATATAGCCAAACCTCAGTTAACCAAAATATTTCCTAATCATTCTGTAAAAATTCATTGTATTTTAATTTAACAAACATATTAAGTGTTTAGTATGTGCCTTATTCTGGGTCTTCAGGGGGTTTTACAAAGATGATCCAAATGTGGTTCCTGCCCTCAACAACCTTATAGCCTAGAAAGAAAGACATGGACATAAATCATTACAATACAAAACACAATATGGTACATGTGGTTTTAGAGAGGTACAAATTAAGTGATCCTGGGAGAAAGAATTCCTTCTGGATAGGGGCATTAGTTGTGATTTTATGGAGGTCATAGTATAGGTGAGACCAGATAATAATAATGAGGATAATGATAATAATAATAGCTAATATTTATCTAGCAGTTTAGGGTTTGCAAAGCATTTTACATATATTATTTCATTACATGGTCCTACGTAAGTAGGCTCCAAATCTAAGATTCTGTAACTTTGATCAGGAGTTGAATGGTCAATGTTGTATTTTGGGTAATAGGGAATAATGAGGCAAAAAAAAATAGGAGACAAGAACAGGGCAGGTTCAGGAAATTGCAGGTAATTCACTTACTTGGCACATAGGAATATCAGAGTAGAAGGGAAAAAAATACTGAAAAGGTTCGATTGGGTCCAAATTGTATGTGACTTGGAATGTCATGATTAAGAATTGACATTTTTATCTTTCATGCCAGTGATTCTCCAACTCTTTGTCTCATAGCCCCTTTACACTTTTAAAAGTTAATGAAGACCTATAGAATTTTTGCATATATTGCTTTTGTCTATTGATGTTTACGATGCTAGAAAACAAAATATAGATCATCTCAATAGATGCAAAAAAAGCTTTTGATAAAATGCAACACCCATTCCTATTAAAAACACTAGAAAGCATAGGTATAAATGGAGTCTTCCTTAAAATAATAAATAGCATTTATCTAAAACCTTCAGGAAGCATTATGTGTAATGGGGACAGGCTAGAAGCATTTCCAGTAAGATCGGGGGTGAAACAAGGATGTCCATTATCACCACTGTTACTCAATACTGTACTGGAAACCTTAGCTTTAGCAATAAGAGAAGAAAAAGAAATTGAAGGCATTAGAATAGGTAAAGAAGAAACAAAGCTATCACTCTTTGCAGATGACATGATGATATACTTAGAGAATCCTAGAGAATCAAGTAAAAAACTACTTGAAATAATAAACAACTTTAGCAAAGTTGCAGGCTATAAAATAAACCCACATAAATCATCAGCATTTCTATATATTACCAACAGAGCCCAACATCAAGAGATAGAAAGAGAAATCCCATTTAAACTTACTGTAGACATTATAAAATATTTAGGAGTCTACCTAATGAAACAAACCCAGGAACTCTACAAATGCAATTACAAAACACTTTTCACACAAATAAAATCAGATCTAAATTATTGGAAAAACATCAGTTGCTCATGGGTAGGTTGAGCTAATATAATAAAAATGACAATCGTACCTAAGCTAATTTACTTATTCAGTGCCATACCAATCAAACTACCAAGAAATTATTTTATAGAGTTAGAAAAAATAATAACAAGATTCATTTGGAAAAACAAAAGGTCCAGAATATCAAAGGAACTAATGAAAAGAAATGCAGGGGAAGGTGGCCTAGCAATTCCAGATCTTAAATTGTATTATAAAGCAGCAATCATCAAAACTGCTTGGTACTGGCTAAGAAGTAGAATAGGTTAAATAGGCAAGACACAGTAATCAATGCTATAGTAATCTATTATTTGATAAATCCAAAGACCCCAACTTCTGGGATAAGAACCCACTTTGAAAAAAAAACTGGGGAAAACTGGAAAAGAGTATGGCAGAAACTAGCATAGACCCAAATCTCACACCATATACCAAAATAAAGTCAAAATGGGTTCATGACTTAGATATAAGGCTGATACCATAAGTAAACTGGGAGAACAAGGAATAGTTTACTTATCAGATCTATGGAGAACAGAAGAATTCATGACCAAACAGGAGATAGAAGACATTATGAAATGCAAAATGGATCATTTTGATTACATTAAATTGAAAAGTTTTTGCACAAACAAAGCCAATGCAGCTAAGATTAGAAGGAAGGTCAAAAATTGGGAAAGAATTTTTACAACCAGTCTCTCTGATAAAGGCCTCATTTCTAAAAATATAGAGAATTAAACAAATTTATAAGACACAAACCATTCCCCAATTGATAAATGGTCAAAGGATATGAACAGACAGTTCTCAAATGAAGAAATTAAAGCCATCTATAGTCATATGAAAAAATGCTCTAAATCGTTGTTGATTACAGAAATCCAAATCAAAACAACTCTGAGGTACCACATCACACCTAGCAGATTGGCCAACATGATAAAAAAAAGGAAAATAATAAATGTTGGAGAGGATGGGGGAAAATTGGAACGCTAATACATTGTTGGTGAAGTTGTGAAATGATCCAACCATTTTGGAGAACAATTTGGAACTATGCCCAAAGGGCTATAAAAATGTGCATATCCTTTGATCCAGCAATAGCACTTATAGGGCCATATCCCAAAGAGATCAAAGAAGTGGGAAAAGGACCCACATGTACAAAAATATTCATAGCAGCTCTTTTTGTGGTGGCAAAGAATTGGAAATTGAGAGGATGCCCATCAATTGGGGAATGGCTGAGCAAGTTGTGGTACATGAATGTAATGGAATACTATTGTGCTATAAGAAATGATGAACAGGCTAACTTCAGAAAAACCTGGAAACGACTTACATGGTCTGATGCTAAGTGAAGTGAGCAGAGACAAGAGGACTTTGTACACAATAACAGCCACGTTATGCAATGACTAAGATTGTTAAATTGAACCCTTCTCAGCATTACAAGGATCTAAGACATCTCCAGAGGCCTTGGGATGGAAAATGCTGTCCACATCCAAAGAAAGAACTATGGAAGTCGAATCACTATCACTTATTTTTACCTTCTGTTGAGTTTTGTTTCATCTTTCTGATGGTTCCTCCTATTGGTTTTAATTTTTACTTACAGCTTCACTGATGTGAAAATATGTTTAATGGGTATGTAAATGTAAAGCCTATATCAAATTGTGCGCTGTCTTGGGGAGGGTGGGGGGGAAGGAAGGGGGAGAAAAATTTTCAACTCAAAAGCATATGGAAGTGATTGGTGATAAATCAAAATAAATTAATAAAATTAAAAAAAAAGAAAGGAGACAGAGAATGAATCTCCCTCCAGGAGGAAAGTCATTGCTCAAAGTAAGTTGATGTATAAAGAGATTGTTGTAACTCAAAAAAAAAAAAGAAAATGAAATATATCTTCATATTATTATGAAAATACTTTTGACCTTGCAGACCCACTGAAAATGATCTTAGGAGCCTACGGGGGCCTGAAGGTCATACTCTAAGAACTGTTATTCATTGCAGTGAGGGGTCATTGAAGGCTTTTGTGTAGAGTATCACTATCTTCAAAGCTATGTTTAGAAAAATATAGTTCATTCAGATTTTTTTCAATACATTTATTGGTTATGATGTATTTTTACAATTTTCTTCCTTTTTCACTTTTTGCCTTTAAAGAAATTATTTGTTGTATGGGGTGGCTTTCTGAGAGCAAGAGAAAAAAAATACAGAGGGAAACATTTAATATAAAAACAAAAGACAGAACTGGAAATTTATTTTGAAAAAAAAGTTAATTGAAAGTTCAATTCAGTTCAATGTAACAAATATTAATTATTTACCAGGTACAGAGCACTGCAGTAGGTCCTGAGGGACATACATAGTTTAGATAAGAGATAGTCCCAGCCTTCATGGAAATTACAATCTAATAGAGGGTAAAGACAGGTACACAGTGGATTTTATTACAAAATAATCCCTGATAAGTGCCTGAGAGAGATACAAAAGGAAGATACAACACATGAAGTTGGACACGGGGGAAGGGTCATAGTTTGGTCCTTACTCTCTGAGGAGCATCAAGGAGGGCTTCATGAAGACCTGCTATTTAAACTGTAAAAGGACTGGTAGGATTTCAACAGGCAGAGAGAGGGAAGAGGTCACTTCAAGAATAGGGAACAATAGATGATATGATGCTATACTTAGAGAACCCCAGAGAATTAAGAAACTAGTTGAAACAATTATTAACTTTAGCCACTTTGAAGAATATAAAATTAACCCACATAAATCATCAGCATTCCTATATACTCTACAAACAAAACCCAGCAAGAAGAGGTAGAAAAAGAAATTTCAGTGAAAATAATTGCAGAAAATATAAAATATTTGGGAGTCTACCTGCCTGGACAAACCCAGGAACTAAATGAATATAATTACTAAAAACACTTCACACAAATAAAGGCAGAGCTAAACAACTGGAAAAATACTAATTGCTCATAATTAGGCTGAGACAATATAATAAAAATGACAATTCTATCTAAGCTAATGTACTTATTTAGTGTCATGCCAATCAAACTACCAAAGAATTAATTTACAGAAGTAGAAAAAGATATCAAAATTCATCTGGAAGAACAAAAGGTCAAGAATACCAAGGGAATCTATGAAAAAAATATGAAGGAAGGCAGCCTAGCAGTTCCAGATTTCAAACTGTATTACAAAGTGGTAATTACGAAAATAATCTGGCACTGACAAAGGAATAGAGTGGTGGATCAGTTGACTAGATTAGGTACACAATACACAGCAAATGACTATAGTAATCTAGTACTTGATAAATGCAAAGATACAAATTTGGGGGGCAAGAACTCATCATCTGACAAAAATTACTGGGATGCAGTTTGGCAGAAAATAGGCATAGATCAGCTTGTCAAACTGTATACTAAGATGAAGTCAAAATGGATAAATGATCTAATCCCAAAGAGTCATATCGTAAGTAAATTAGGGGAGCATGGAAAAATGTACCTGTCGGATCTATGGATAAGGAAGGAGTTTATTATCAAACAAGAGAAAGAGATATGACGAGAAGTAAAATGGATAAATTTGATTATGTGAAAGTGAAAAAGCTTTTGAACAAACAAACCCAGTGTAATCAAAATTAGAGAGAAAGCAGGAATCGAGGGTGAGATTTTTTTTTGAAAGGAAAAAAATATTTTAAGTTTCTCTGATAAAGGCCTCATTGCTCATTTATATAGGGAACTGAGCCAATTTTATGAAGGTGCAAGCCATTCCCCAACTTATAAAGCTATGAACAGGCTGTTTTCAGAATAAGAAATAAAAATTATCTACAATCCTGTGAAAAAAATGCTCTAAATCATTACTGATTAGAAAAATGTAAATTAACAATTTTGACACAGCATCTCACACCTATTAGATTGAATAATATGACATAAAAGAAAAAATGAAAACTGTTGTAGGAGATGTGGAAAAATGCATTGTTGACAGAGCTGTGAACTCGTTCAACCATTTTGGAGAACAATTTGGAATTAGTCCACAGGGCTAAAAAACTTTGGATGTCATTTTACCCAACAATAGCCCTACTATATCTGTATCCCAAAGAGATCAAAAGGAAAGAAAAAGAAAGATCCGTATGTTCAAAAATATTTAAAGCAACTTTTTGTTGTTGTTCTTGTGGCAAAGAATTGGAAATTGTGAGGATGCCCATCAATTAGGCAATGGCTGAACAAGTTGTAATATATGATTGTGTTGGAATACTATTGTGTTATAAGAAATGATGAGTAAGATGGCTTCTGAAAAACCTGGGAAGCCTTATATAAACTGATACAAAGTAAAGTGAGCAGGATCAAGAGAACCTTGTTTATAGTAATAGTAATAATTTAAAAGTGATAAACTGTAGAACCCTTAGCTACTCTGACCAAGACAAGAACTCAAGATTATTCCAAAGGACCCATGATGAAAAATGCCACACTTCCAATGACAGAACTGATGAGCTCTGAATGCAGAGTAAAGCCTACTTTTTTCACTTACTTTTTCTCATTTTTTTTCTTTTTGTTGTCTGTGTTCTTTTGTAATGTGGCTAATAAGGAAATATATTTTGCATGGCTTTACATGTATAATCAATATCATATTGCTTACCTTCTTAAGGAGTGGGGGAGAGGAGGGTAGAAAAATGACAATTTGGAACTCAATATTTTTTTTAAAAAAAGAATGTCAGAAATTTTATAATATAATTGGGAAATATTTAATGAAATAAAAATACATTAATAGACCAAAAAAGAACAAGGAGCAATGCAAGCAAAGGTACAGAACCGGGAAAGCACAAGGGCATGTTTGGGGAGACAGGCATAGAAAGCAGTTCAGAAAGAATAACATGCACACTCAGTTGGGCATAGAAATTTATCTTATCCTATAGGAAAGTAAGGGGGAAGAGCATATGAGGAGGCAGGTGATAGAAGGAAGGGAAGATTTGGGGTTAGTCAGAAGCAAAATAATTTTGAGGAGGGACAGTGTAAAAGGAGAGAGAATAGAATAAACAGAGGGAATAGGGTAGAGGGAAATACAGTTAACAATAGTAACTGTGGGAGAAAAAAATTGAAGCAAGTTTCTCTGATAAAGGCCTCATTTCTCAAACATATAGAGAATTGAGTCAAATTTATAAAAATGAGAGCCATTGCTTAATAGATAAATGATCAAAACATATGATCAATTTTCAGATGAAGTAATCAAAGCTATTTATAGCCATATGAAAAAATATTCTAACTCACTATTTATTAGAGAAATGCAAATTAAAACAATTCTGAGGTATTACCTCATACCTATTAGATTGGCTAATAGGACCAGAAAGGTAAATGACAAATGTTGAAGGGGATGAGGGAAAAATGAAACATTAATGCATTGTTGGAGGAGTTGTGAACTGATTCAATCATTCCATAGAGCAATTTGGAACTATGCCCTAAGGGTTATAAAACTATGCTTACCCTTTGACCTAGCAATACCACCAGCAGGTTTGTATCACAAAAGAGATTTAAAAAAAAAACAGAAAAGGACCTATATGTACAAAAATATAGCAGCTCTTTTCTGGGGGTGAAGAATTGGAAATTGAGGAGATGACCATCAATAGGGGGTTGGCTGAACAAATTGTGATATGTGATTATGATGGAATACTATTGTACTATAGGAAATGATGAGTGGGATGCCCTCAGAGAAACCTGGAAAGACTTAAGTGAGCTGATGCAAAATGAAACATACCATGTACAAAGTAACAGTAATATTGTAGGATGATCAGCTATGAATGACTTAGCTATTCTTAGCAATACAATGAACCAACTACCTCTGAGGACAAAGAACTAATGGTGTCTGAATGCAAACTGAAGAACTTTTTTAAATTTTCTTTGTTTTTCTTGAGGGTTTTTTCATTTATGTTTTCTTTCACAACATAACTATTATAAAAGTATTTTGCATGACTACACATGTATAAATTATATTTAACTTCTTGCCTTCTCAGTTGGGGGGGAGGGAAGAAGGGAGAGAATTTGGAACTCAAAGTTTTAAAAATGAATGTTAAAAAATATTTTTACATGTAACTGGGGGGTAATAAAATACTAATTTTTTTTTTAAGAAAGAAGTTCAGCTTAGAAAATATTCCCACTAAAGTGAAAGACTGAACGCATTTGTCAAAAATTTGTGAGGTGATATAATGTTGGGGATATGAGGAAGAATAAAATGTTTAGAAGAGCTCCTATGATAGGCATTCAATAAGAGTACCATAAGAGGATTGCACAGTAGTAGTGAAAGTTCAGTAGGAGGTCTATATTATAAATTCAGAGTGGTCAATATCAGTTCAGTTTTATTGCTTTTTCCATCAAAGTTCAACAATTCTGGAGCAGGAGCAAGATAAACAAAATGGTGGGATTGCACAAAGACATGGGTTAAAAGACTGAGAAGAAGTTTGGGGAAAGGAGTGATGAAGGGTCCTTGAGTAATGTTTTTGTTTTCTTTTCTTTTTAATTAAATAGGCAAATACAGTCAAAATGGGATATATTGGCTTGAAGAATAAGGATGAATCAAGGTATCAGTCATGATTTCGATAAAAAGAGAATTTAATGTTAGTAAAAATAAATGAGAGGTAGAAACATAGGAGATGTTATCAGAAAAAGAAACATCAAAGAAAACACTCCGCAACTATTCCCCAAATCCTAAATTTAGAGCTAATAGGTTGAACCTTTTATCCAACTGAATATATTGTTATTTCAAGGTTTGAAAACAAACAGATTCTCTGACCTTCAGCAAGTGACTTTACTACCCTGGGTCTCAATTTTCTCAGTAAATAAAAGTGAACTTCCAAAGCTCAGGGTCTTAGAAACAGTACAATTCCATGGAATGGTGAGGTCTTTGCTGAGATGTGACTAAACCAAGGTGGAGAGAAGGTTCTTGGGTTTTTGTAGGTTGAAGAATTATGTGGCTGTGATCTAAAAGAGGATGCCAGTATCAAGACTGAAGGACTGAAGATGACGGCAAGGGATGAAATGGAGAGGAAGATTATAAGTGAGTCAGTAAAGTCAATGCAAATCTTGTTGTTTCTATCTCTAAAATATCACCAATATCTGCCCCCTTCTCTCTATTCATGCAGTCACAACCTATGTCCAAGTCCTCATTGCTTCCAGCCTAGATTGTGGTAATAGACTCCCAATCTTGCTCTTTCCTGCATTAATTCTCTATCTCCTCCAGTTCATTCTACACAATTGCCAAAATGATTATCATTAAGTGCAGATACGACATATGTGATGCAAAGTGAAGTGAGCAGAACCAGAAGAACATTGTATATAGTAACAGCAGTATTGAATGATGACCAAATGTGAATAATTCAGCTATTCTTAGCAATACAATGATCCAAGACAATCTCAAAGGATTTATGATGAAAAATGCTATCCATCTCCAGAGTAAAAACCGATGGAATCTGAATGCAGACCAAAGTATACTTTTTAAAAAAATTTTCTTTATTTTTCTTGTTTTTTTTCCTTTGTTTTCTTTTGCAACATGGCTAATATGGAAATAAGTTTTGCATGATTGTACATGTGTTATCTATATCAAATTGCTTGCCTTCTCAATGAGAATGGGAGGAAATGGAAGAAGAGAGTTTGGAACTCCAAAAAATTTTAAATGGATGTTTAAAAATATATTACATATAACTGGAAAAAAATAAAATATAAATATTTTCATGTGAAAAAAAATATAAACCTATTGCCTCCAGGAAAAATAGATATCATCCTCTGCTTATCTTTTAAAATCTTTCAAAACTTGGCCCTAACCTATCTTTTCAGCATCTTTGAACATTCCCCCTCCATGACACCAAGCTTCCTCTAAGAGAAAAGTTAAGACCTGTAACAACTGGCCCTGCTTATACCATGCTGTGGTGTAGTCATTCCCAGAGGGGGCTCTTACCTCCCCATTTGCCTTTTATAATCACTGTCAGTGTTTAAATGAAGTCCCTTGTAAACAGATGCAAATGTAGGACAAGGATTTTAAAAGGAAACATTTGAACAAACATGTGGCAAAAATTGCTTCAAAACCTATAATGTTCTTTTGCTGAAAGGGAGATGACAGAAGAGTATTTTCTACCACCCCTTTGCTTCATGCATTTTAAAACACCTCACCTCACCAAGGGTTTATGTTTACCCAGTGCAAGGCCTTTAATACATTCAGTCTGAGATTGAAGCAATTTTAATATTAATAGGCTCTTTATGAGAATTTAATAACAAAGTCATAGCATCCTTGTGTTTCAAGACACTGGGGTTAATTACTTCAAACTGGTTGGCAGGGAAAAGGTCAAATCTTAATGCTGACCTTAACAGTTTGGGATAAATATAAAAAGGTAATAACCCACTTTAAGTCATGATTCTCAACATTTTTTGTAGACCAAGGAATTGCTCTTCAGCATCCAATCTGTTGGTCTCTTCCATACTTCCTATGTATCAGATCACAGCTATTCCAGACTTGCCATAGTACATCTGAAGATTTATGCTCATGGTAAGAACAGGCCTGGTTTGTCAAGGAAGGAGAATGGGAAACTGTTCCTTTAAAAGAACTATACAATTTAAGAATAGTATTCAAATGTAAATTCCTCGAGGCCAGGGATTCATCTTGTTCTTTCTTTGGATCCTAAGGGCTTGGTCCAGTATCTGGCACATAGTGAGTGCTTAAAAAATGTTTCTTGATGTATTTTGGAATCTTCCAGTTGCCTTTGGAGGAGTGTTATGTAATCCAGGTCTCCAGATATAGCAATGCTTACTGGAGACCCTACTGATGAGACAAAATGTCAGGTTTTCACTGCAAATGAGGCTGAAGCTTCTTCCCTACATAGACTGTTGCTTCTAGGACCTGGTTCTGCCCATATGTTCAATCTTCTACCTCATCTTATCTTGGGATAATGCTCTTCTCCTCTTATGTTGCCTACCCACACTGGAATCTATTCTATATTTAACTTGAACCATCTGTGACAGCCAACACAAGCTTCCCTTTCTGCCTTTTCCCTATAGATATTATAATACTTTGGCAAGAATACTGGCTCTGGAATCAAAAGACCTGAATTCAGATCCCACTTCTGACATTTATTACTGGCGTGACCTTGAGGAAGTCATAATACAACTTCATTTCAATTTCCTCATTTGTAAGAGGCTGGACTATATGCTTCAGGAATACCTTCCAGTTTTAAATTTTAATGATCCTTTATTATCCCAGTGCAAATTACTCCCAGTGGATATAGGATATTCCTTTGCACATAATCCCTTTTCTTTGCCCTACCCCTAGCCTCTACCAGCATAAATGTACATCAGAGGAAACCTGGAAATTTCCAAACATTTCCCTGAGTGTAACAAGTTGAGAAATGCTAAGACTTAAGAAGCTTACTTCAATGATACTCTTTATTTTGCCATTATAAGGACCAAAATTGATAAATATCCAAAATGCAGAAATGAATAGGGAAAACAGAGTGGGGTGGGGGGTGGGGAAAGTGGTCAAGAGGGTTTAAAGGGGAAGTGTTTGCCTGATGGCCCTTAAAAAGTTTAACAATTGTGGGGTGGAGCCAAGATGGCTGAGTAAAAGTAGCTACTTGCTTGAGCTCTCCCCTGAACATCTCCAAATACCTGTAAAAAATGGCTCTAAACAAATTCTAAAGCAGTACAACCCACAAAAAGACAGAGTCAAACAAGTTTCCAGCCCAAGACAGCCTGGATGGTTGAACAGAAAGGTATATGGTACCGGGCAGCTAGAGGAGCACAATTCACTGTGGGCATGCAGGTAAAACAGGCCTCAGAGGACTGAATCACTGGCAGCTGTGGCAGTTTCCAGACTTCTTAACCCACAAACCCCAAAGACAACTTAGAAGGTCAGTGGGAAAAGTCTGTGACTGCAGTGAGAAAGAAGTACAGTACCAGCCCCAGTCCCTGAGCTCAGCCTTAGGGTGGCAGCTGCTTCCTGAGATTCTGGTCCACAGATTGAGGGGGAATTGAGTGGCTGATCAGAGAGAGATTGCAGGAATCTTTCCACTAGTGCAGCATTCTCTTGCTTTGCCTGTGCCTGGATTTGGGTCACAGTTCTGGGAGGAGGCCCTGGGGCAAGGAGGAGTGCTGGCATGGTAAAGTTTGCAGTGGTGGTAAAGAGAAAATCCTCCTCACAGTTCCAAGGCAGAAAAGAGTGCTTTTGGTCACTCCTAGACCAGAGTACAGGCTAGGAAAGGAGTAAACAACTCGCCCCTTATCATACTACCTTGGAAGAACTGAAAATTTACAGGTCCCTAGATGTACCTCTGAAAACAGGTGCACAAAACCCCTGAAGCTTGGAACAGCACATTCTCCACACTGGAAGCAGACCCCTACCTTAACAAAGAGTTTAAAATTCAAGTAATTGGCTGGGATTGTGAACAAACAAAGGCACAAAAAAGAGGCAGACCATAGAATCTCACTTTGGTAACAAAGAAGACCAAAACATACAACCAGAAAAAGCAACACAATCAAAGCTCCTACATCCAAAGCTTCCAAAAAAAAAAAAAGGAATCAGTCCCAAGCCATAGAAGAGCTCAAATAGGATTTTGAGAAGCAAGTAAGAGAAGTAGAGGAAAAACTGGGAAGAGACATGACAGTGATGCAAGAAAATCTTGAAAAACAAGTCAACAGCTTAGTAAAGGAGACTCAAAAAAAGACTGAAGAAAATAACACTTTAAAAATAGACTAACCCAAATGCCAAAAAACATCCAAAAAGCCAATGAGGAGAAGAATGCCTTTAAAAGCAGAATTGGTCAAATAGAAAAGGAAGTCCAAAAGCTCACTGAAGAAAATACTTACTTAAAAATCAGAATGGAGCAATTGGAAGCTAATGACTTTATGAGAAATCAAGACATTGTAAAACAAAATTAAAAGAATGAATAAAATAGAAGAGAATGTGAAATATCTCATTGGAAAAACAACTGACCTGGCAAATAGATCCAGGAGAGAGAATTTTAAAATTATTAGACTATCTGAAAGCAGTGATCAAAAAAAGAGCCTAGACATCATCTTTCAAGACATTATCAAGGAAAACTGCCCTGATATTTTAGAACCAGAGTGCAAAATAGAAATTAAAAGAACCCACTGATCACTTCCTGAAAGAGATCCCCAAAGGAAAACTCCTAGGAATATTGTAGCCAAATTCCAGAGTTCCCAGGTCAAGGAGAAAAGATTGCAAGCAGCCAGAAAGAAACAATTCAGGTATTGTGGAAACACAGTCAGGATAGCACTAGATTTAACAGCTTCTACATTAAGGGACCAGAGGGCATGGAATATTCTGGAGGGCAAAGGAGATAGGATTACAACCAAGAATCACAACTACCCAGCAAAACTGAGTATAATCCTTCAGGGGGAAAAAAATGGTCATTCAGTACAATAGGAGACCTTCAAGCATTCTTGATGAAAAGACCAGAGCTGAATAGAAAATATGACTTTCAAATGCAAGAATCAAATGAAACATGAAGAGGTAAACAGGAAAGAGAAATCATAAGAGACTTATTAAGGTTGAACTGTTTACATTCCTGCATGGAAATATGATATTTGTAATTCCTGGGATCTTTGTCAGTATAGGGTAGTTGGAGAGAAAAAATTTTAGGCATGTAGATAGATAGATAGATAGATAGATAGATAGATAGATAGATAGATAGATAGATAGATAGAAGAGAGATAAATAGAGGGCACAGGGTGAGTTGAAGATGAAGGGGTGATATCTGGAAATAAAATTAAGTGATGAGAGAGGATTATACTGGGAGAAGGAGAAAGGGAGATGTAGAATGGGATAAATTATCTCACATAAAACAGACAAGAAAAAGCTTTTACAGTGGAGGGGAAACGGGGGAAGGTGAGAGGGAATGAATGAATCTTATTCTCATGGGATTTGGCTTAAGGAGGGAATAACACACTCAATTGGGTATGGAAATCTATCTTATCCTACAGGAAAATAGGGGGGAAGGGGACAAGAGAGCAGGGAGATGATAGAGGAGAGGGCAGATTGGGGGAGGGAATAATCAGAAGCAAACACTTCTGAGGAGGGACAGAGTCAAAAGAGAGAATAGAATAAATGGGGGGGGGAATAGAATGAAGGGAAATATACTTAGTTTTTCACAACATGACTACTAGTGAAGTGCTTTGCATGACTATACATGTATAACCTGTATCGAGTTGCTTGCCTTTTCAATGAGGGTGGGTGGGGAGGGAGGAAGGGAAAAAATTTGGAACCCAAAGTTTTAAAAACACATGTTAAAAAAATTGTTTTCACATGCAACTAGGAAATAAGAAATACAGGAAATGGAGTATAGAAATCCATTCTGCCCTACAGGAAAATAGAAGGGGAAGGGGATAAGAAAAGGGGGGAAGAGATAGAAGGTAGGGTAGATTAGGAGAAGGAGTATTCAGAATTCATACCATCTTGGAGGGAGGGGAGGGATGAGATGGGGAGAAAATTTAGAACTCAAAATCTTGTGGAAATGAATGATGAAAACTAAAAATAAATAAAATTTTAAAAAAGTTTAACAATCTCTTATACTGTATTGGATTTTGCAGTTTTCTAAGAGTTTTCCTATCCATTACTGGATATTCTACCTAGAAGACTGCTTGCAAAACTGCAAGCACTCATATCATTTTTTTCTAGGATTTGCTATTGTGTTTGGAAGACACAGATTGTTTGTTAAAAAGTATTTTTAAACTATTTCAATGGCATCCTTTGTTTTAAGTCTACATTTGTGATTTATTTCAGTTGTGTTGGGAACTCTCAATAAGGAAATTACTAATGAATACTAGCACCTGGTCTGTAACTTATAGTCTTAAAAAGGTAAGGGTACACTGATTTGTTAAGTGTCTTGCTCAGTCACAAATCTACTATGTGTCACAGGTAGAAACTAAACCTAGGTCTTCCTGAATCACAGGCTAACTTTCTCACCATATTAAATCGTGCTATCTTTGCTATAAAATGTACCTTATTAAAAAGTGGTAAACTGAGGTTAAGTGACTTAATCCACATGTTTTTTCTGTTGTTCAGTCGTTTCAGTCATACATGACTCTTCATCACATTATTGGGGATTTTCTTGGCAAAGATACTAGAGTGATTTGCCATTTCCTTCTCCAGCTCATTTTACAGATAAGGAAACTGAAACAAAAAGGGTTAAGTGACTTTCCCAGGGTCATACAGCTAGTTAGGGTCTGAGGCCAGATTTGAACTTAGGAAGATGAGTTCCCAACTCCAAGATCAATACTCTATCCACTGTGCCACCTAGCTGTATCTCTGGTTAGATAATGGCAAAGCCTGGTCTAGACTACTAACATCTAGCCCCAGGGTTCTGCCACGGGCCTCTTTGTTAATGTGATGAAGTCTATGGACCCCTTCTCAGAAACTTTTAAATGAATAACATAAAAAATTGCTGTTGGTACACTGTAGTCATGTCTAACTATTTGTGACCCCATTTGGGGGTTTTCTTGGCAAAGACATTGGAATGATTTGCCATTTCCTTCTCCAGCTCATTTTACAGATAAGGAAACTGAGGCAAAGAGGGTTTAGTGACTTGCCCAGGGTCACACAGTTAGCAAGTGTCTGAAGCCAGATTTGAACTCAGGTAGATGAGTCTTCCTGATTCCAAGCCCAGTGCTCTATCCACTGTGCAACCTAGCTATGCCCAGAACAGAAAACATGCAGGAATAAAAGGAAAACCAATTATTTTGCAATGCAGTTTGTAATTTGTTTTTTTTTTTAAAGGTCATGGCCTCTAGATTAAAAATCCCCGATCTAGGTTAATGTTGTTCCAACAACCTGTTTACAAGTCAGTGTTTCCCACAGGGAATTCTGATTTCTTTGAGAAGGAACAGAAGTTGTGGGCTGATTCCAGGCAACATTTGGGGGCTTAGTTGTTTCCTCTTAACCTACAAAGAATGTACTTGTCCAGTGACCAAGAATGACTAACAAATTATAGGAAGCAGGGGAGAAAACTGAACAGATTGCTGAGACTATTTGTCTGATTTCTTTCCTTGAGAGAAAGACATATTGGCTTGGGGGCCAGCTTGTAGTTATACTTATTTTCAAGACTATTCACCTTTCTGGGACACAGTTTCAATGGCAGGGTAAGCAGACTGACAGATCACCAAGGGATCCAGTCTGGAATATCCAAAAGAGTATAAATTCGAATTTAGGAGAGAAGGAAAAAAATGTCACATCATTTTGTAAACAGTCCAGCTATAGATGCAAGAGATATGATTAACTGTAAATTTCAGCATGCCTAAAATAGCACAGTAATTGGGCTTCAAATGCAGCTTTATCACCAGTCAAAATAAAGTCAAAAATAGTCTGGGCAAATTGTCCTAATGTAAATCTCATCTTTTTTTTTTAGCCTGACTTGCAAGTAAGGAGTTGGTTTGCTTCACAGATCAAGCAGTTTTAATTCCTATTAATCCTTTAATAGTAGAGTTGCCAACCCTCTCTGCTCCAGCTTTTGACTGTGGATTGGTATTTTGGAATGAGATTCCATGGTTCACAGATGGAATGAAGATATCAAGATATTTACCAAGCCATAATGTCTCTCTTTGTGAAGACAGCAGCACATTTACAAACAAAAAGAAAAGCCCTTGAATTGTGAAAACAGATGGGATAACTAAGATGCTGCCTAGGAAGCAAGTAGACTGCAACACATACTCCAGTGGATGGATGGATGGATGGATGGATGCATGGATGGATGGATGGATGCATGGATGCATGGATGCATGGATGGATGCACACATGCATGCATGGATGCATACATACATTTATACACACATATAAATGTACTGATATAAATGCTATATATATGTTATATGTAGATACACATGTATATAATAAAAGGGGAAGGGAGAGAAAGAGACACAGATTAGGCACATGGCAAACCACAGATTGGGAAAAGAAAAATTCAATTGAGTGATTTCATAACTGCAGGCATGGATATCTTTGTCTCCAAATCAGGAAATTTTTAGCAATCTACCTCCAAGCAAGTTTTCTGTTTCTTTTTAATCATTTCAATTTCTTAATTGAAATCTGTTTTTTTTATAATTTCTAATAAAGACAGGTGCAGACATAATAATGAATAAGCTTATCCCCAAAACAGGAGACAAGATAAGGCAGCTCCTTGTGTTTCCTTACCAATATTGACAGACAAGATGGAAGACTTGACTAGTTTTTTCTGAATTTTTTCCCTATAATTTTTTTTATTTCTTTCACAAGGTATAGATTATTAGATAAAGGAGAGGGAAATGCATTTAAAAATGAAGGTGATATAAGAAATACAACAACAAAAATTTTAAAACACAACAAAAGCAGGTACATAGCCTTTTCCCTATTATTCCAGGTCAGCGTGTTGTTCAACACACTCTTAGCTGATCATTTCTGTCACTTCGAGACAAAAGGCAGGTAGGTCACAAAGAGGATAGAGAACTTCCTAGAATCAGGTACTTAATAGCTATATGAAACTGTGTAAGGCCTTTAAATGCCATCTGCCTCAGTTTCCTCATCAATGGAATGGAGATAATTATAGCATCTACTTTCAGGGATGGATGGATGCATGCATGCAAAAATAAAATGATTAAAAAAAGATAAAAGGAAATAATATTTGTAAAGTGCTTTGCAAGCCTTAAAGTGCTACATAAATGCTAGCTATGATCAATGTCTGGTTGTCCAAGTACCTATGACAGTCAGTAAATAAACATTTATTAGGGGCTTAATATGTGCCAAACACCAATGCTTTAGCAAGTGGTACACAAAGACTAAAGGCAGTCTCTGGTCTCAAAGAACGCACTGTCTGATGGGGCTTCAAAAACCATTTTTGGTAAAAGGTAATTAATCTGCGCAAGGAAAGGGCCAAGGCAGCTAGGTGGTGTAGTGAATAAGAGTCCCAGGCCTGGAGTCAGGAAGTATCCTAGACTGCCTAAAGAAGAGAGCCTAGTATGGAAACCTTAAAAGTTTTGATCTCATGAGGGATATTGAAAGAGAACAGATTAAGTGTAGGGGTCAGGAACTAGAGAATATAGGTCTAGAGCAGACAGAAAAGCAAAATGAATAATGAAGAGAGTGAAGAAACTCTCTCTGGAAAGGGGCAAAGAAAATGAAATTTAAAAAAAAACAATGAATAGCACTAGTTGAATGTGAATAGAGGAAGGGAGAATCTACTTGACTGAGAGGGAAAAAGGGGATGGGTGGAAATTAAGGAGATAAAAGCAGGAAAGAAAAGGGAATGAATGAGCACAATCCCAAAGAGAAAGGGGTAACTAATGGGGAAAGAAGGATCACAAGTGAGGGAAAAAAGAATCACTGGGAATAGGAGCACCTTCAAAAAGAAGTAGCTAAAGAACTGTTTACAGCACAGCAGGGAAAAATCATAACTTAGAAAAAATTTTAGCAACAAATGGAGGAAAATATAAATATCACTCATAACTTTAAATGCGAATGGATTAAACAATCAAATAAAATGAAAAAAAGTGGCACATTGGATAAGAAAACAAATCTCTACAATCTGTTGCTTACATGAAACATGTTTAAGAAAGAGACATACATAAAATAAGATTGAGAGGTGGCACAAATATTTCTTGTATATCAAATGGATTAAAAATAGTACGAAGTGCAATCATACTATCTAACAAAGTCAAAAAAAATTCAATAAATAAAAAGGGATACATAAGGAAACTCCACCATGGTGAAAGGAAACATAGACAATAACAGCAGTACAAAATTTATATGATCCAAATGCCATAGCACCTGAATTCATAATGGAAACATTTACAGAGCTAGAGAAAGGACATATACAACACAAAAACACAAACATGAAAGGAGACTTCAATATCCCTCTTTCAGTTATGGACAAATAAAAAAAATAGACAAAAGGTAAAATATGGAATTTAACAAATTGCTGGAGAAACTAGAGTTAAAATGCCTTTAGCATCTTCAAAATGGGACAGTGAAAGAACATACATATTCCTCAGCCCCAAATGAAACTTTTTACAAACAATGATGATGTATTAGGGCACATAGATATTGCAAACAGATTTTAAAATACAGAAATAGTTAATATATCCTTGATAGGTGACAATGTAATAAAAACAGTCATTGACTAATTGACCACAAAGAAATACAGACACCCAAATGGAGATTTAACAATGGAATGTTAAATAATGAGTGAGTCAAAGAACAAATCATAGATGCAACTAGTAATTATGTGAAAGAAATTCTAATGATGAAATGACATATAAAAATTTCTGTGATGTAGCTAAAGCATTCCTGAGGGGGAAAATTATTTCCTCACAAACATATATCAGCAAAATGGGAAAAAAATATTAATAAAATGAATATACATTTAAAATTATACAGCCCCAAAATAAATTAGCCTAAATAAGCACAAAAGAAGAGATATTAAAAATTAGAGAAACAGATAAATTAGAAAAATCCATTAAAATGATAAATAAAACTAAAAGTTGATTCCTTGAAAAGACTAGTAAAATTGATAAATCTTTAGCAAATAAAAAGAAAAGGGCAGAAAATCAAATCTATGAAATAGCAAATGAGCAAGGGGAAATCGAAGCAATCCAAGGTATAGGAAGTGGTCAACTGTGTCAAATTCTGCTTTTGTTTCAAATACTAAAAAAGATGAGTACTGAGAACATATGAATGGGCAGGATAGTTAGCATGTTATGAAAATTAACTCCTTGTACATTTTAAATGTTCCACTGGACATTTCAAGTAACAGCTATGAATGTGTATGTGTGTTCAAAAATAGTGGACAACGAGCCAGCCTTGGAGGAAGGAAAACCTACATTTGAATGCAGCCTTTGGAAATATTAATGTCAATATGGGGCAAGTCATTTAACTCAAAGACTGTAAGTTGTATAAAAGTTGTGGGTTGGGGTCAGCTTGATACATAAAGGAGAGCATTGGATTTGGAATCTATGTGACATGTTTTGGCAGTTACACAATATTTTCAATAGGTAATCACATACATAAAGTTCTACTTAGTGATTAATTTCATTCAATTCAGGCAGTTATACTCATCCCTTCAGACTGGAAGCCTTTAAAAGGACATGGGGGACTCTCAGGATAGGAACTTCAGGGGTTCTCCCTGTTGTAGTCTATCTATAATGTAACAGTGTCTAAAACTCTATTTATCTGTACAATCATATAGGGAACAGGGCCCTAGTTCTGGAGGCAGAGAAGCTGACTTCCTGTCTCAGCTCTGCTACTTCCTTACCTGGGTGAAATCAGATAAGTTGCTTCACCTCTGGGCCTCAGTTCTTAATCTGTAAAACCAAGAAGTTACATTATAGGCCTCTAAGATTCATATTAGCTCAAAAGCTAAAGCTAGGACCGGCCTCAGTAGAGTCTGTCAAACAATAGGAGCCCATAATTGTGATGAATAGGGCTGGAACAACAACAACAACAACAACAACAACAACAAAAGGAATTCTATCCATGTACATGCATGTCAGTATGATGAATCTCAGGTTATAGAGTAAGTGGGGAAACAGAGGCATAGAAGTTGTAGCTGGAGTTCAAATAGTATATCATAATGAACATAGCAGACATTGTGATGGAGCCCAAGTAGTCCTAAATATCTCAACTTAGGCATTCAACTCAACTCGATTCAATTCAGTAATGTGTGTTAAGGGTGTACTAAATGTAAAGTACCATACTGGAGAATTAAACACATGAAAAATTATGATCTTTCCCTACTTTCAAGTAGCTTGTGATTTTATGTGGTGACTTTGACATGTACATATATACAAAGGAATCAACAACAGGATAAAGGCAAAGAAAAGGTCCAGATATAATTTTTGAGGAGGCAAAAAAAAAAAAGTCAGCTGACATGGGTGAGTAGGAGAAGGGGAAATGACAGTCAAGGAAGGCTTCATGTAGCAGGTCACACAAGCTAGTTTTGAGGGAACAGGACTCCAGCAGAAGGCAATGTGAAAGAAGACTTTTTCCAGAAGGGAGAGAGCTACACCTCCAATTTCATTACTACAATTAGTAGTAATTGTAGTAATTGATGAAATTCTTTCCACTAATACAATTCCGTATTTCTTCTGTAACTTACAGTCTTAAAACAGGGTGTGTGTGTGTGTGTGTGTGTGTGTGTGTGTGTGTGTGTGTGTGACAGACCCCTTTGGCAATGTGATAAAGCCTACAAACCCCTTCTCAGAATGATGAAATGGAATGAAAATAAAATAAAAGGCACAAAAAGAAATCAATCATATTGAAATAAAAGTGTAACTGTTTTCCATACAAGTTCAAGGACCCCCAGAAATCTACCCATTACCTCCAAGTTGAGATCTACTGTCAGGGAGTTGCCTAGAGCCCTGAGAGAGAAGGGTCACACAACCAGTATGTATCCAGGGCAGGACTTGAACCCAGATCTTCTTGGCTTGAGCCTGGCTTTCTATCTATCCACATGCTGCCTTTCTATTTACATAATACAGCTAAATTAAACAAATAGTGATTGAGTAACAATTTTGTGCAAGGCGATAAAATGTCCATACCTCCAAGGAGTTTACATCCTACAGAACCATAAATATAAATGTTGACCTTATACATCCTGCCTATAACAACACTACTGAAGATGTTTAGAGAGTGAAGGTCAAGGGCATGGCCACACACATCCACTGAGGAAGGACTAGGCCCCATCAATGCACTACATAGGACAAATGGTAAGGCAACCCTCGGCATGTTTATTTGTCCTTACTCCCCACAAGAAATTGGGGAGAGGAGAGGGAGGAGGGGGAGGGGGGAGAGAGAGAGAGAGAGAGAGAGAGAGAGAGAGAGAGAGAAAGAGAGAGAGAGAGAGAGAGAGAGAGAGAGGAGATGGGGAGAGAGATCTCATAAGGTAAAGGCTATAGTTTAGGTTCAGGCATCTACCACCTGGCTCCTTCTCATAATTAGTGGGAAGAACTGGTTGATGAAGTTATTTTGTCAATGGCTGGGAGAAGCAGGTAAAAAGGGAAGCCAGAGCATCCATAAAACAAAGTCCCCTCTGTCCAGCAATGACAAGGAAAAACCATGTTCCATCCTTCAACAGTATATCAATTGTCATGGAATGCAGGCTGAATATAAACCATGGCATTAGTTTAAATGAGAAAACTTTGCTTCAGCTTGACTAATCCTTATAGAAGGAAATGGATATCTAGGATCAAGAGACTACAGATTTATGGTGGAGGTTATTTACCAGAACTGGAAAGCTTGAATGCCATTTCTCACACAGATAAAAGAATTATTAAAAGTACCATACTCAGAGATGAAAGTGGAAAGAAAAAGACGTTTCCATCAGAGATTCAGTATCTCCAATTCACTAGTATTGTTGTCTATCACTACTGCCCATCAACAAACTTTGAAAGGAAACACAGGAAGGTGAATGGTGGTGGCAGGGTGACTTTGCAGAAATGGGAGAGAAGAAAGGATTTCTTATAGCTGCTACCCATACAAATATTGAGTAATTAATATTGATAAAAATGCCTAAATGTACACTCACCTTTGTATACTAGACATAGTCAAATTTGTGCATGGAACAGAGTTTGGCATTTCCTTTTGTTATCTTCTTCAGATAGCTGGAACGGGAATCTTGCTTCCAGTGAATTAGGAAGAGACAGAATCACATTAAAACTGTTTACTAAAGCAGTGACAGTATTAACTCTCAGAAGAGAAATGCCAAGAGGCCTTTATGCCAAGTACTTCGAGAGAAAACAACAACAACAACAACGACATGCAACACAACCAATATAAGAGCAAGAAAAGGTCTTATTGGGCAACAGAATATCAGGATGGTAGATCAAATAAATATAATACAGATGATGTTCATGAATAGGCTAATTTCTAAGATTAACCTGAAACATTAGCTAATACTCAACATAGCTGAAAAGAAAAAAAAATACTTTGCTTTTTGTATAGGCATCTAGAAATGAAATGATCTATCTACCTTGTGAGGTGGCATGTTGCCTTTCACTGGAAGTGTTCAAGCTGAGACTAAATGAGTGCTTGCAAGGAATATTGATGAGAGGATTCATGTTTTGGCTAGGATTGTAGATAACCTCTGAGGTCCCTTCCAACTCCAGGATTATATGATTCTTTGCTTTCATCTTTCCTGATTGACAGAGTAAATTAAACTGATCATCCCACGGAGACCGGACCTTCAGTTTTTGTTTATATTGAAAATTAGACATCCCCCCCTTGGGTTATCATTGGATGCTTTCCAGCTAATATCATATACAGATCCACAGAACCCTGGTGGAAGGTCATCTCATCTAAGCCCTCTTACGCAATGCAGAATTGTTTCTATATCACCCCTAACAGATGGTCATTCAGCCTTTAATTGGGCAAGCACTTCCTATATATAATAGGGAAAACCATCGTTTTATAACTCATCAGCATATTGCTATATAATAGCTATAACACGTATGTGTGTACACATGTGTTAAAACTCCTATACTTATGGATGGTATATGTGTGAATGCTACATATGCATATCACATCACACATACATGTATTATATATATATATATATATATATATACATATATATATGTATATATTATTAGACCTATAATTTCATCGGGTATTGAAATCTCCCTTTGCCAATGAGACCAGCACTTCCAAAGCATAACTTGTGGTCTTAAGGAAGTTTCCTGGGACACAGAGAGGTCAAGTAACCCAGACTCATACAGCCAGTGTAGGTCAAAAGCAAAATTTGAGTCTAAATCTTTCTTATTCCAGGGCCAACTCTCTGTTCTTCCAAGCTGCCTTTTATGTGATATATCGCTCTATTGTAAACATTTATCCATTTATAATAAGGATATATTTGGAATGATTAGAATTTGGAATGGTCAACACCGGGTTGACTCCTTGTGGCAAAGTTATTGGAGAATAGAGTAGCACGAATAAGGGTTGCATGAGATAGGAAAACATGGATGAGATATGACTTATATTGTTGCAAGGAATGCCCACATTAATGAACTCACAGACTTACTGGTGTTCTAGGGGTATATCTATACATATATATACACATGCATACATATTTGTCCCGAGCCCAGAAATATGAAAGCACTTCAGCAAACGTATTGACTTGTCCATATACTGATGTGTCTTTTGATCTGGTACTGATACACTTCCTGAATTTATGTTAATGTACAAATATGTAACCATTATTAATGAAAATATTTGTTACTGTTAGACACATATTTGAGTAAGTATCCTAATACTAAATTGATTAGGTGAAGGTCAGGTTGAAGGAGATCATTTTTGTGCAGTCAAGAGTTTAACTATATTCTGTTCCAGCAGCACCTCAGTTCATTATATAACAACCATGAAAACAGTCCACTTCAGTTTATTATTATCCTAAATTTATTTAATGACCAGTTCACCATGGAACACGAGAATGCTATATAAAAGCAATGTAAGCTAGAAAAAAAATAACTAGAATTGAACATATCTATTAAAATAAATAAATTGCAATCAAAGAACTGGCACCAGGATTAGGGAATCCTACTCAGAGAGGCAGTGCCAATAATCACATCATGATATCATAAAATAGAAATGTTTTATAGTCTACCTCTAATTTGAATGCTGGAAAAATTGATTTCAACTATAAAGTGACAAACTCTGCTGATTCTGATTTTGCTCCTCCCTTCACGGAGCAGCCAACTGCATAATTTCAGAATAATGAATGACACGATATATCTATATAATAAAACACTGACTCCCTTGTCAAGGCCTGAAAATCATATCCAGCCAAATTATAAGCCCTGAAAAAATTAGTATGGAGTTGCTTTACTTGTGAATGAGTGCTAGGTTCACCCAGCATGATATGTCCAGGCTGTCTTCATTTATATATGGCTTAGGGCAATACCCAATAGTGAGTTTCCACCATCTCAGTCTTTATCTCTGATCTATCCTGAAGCAATCTGCCTATCATTGCCCCCTAGAATAGACTTTCATCACTTCCTGCTCAAGAATCTTCAATGATTCCTTATTACTATCAAGATTAAAACAAAAATCTCCTTCCTAAATTTCAAAGTGCTTCATTCTCTGCCCCCACCCTAATAATTTCCCACTACTCCCTACTGTGCAATTTCTGATCCGGACAAGCTGTTCTCTTCTCTATCCCACCAGAATGTTATGCCATTTCTACTTCTATATTTTCATTCATCCTACTGTTCCTGCTTGAAATATATTCCCCAAACTCTCTCTTCTCTGTCTCTCTGTCTCTCTCTCTGTCTCTGTCTCTCTCTGTCTCTGTCTCTCTCTCTGTCTCTCTCTCTGTCTCTCTCTCTCTCTGTCTCTCTCTCTGTCTCTCTCTCTCTCTCTCTCTCTCTCTCTCTCTCTCTCTCTCTCTCTCTTCTCTCTCTCTCTCTCTCTCTCTCTCTCTCCCCCTATCCTACTACTTAACCTTTAAGGTCTCCTTTCAATTTGGCCACCTAGGTGGTACAGTGGATACAGCACCAGGCCTGAAGTCAGGAAGACTCATCTTTGTGAGTGCTAATTCGGCCTCAGACACTTACCAGCTGTGTGACCCTGAGCAACTCACTTAACCTCAGTTTCCTCATCTGTAAAATGAGCTGCAGAAGGAAATGGCAAACTACTCCAGTAACTTTACCAAGAAAATCCCATGAAGAGTCAGACATGACTAAACAACAACCACAAAATTCTTTCATTTAGTCCTTGTTTATTATTCTAACCCAACCACATCTCTTCTTTCCCTGTATTCAGTACAGCAAATGCTATTAAATGTCTACTATGTTCAAGAATTCTTAAAGCATTTTTTGTGTTTAACATCTGCTACTTGATCCCACAGTGCCTTCCATAACTATTTAACTATTATGTTTATGAATGCATTGTCTCCTGAACCAGAATATAAGCCTCTTGAGGGTAGAAGCCATTATGCATATTTTAAAAATACTCTCCACAGGGTTGGGCACAGTAGTGGATCTATAACAACACCTCAAGTCCTTGTTGAATTAATTATAAACTGGGTCTTCTAAAGCAGGATAAGGTTTCAGTTAAAGGAATAAAGTTTCTCCTACCAGGGGACAATTACAGAGTGCCTGTGTACATAAGGCAGTAGGCACTTTGGACTAATCTCTGACCTAAAAGTCTCAAGATCTGAGTTTGAATACGACATCGATCATTAATTACCTGTATGACCTTGGGCAAATCATTTAACCATTGTGGGACTGAGTTTCCTCATTTACAGAATGAAGGGGGGGAGCAAGGGGAAGATTCTCAATGTCCTCTTCCAGTTTTAGATTAATCAGCCTATATTGATCTTCCAAAGGATTTATTCATTGCCAATTAGTGGAAAATACTGTATTAGATACCACATGGGCTAACTTCTCTCAGTCTACTTACACGGGTTCTTAAAATGGGGTTTCTGAACTAATTTTATAATACATATACATAAATACACACATATACCTACATATGTGTGTATATATATATATATATACATATATATACACATATTACACATTTTGACAAGTATTTCAATGCAATTTTTGTGATCCTATGTATTTTAATTTTACCTTTCAAAACATTATTCAAAGAAAGGATCCATAATTTTTCCCAAGACTGTCAGAGGGGTATTCAAAACCTACACACAAAGCTTAAAAACCTGTGATCTAACATAAATGAACAGCATCAAATACACATTAAAAAAAAGCCACACAGTTACAAGACTATGCTGCCTGGGATGCTTAGGTTCTGTTCAGTCCTTGTTAGTTATTTTGGTCTTGCCTTTTTACTGGACCAGCTGAATATGCTACTTTCCTGAATCTACTACTACCACCACAGAAACACCCTTCCAGGCTTCCACTATGTATTTTTTTTTAATAAATCTGATTTTACCAATACCCTGCCACCACCAGAGACAATTATAGATACAGTCAGGGTTTCCTGAGTCTTTTGAATTAACTCTAAGGGGAAAAGTTCCAGACTTGCATATGATCTCTTATGACCTCCAAGGTTTCTGAAAGGCTTCAAAGCAGGTGTCACCCTCATTACAATGAAACTAGGTTGCTGTTCTATTGCTATAGTTTTATAATGACCATAGGGAGCCTTATGCTATAATAGAAACACCGACCCCTGCAGGTCTGAGAAAGATCCTTCTCTGAATAGCACTTCCACCCACCCCTGTTGCCTTTCATCAGCCCTTTGTTGTTTCTAATTCTGGGTATAGCTAACTCTGATTGGTCCTCCAGGACCTCAAGGGTTTTCCCATTGGTTTCAGGACATCCTCTACTAGCTCAGTTGTTATCCCCTTGACCTTCTTGGGATTCTCTGAAACTCCTAACCCATGTTGCTTCTTATCTTATTCTTCTTCTATCTTATTAGATACCACATGGGCTCTGCTCTTTCAGTCTTTTTACAAGGGTTCTAAACCTGGGGACCATGAATTTGTTTTATATTTTATATATTACATATATTATATATATGCATTAATACATATATGTACCTACATATATGTCCAAATATAACTGTCTTCAGGCTACTGGGGTTTGCCAATTTATATCGGTACTTGTTGACTCCCAATGAGAAAATAAAATGCCTTGTAAGTAGGGATCATTTCTTTCTTTTTCTTTTCTTTTTTTTTTTAACTTGATTCTCCAATTTCTAGTATAGAACCTGGCACACAGTAGACACTGAATAAATACTTGTTGCAGTTCAGGCACCATTTCATACATAAAGCCCTTCCTGAACCTTGCCTCCTCATGTTCACCAGCATGTGCCCTCCTTCCCAAATTTCCTTATATTTAACTACTTTGCATATATATCTATATTTACTAACTTTATGTTTACTCTGTTGGCTCTAAAGTCTTTTTATTGTTGTTAAGTCATTTTTAGTCATGTCTGACTCTCCTTAATCCCATTCAGAGTTCTCTTGGCAGAGATACTGGAATGGTTAGCCATTTCCTTCTCCAGCTCATTTTATAGGTGAGGAACTAAGGCAAACTGTTTAAGTGACTTGCCCAGAGTCACAAGGCTAGTAAGTGTCTGAGGCCACTTTTGAACTCAGGAAGATGAGTCTTCCTGACTCCAGGCCCAGCCCTCCATCCACTACACCACCTAGCTGCCTAAAATCTTGGTGCTGTTAAAGCTTAAAATGGCCCTAAGACTTTTGGAGCACCTCATATTTTATATGTCTTTGTTGTCTCCCTCCTAAAATGTAAACTCGTTGTGAACAGGAATTGTTTCATTTTTTATGCTTGTTCACAGTGGAGTTCCCTTGATGCCTGCCTTCAGGAAATCTGATTTGATCTACAGTATTTTGATCCAAAGTAAGTCTGGTATCTTCCCCCACTACATTATCCATCTTCTGTTCTTTCATTGGTTTATTTAAATCATAGTTCTCTAACTAGTTTTGAAAACATATTATAATTCATTGATGAGGTCAAGCTTGTTCCCCTAATGTTCTTTTTCATGCCCAAGGTCAGGCTCATTAGTATACCAGCAAGACAGCCTAAGTAGAAACCGGTTCATTCTTGATGCTGTCCAGTTCTATGAGGTACCTATAGCTTCTGCTCTCATAGCCTGTCTCCGCACTTAAGAAGTCTGATTGTTGGGGCAGCTAGGTGGCGCAGTGGATAGAGAACCGGCCCTGGAGTCAGGAGGAGGACCTGAGTTCAAATGCGGCTTCAGACACATAACACTTACTAGCTGTGTGACCCTGGGTGAGTCACTTAACCCCAGTGCTTAGCAAAAAAAAAAAAAAAGAAGAAGAAGAAGAAGTCTGATTCTTCATCCTATTCTAAAATTGGCAGATTCCTTCTGCCATTCCCTACCGACCCTCTTTTTTTGTACCAGATAAACCTTGATCCCCCTTTTTTTTTAAATTATTGAATTCTCTGACACTTACTTCCAGATCTGGTGGAGTGATTCATGCCTTCCTTGCTGATACTCACTTCAGTGGGGCTATGTCTACTTCACTAGGTACGAATTAATGACCTCCCCTCATCAGCTCAGGATGTCACCAAGGAGCCACTATAATGTTGGCTCAACACATTTGTTCGTTTGTTTTTTAATTTTTAGGCAATTGGGGTTAAGTGACTCGCCCAGGGTCACACAGTAAGTGTCAAGTGTTTGGTCTGAGGCTGGATTTGAACTCGGGTCCTCCTGACTTCAGGGCCGGTGCTCTTTCCACTGCGCCACCTAGCTGCCCTGGCTCAACACATTTGAAAAATACACAATTTTAAATCTACATCAAAAGTGAAATATAAGCAGCCTCCAACAGAAGAAGAGGAGTTCCCTTCCTTCATTTAACATTCCATGTTAAAACAAGGAATTTGCACAACTGTAGAATTCAATAACACACATCTTTTTCCCTGTTACCATGGACAGATCACAGGAGAATTCACTATGAACTCATTTTCAAAGATTGCTGGAATGGATGGGAGGGAATAACTCTGTGTATCCCAATGGTATTATCTCTAACTAAATTATAAGGCCCTAGTAGGCAGGCAATATGTATTGGTAGTCATTTCATACCATGCCTAGCACAGCAGTGAACACAGCAGGTGCTCAGTAAATAATCCTGATAATGGTACTATTGACCCATGAGACAACCAATCACCACCACACAATGCAATGTGAGTTTTTTCCAGAATCTATCTCATTCCAGTATTATGGGGTAAAGAAAGATGTGATGGGGGGAGGTGGGAGAGGGAAAAGACAGAAGGGAGAGGAAAGGAGACAGACACAGAGGCACTGAGATAGAGATAGAGATCTAGCTGTGAACTGAGTTTCCCCAGTGTGTATTTGCTGTAGCACCTTTGTTATTTCTTCCTTTATGAGAGTTTTGTCCTACTCTGAGTTCAGAGGGAAAAAAAAATTACACATTTATATTCACTGCACTCTCCTTTTGGTTTTATTCCAATTGCTACTATGACAGCCCTGGTACAAAAAGGAATATCAGTATAAAGCTAGGAGCCAAGCACATTGCTGCTTCAAAATCAGTAAACCAGCCATTCAATGCAAGAAGCAAGAGACGAGGGGAAAGCTTTGACTTTCAGCTCAGTCACTATACCTTGGGAGAGCCATATGACTGAGGTCTGGAAGAAAGCCTACAGATCATTTAGCCCACCCTTTTCATTTTAGAGGTGAGAACTGACACACTCAGTGATTAAGTGACTAGCCCAAGGTCACACAGGTAAGCATCTAGGATGTGAACGCCAGTCCTCTGACTTTAAATTCTATTTTGCTCCCCTCTAACTGCCTCACGTGAGACCATGGTCATTCACTTCAGTATCCCAAACTAACAGACCTTGAAGGCAGTTCAAGATCTAAAGAGAGTCTTTGCTCAAACTCACTCACTTTACAATTATACAATTGTCCTGAGTTCCCAAAATGACGTTATCTTTGGGAAGGAGAATGTGTTTGAGTTGTGATGGGAGTTGGACTGTTTCAATCAGTGATCATAGATTTAGTGCTAGTGAAAGGTTATTAACGGTTTTTTTGCATCACAAACGCCTTTGGCAGTCTGGTAAAGACTAGGAAATTTCCTCAGGAAAAAAAAATTTTAATGCATAAAATATAAACCAATACAAAGGAAAACAATTATAATTATATAAATAAATATATGCACACACTATACATACATATATACATATATACATATATGTGTGTATGTGCGTGTATATATATACACATATACACATACATACATATATACATATACATGCATATATACATACATATATGTGTGTGTGTATATATATATGTTTGTGTATATATATGTATACATATATATACTTATACATATATATATATATACTTATACATATATATACATATATATACACATATACATATATACATATATATACATATATATATATATGTATATATATATTATATATATATATATATATAATTATATATATATATATATATATATATATATATATATATATATACACGTAAAGGTCATGGAATACAGGTTAAGAAGTCCTGACTAGTCCAGCCATTTTAGCCACTAACTAGTCCATTTTATAGATGAGTAATAGGCCCAGAGGTTACATGGCCTATTACTGTTAATTACAGGCCCAGCAAACAGGCCAAAAGAAATTAAATGACTTGCTTAAGGTCACATAAGTAGTAAGTGACAGGGCCAGAATTTGAACCCAGATCCTTCAACTCCAAAATCAGCTATTTTTTCCCCCTATTCTACCACATTTCTTATCAACGTTCCTGGATTTTTCCATGTAATCATGTAAATACCTCCACTCTGGATGACCAGACATCAATCCAAGGCAAACTGTTATCTCTATCCTTTGTGCTCAAAGCAGGCCCACATTGTGCCTGCTGACAGACAAGCAGCAATTCCTTATAACTGGGTATTATCATTAGTTGTGGTATACCCTACACATGGCACACTCTCACACATCTAAGTAAACCACGTTGAGCCTGCTGCTATTAACAGGATCTGTTTGCTGATTCTATATACAGAAATGAAATATTCTAGACTACCTCATCTGCTCAGCTCCATGCTAATTATCTATTTATCCTATTTGAATATCTGTCGCAAATGTAAAAAGCCAGTATTGTCCTTCTGGCTCTTGGCTGCATAAGCACTGTCACAAATGGAAGTTTACCAAGAAATACTGGCCGGGAAAAACCAAACAAACTGAAAACACCCTGTGGCAGAAGAATACACTTGCTGCCAACTGGGTATTCTGGGTTCCTTTAGACTGGCTTTGCTAAACAAGGCAAAGACCTCAAACAGATCTCAGCTATTATCCTGATGTCACCTGCTAACACACTTTATTAATAATCAATAAGATTCTGTGCCAGTCCCCCAACTTCACACATGATAAATTCTTCTCAAGCTGCCTTCCCACCGCTCTACCAACAGCAGGATTTACAGCGCAGATGCTAGCAAGCAGGGCATGACCCCAGCCCAAGTATTCTATGGAGACTCTGTTGAGTTCAGTAGGTAATAAAAAGACCAACAAAGTTCAGTTGACTCAATTATCTTCATTAAGAGAGTGAAGCAGGAATGTGAATAATCAAAAGTGGCAGTTGATCCTTCTAAAATATTTGGGTTGGGGATCCCTATCTTTATATTTATATTCAAACAAGGGTGTGCCGGATGTTCTGGGAATTAATTTCAAACAAAATAATGGTGCCACAAAGTGAAATTCTGACTTAGGCTGGGAAATCATCCAGTTTCTCTATCCTGTTCCCTGTTCAACTCCTCCCTGCAACCCACTCCATGCTGTGAAGAGACAGCTTGTTTTTCCAACTAATGCAGAGTAGCAATCTAAGCAGGGCTGACCTCTCTCAAACCTTCCCTGGAGCAGGCGATGCTTGGGTTTCTAAGGGTTCTCTTGCATGAAAATTAAATAGAGAGGGCTGATTTTCCACAGATAAGCCTATCTTTGATTCTAAGCTTTTCTTTACTCATATCAGAGGCTCAGATCTTTCTTCCAAAATACTCAACAAACTGGACAGATAGCTACATGGTACTGATCTAGAGTCCTATTTATATCTGGGATAGAAATTAGAAATGATAGCCCCTTCTAGAAGTACACCCTATTTTAAAAATTTTGCCTGCAAAGTTTGTTTTTAAGTTAATGTTACACACAATTCAATTAAGTGCAACAAACTTTAAAAAAAATAACCAAACTTGTGAATTCATTGGTAAAAGGAATTTGAAGTGAGGAAATTTGCTCTACTCACGAAGACTGGCATTTGCTCTACAGCTTATAGTCTCATAGAGACACCTAGGGCATTGAGAAGTTAAGTGACTTGCCCAGGGCCGAACAGTCAGCAAATGTTGGAGGCAGCCAGGTCTTCCTGGCTCAGATGTTGACTCTGCATACTAGCAAAACATTGGCGATACAAAGAAGGAAACAAAATAGTCTCTTATCTCAGGTCCTTATATTCTACCTGAATACAGACTGCCTAGTGAAGACTGAGCCAAGCCTTTAGGGCAACCAGAGCTTTTAAAAGAGAATGAATTCCAGGCAAATCATACAGAGACTAAACATTAAATTCTGGGTTTTAAGGAAAGCTAGTAAGCCAATTTGCCTAGATAATGGAATTTATATTGGGCAATAATATGAAATAAGTCGGGAAAGGTAGGCAGAAGCCAGATTATGGAAGATTTTAAATTCAGGATGAAGACAGGTATGTTCCCTAGAGACAACAGGGATTGACACTAGGTAGTTGAGGAGACTGACAGCCAGACTTATGCCTTAGGATGATTATTTAGACAACTATATAGAGGAATACATTGAGGAGGTGAGATAATTAAAACAGGGAGATCAATTAAGAGACTAGCATAATAACTCAAGCAACAGATGAGAACTGGAACCAGGGATATGGTCTAGAGAGAAGGGAGAAGACTTAAAGGATTTTGTGACTTTGGAATTGGCAAAAATGGTAAACTGACTGAATGTGGTAGGTAACAGAATGGATAGAGTCAAGGGTAACTGGAAAGATGGTAATGCCCTCAAAAGAAATAGGAAAGTTATGGTGACAGATGTGTTAGGGAAAGAGAGGAGAGAAATAACGATCTCCCTTTTAGACACACTGAAGTTGTTATTTCTATGGAAATATATCCAGTTGGAGATGTTGAGCATGCAATTGGTAACACAGGACTGGAAATCATAAATGAGATTATGGCTCTACATACAAATAAAGGAATCATTATTAGAATGGAATCAAGGGGAAGAGATGAGGTCAGAAAGGGAAAGAGCATATAGAAGGAAGAGAAGAATGTCTGCAGTAAAGATCTGAAGGAATATCCATTCTTGGAAGGAGAGAACAGTTTTCATCAGAAATGTTACAGTCAGAAGCCAGGCAGGAACATGTTAAGAAGTGGTAAGAGAAGAAGCAGGGGGAGAAAAGGCAGATTATATCTTCTAAGTTTTTGCAGTGAAATGGATGTTATATTAAATAATAACATGATGGGATGGCAAGGTCAAGTGAATAATTTTTCATTTTTTTTCTTTATTTTTAAAGGACAGGAGAGACTTGGACATGTTCTGAGGAATCAAGGCAAGAGCCAGTAGATCAGGACAGATTAATGATGAGACAGAAAGAGAGGGAGAGGAGAGAGAGAGAGAGAGAGAGAGAGAGAGAGAGAGAGAGAGAGAGAGAGAGAGAGAGAGAGAGAGAGAGAGAGAGAGAGAAGGAGGGAGAGAGAGAGAGAATGAATATAAGAATATAATCAAAACGGCAAACTATAGAAGAGACAGAAAAGGATGGAATGGTGGAATTGAGGACTGACTGTATTAGAGGAATCAGTCTTGGCAAAGATAAGGGTCACCCATTCCAGAGGGACAAAAAAAAAAAGGAGAGACTTGGGGAGAGTATCCAGGGTTTTGAGATGTGGTTACCTAACTAAGTATCTTTGGTGTCTGGGTTTGTAGATATCAGGTAATCAGGTATGAAGTTGGAAAGAACTAATATTGATGCCAGACCTTTTTCCTCAGAAATGACAGCTCCCAGTCAGGCCTGGAGCTTGAGGCCCTGGAGTTATCAGTGGAAAGTCTAGTGTCTGGGCATTTGATAATTACAGAGGCATTTTTCTCAAGATGATTTGAGGAAGCAAGATGGAGCACTTCCACACATGATTATAGGATGTTTGGCATGAATGCTTCCAAACTTAATCCCTTCAAGGATATGGGGCAAAAATAACTCTTACCAATGGAGTGATGACAACTCTACTCCTGTTTCCTGGATTCCTGTTATCTATATATTGAAATTATCAACACATCGCACTGGTTTTTAATTCTAACTCAATGATACAGTAAAAACAACTCTGGAGTTGCCATCACAAGACCTGAGTTTGAAACCTGACTCTGACTCACAGTACTATGTGACCATGGATAAGTCACTTTACTTTTCTAAACCAAAGTTTCCCCATTTGAAAAAATGAGTTTGGAATGGATGATCTTTAAGTTTCCTTCCAGTTCTGAATCTGTGGTTTTCTCATCCTGCAATTCTAGACTACTCATAAAAAAACCTTTTCACCTGGACTCACCCCATAGAAGAGATATGACACCTTTATATTCCTATCATTTGAGCAACTCTTTCATCATTGTCCTCTCATGTCTTGATCTAGCAAAAAAAGATTGACTCATCACCATCAATAAGCAAAGCAGCCTATTCCCTGTGCACAGAGCTGCTTAGGAAGAGGTAAACAGGCAAGATTCATACCCATACCACAGCCAGCTAGCTCTCATATACAGATGGCTCTCCTATAAGACAAAGGAACATAATTCTCAGTGATTAAAACGAGAATCACAATCAACACAGTATGGAAAGCACAATATAAATCATAGAAGGGAAAGCGTGGAGATGTTAATTTGTTCAGCAACTCAAAAAAGCATCCATTAAATCAAGGTATTAAGTACCTACTATACACAAAGCACATGAATTCAGAGATAAGGATGTCACTTAAAAAAAAAATCTATAAGGATCTAGAACAGGGGCTCTGTACTGCTTTTTGTGTCACAGATCCCTTTGGCAGTCTAGTGAAGCCTATGAACTCTGTCTCAGAATACTTCTTCTAAAAAATCATAAGTGTAAGAAATGTCAAATTTCAGTTAGAAATTAGTGAAAATAAAGATATATTTTCCCAACCAAATATATGGATCGATCCCCTAAAATCTCTCCATGGACTTGGTGGTCTATGGATCTAAAGTTAAAATCCCTAATCGAGAAGAGAACTTGGAAATAGAGATAGCATGACACCCCCTCCCCCAAGAAAAAGGACAAAGCATATCATAAAAAAAGAAAAAAACTCAAAGTTATTTAATTAATAGAAGAGGTATGGGGTGGGGGAAGTAGCGCCAATGGGATAGAGCTCTCTGCCTTCTCCATGAAGCACTCTGCCTCCCCCTCCACAAATGCACTCAGGCCACAGCCATTCTGGGCAATGGACTATAGTATGCTTATTTATAGCCACATCCCTGTGGCTAAAAGTGATCTTTAGGCAGCCTGAAACCCTGCTGAAAGAGCATGTATATCACAGGGAGACAGGCTATGAAATAGACTCTGTTGATTTCACTAGAGAAGCCCATTATTTGACAGCAAACAAAACCCAGATTCTGACTGCTGCTAACCATGCCTTCCCCCCACCATCCTTATTCCATACCTCCAATCCAAAAATACATTAAAAATAAAGCAGCTTAACCTATTTCCCTTTTACACAAACAGGCTCAACTTAAGGTCGGCCTCATCTGCTACACTGACTCCTATTATGGAGGGAATAAAGGATGGACGGCTCTTAACAAGAAAGAGACAGCTTTTAATGACAGTTTCCGAATCATGGCCTTTTGTACTTGAAGAGATCGACTATAAAGCTCACTGTCAACTGACAGTAACATCAATGTCAGGGCACAAAAGAATTGATATCCCTCAATAGGAGCTCATCCTGGAGTCATTAACCATTGCTGGTCTGCTCTGCCATCTTTAAAGATTGCTGCTTGTAATAGCCTGGGTTCTATTCAACTCTAGTGGAAGGACAGCAAAGAAAAGGCACTCTGTGCTTGGGGAAAGATCCCCGATGACAGATATCAATCAAGTGAGGAGGCTCCACTGCCCATCCTACTATGTGCTGAACAACGAGTTAGGTACAGTGAGGGATAGAAAAGAAAAAGAGGATTTTATTGCGCTCTTTCAGGAGATTAAAGGTCTTTCATACATGAAACAATTAAGAAAGAATATAGTATATATAATAAAGTCCTAAATTGTGCAGATTGTAAGTATAGCAGTAGTTAGGAAAGGCAGTGTTAGAGAAGGGACTAGAGTTGTTAGGAAAGCTACATTGAAGGAGTGACGCTGGAGTTAGGCTTGAAGGAAGGGGAGAATATGAATAAATGGAAAAGGGAGATGAGGTCAAGGGGTAAATATCTCCTCTGATTAATAGCACCTCCCTCCTAGTGTGGTTGTGAGGATCAGATGAGATAACTGTAAAGCACTTAGTACAATGCCTGGCACATAGTAAGTGCTACAAAAATGTTAGCTGCTGTTATTGTTATTATTATTATTATTATTATTGTCCAAAAAGATGAGCATGAACAAAGCAGGAAGGAGTATAGTATGTGGAAACAGCAGGGAGATTGCCTTTATTATAGGAGTGGATTTCTTTTGGGGAAAAGCCAGAATAAAAATAAGAGGCTATGAACAACTACAAATATTTATTATATGATTTATTATTATCAAATAATAATTTATTAAACTATATGCAGATGGTACAATGGATAAAGTGTGAGGGCAGGAGTCAGGAAGACCTGAGCCCAGATCTGCCCTCAGACATTTACAAGCTATGTAACCCTAATCAGGTTGTTTAACCTGTGTCTGCCTCAGTTTCCTCAACTGTAACATGGGGGGTAATAATAGTACCTACCCTACAGGTTTGTTGTGAGGATCAAATAATGTGATATTTGTAAAAGTACTTAGCATGGTGCTTGGCAGTAGGCACTCAATAAATGCTTGTTCCCTTCCCTTTCTCTGCTATGTATAAGGCACTGTGCTAAGTGTGGTGGGGTGGGTTTACAAAGCTAAAATGAAAAACAGTCCCTAGATCTTTTCATTTAAGGGGGGAAATGGAGAGTGGGGAGAGAGAGGCAGGGATAAAACCTAAAACCTATACACTGAGAAGCAAACAAAATATAATTGTAGAAGGTGAATGGTAAAGATCATTGTCAATATGAAGAGTCTTCCACAGATATTTGGGTTGGGGGAAGAAATAGTGTCCTATTTTTTTATTTCATACAATGTGGGGAATTTCCAGGTTGATAGTTTATTCACCCAATGCAGGTCAGAAACCCTTCTGTAATTTAATAGCCTTGGGGAGCTGCCTGGGGACACTGAACTCTTAAGTGACTCCCTCTTTATCTTAAGGCATTAGAGGCAAGTCTTGAACTCAGGGCTGCCTGATCCCAAGGCCCATGATTTCATACACTACACCAGATTTTCAAAAGGTACATTGCAGGTTTTTTGTTGGAAAGCCATAAATGGTGGTCGCCAACATTATCAACGAAAGCTTTTTGAATACTATTTCACCAGATGCCCTTAGGAATCTCTGTCAGCTTAATGATTTTATGATTCCATATAATCTTTGTCTAGGTGTGCCAGTCATCTGGATATCTCACATGGCAATCAATATTTCAACCACTGCTGCAGAGCTGAAGGCATTTTCACCAGCTATTTCCCACGGCTGAAACTCTGTCCCTCCTCCTCTTCATGTTCTGCTGTTTTTTAGTTTCCTTCAGGTCTTAGCTGAAGTCCCACCATGTATAAGACTCTTTGCTCAATCCTCCTCTAATTTCACCTCTAATTTATCATATTATACCTTGTACATAGTTGCTTGCCTGTATTCTCTCACATAGATTATCTTCCTTGAGAGGATCCTGGGACTATTTTTGTTGTTGTTTGTTTGTTTGTTTGTTTTGGAATTGTGTGTGGTTTTTTTTGTATCTTCAGTGCTTATCAAAGTGCCTGACATATAGTAGGTGTTTAATAAATGCTTGTTGATTTGAAAAATGAAGAAGCAGGTATAGTAGCATAAAAAACTATCCCACAAACCATTCCCTATTTTAGCTCCCTAAAAAGCATGACTTTTTAGGATGGTTAACACACCTCAGAATTAGTATCAGTGTCATTGCTAAGCTCTATGAACTGGTAATGGGTATAACCCTATTCTCCAACAGTACAAGAAAAAAAAATGTGTGCACGTATGTATGTGTGTATATAGTAATGTATATGTGTACATACATATATATTACTATACCCCACAAAATACATAGATCTGTAGGCCTAAAATACTTTTGCAAAATAAGTTGTAGCCTCTCTAATGTACAAAGGTTAAGTTTTTCAAAAGATAACATGTGGTCCTGGAAATTCAGATTTTTTTTCTAACCATTTCCTTATTCTCTGCTGCAAATGAGAAAGGCTCACTTTTAAAACAACAGTAAAATGTGAAGCAGGTAGCCAAGAGAGATATTCAGAAGGAAGAGCTATGAGGCTGTTGAATAATTAGAGCTATCCACCTTTATTCTTGAATATATTTGTGGTTGTCACTCAGATCTCAGATGTCCATTTTATGCTCAAACTTTCTAAGTAGCTTTTAAGCGTCCTTTGTATCGTGGGGAATCTTTGGCAGCTACAACATGTATTTTTAGGGTAAAAAATCCTACCATGAATCTAAGTTTAAATATTGCAAGTAGAAAAAATACTAGAAAAGAAGTTAGGAGACCTAGGTTATTGCACTGACTCTGCTATGAACCAAATGTGTGACTTTCGTCAAGTCTTTGCACCTTTGAAAGTTCCCTTCTCTGAACCTCAGTTTTCTGGTCTGGAAAAAAAAAGAAGAAATTTTATGAGTCTAGGAATCTTACTGGAGAGATGCAACCTGAAGTCATGTCTCAATTTAGACAAACTATGAAACCCTCCATCAAACTTGAAAGATTTTTTTTAAATGTGAAATTGGCTTTTTACTGAGAATGGTTATGACAATGTTATTTTGCTGTCCATTATGCAAGGATTGGTTGCACTCAAGACACTTACATTGTTAGGCTAAGGGATTTTTGTTTGTTTTGTTTATTAACCTTTTACTACTCTGACTCACTGCCTAGAACACTTTGTTTGAGAAGGGTGGATGATAATCAGATTAAAAGAGAGTTTATATAAAGGTGTCCATCCTGATTAAAATATCCATTTAATACATGCTTGAAACATTCTGCTTTCTGATTAGTGTTGATTGTTTGTACTTGACTTATTTCCTGAAGCTCAATGTTCATTAAATCACTTAATATAATGGCAACCATGTGGCTGTTCCCACATGGAACCATCCTTTGATGGCATTCCTATTCATAGTCATGGTTGCTTTAAGAGTTCGGATGGTTGCTTTTACAAGCTAAAAGCTGTTTATTACTCATAGACATTACTTATAAATACAATTATTTTGGAAGAGAATCTATGGCAGTCATGACTAATTTCCAAGCTATTTATAGTGTCATTGTTGGCAGTCATCTTATTATTTGGGGATAATTTATTAGCAAAATCAGCACATGTATAAAGCAATGCTCAACACTTGTAACAATACTTTTCATCTTGAAAGTTTTATAAAAAATCACTACCTCCATTCAAAGTTAGAATACTTTGACTAATATTTCAACCATCCTTAATCTAAATTTAACTCTACAGTCATTGTTACTAGCCATTACAACAATGCTCTCTCCAGGAAGCATTTTCCTATGTTGCCTATTTTCTTTGTTGGAGGGGGAGAAAGAGGGGAGAGGGAAATCCATATTTATTATAACTATTCAAGACTTTGATTGACTTTCAGTGATGCCACTCTAATGGGGCTCTACTACATAAGTGAGGGGGGATAAAAGGAAACATAAAAAAAAGGGAAACACTCTTATCAGATAATGTAAATTAGCTTTTGCCTTCAAATAATTCTAATTATGGTGAATATTACTTTGAAAGGTAAGAAGTCACAACTTTGGAAGAATAAGCTCAGGGAAACAATGGTATCTGTCTTCCAGTACTTAAAAGGCTGCCAAGAGGAAGGAAGGATTAGGCTTGCTTCATTTGGCACCACTGGAAATAAAGAGGAGTAATGAGTAAAAGATGGGAAGAGTAAAATTTAAGTTAAATTTAAGGAAAGACTTCCTGACCATTAGAGCTATCAGAAAATAGAATGGGCTGTTTCCAAAAATTATAAGCTTCCCCTCACTCTAAGAAGTGTTTAAGCAAAAGTTGTATGACTATTTGTCAAATATGTCAGGGGTTGTATTCTTTGGTGATGTACGAATTGGGCTAGATGACCACTGAGGTCCTTTGCAGACACTGAGATTCTGTGATTTTTGAGAATCTTTGAGCGTTGACACAAACTACAGTTTCTGAAATCACAGGCAGAATTTTCTACATACAGAATTTATGTTCTAGCTATAATGAATAGGCCTTCTGAGTTTAGTCAATAGGGGAACTTTAAGTTGTGTCCATGATATTAAAAATGTAATAACAAATATACACTGTGGCCCAGTGTGAATACAATGCTGGCCGCTATAGTAATCCTTTCAGAATGGTGATTTTAATAGTGACATCCACTTCCACAACATAATTACACTTGGGTGCCTTTGGCGTCTTTGTATGAAATCTTGGGAGGAGTTAGGGATACTTCAGTATGTCATTGGTTCAAGTGGGCCTATAGCAGAGTGTTACATACATCCTTATACCCAGAAAGCTGAGCAAGCACAGAAGACTTTCATTGTTCTATACAAATACCAGAATGCCCAATTTCCTCAGTATAGGAACTTCCCACTATGAGAACTCAGAGAGACCCTTAAATGTCAACAGACTAAAGAAGCAGTCAGTGAATACAATTTATCTACTAGGTGATACAGTGGAAAGTATATTTGGTCCTGAAGAAATGGAGATTTGAGTTCAAATCCAGTTTCTGATACTTATTTGCCATGTGACCCTAGGCAAGTCACTTAACTTGTTTCTTCTATATCTACATCTATGATCCTAGGATGAGTCAAATATGATTATAATCCCGAAGTACACAGAATTTGAGTGAGTAGGGCTCAATTTCCTGATCTATAAAATAAGGTGACTGAGAAGGGCATGGTGGGGAGCAAGGGGGAATTATTCATTGGGCTATGGGGTCCCTTTCAACTCTAAATTAATAGTCCTATGATCCTATGAATTACCCAGGTCACTCAGAGAATAAGTGAAAAAGAGAGGGATTCAAGGAAGTTATTCCCTACTCTAAGCCTAGCACTTTACTCTCTTCAGCTGATGGTATCCCTTACTGCACTCTAAAATGGAAAAATGGGCAAGATGATAAAGGGAAAAGGGAGAAAGCATTTATTAAGTACGTACTCTAAGTGAGATACTGTGCTAGGCACTGTACAGATATTATCTTATGTGAGAATTACAACTACCTGGGAGGTAGGTGCTATTTTGATTCCAATTTTACAACAGAGGAAGAAAGAGGTTAAATGACTTGTCTAGTAATATTGTTTCAGGCTGGATTTGAACTCAAGTCTTCCCAAGTCTAGGCCTAGCACATTATTCACTGTGCCACTTACCGACCTCTGAAAAAGGGAAGGGATGCATCATGAGAACCAAAGAACACAGAAATATTTTAAAGAAAGACATTTCAATGAGCAACCTCCATTTGAAGGACTGCAGGATGAGGGTACCTCTATCATCTTGGGCAAG